>NC_092186.1:22587500-22887500 GCF_043641665.1 Enoplosus armatus | reverse complement strand
TCAGCGACCCACTACGACATTTGGAGGCAGAAACGGGTCAGAGGAGTCGGCTGGACGGGTCGCATTTGTGCAGGGTTTTATTCCAGTTGGTCAGCCGGAGGAGAAATTGACCGCTGTAGAGCGGGGCTGGGAGTGTAATGCATCTCAGTGGAACATGCTCGGCTTGTACTTTGTTCGGCCATTCACTTTTCGCATCGGTTGTATGAAAGGACTACCATCAGACTGAGGTTTCTCCTTCAGACCTTGGATGCAGCAGTTGAGAACACCAGATCCGTTCAGGAGCTCTCGATCCTATCAGATGATCTTCATCAGCAGATGCAGTTTGCCTCGTTGTCGCGGAAAGTGTAAAGGTTTAAATTTCCATTTCTTGGCACTTGAAGGAACTGGAAATATGAGAGCAGCTCCTAAATGATCTCAGTGAACTCACAAGCCAGTGCACGGGACAGAGGCAAGGGGGGGGGGGGGGGGGGTGTCACAGTCAACATCAAGCTGGAACCGAAGCAAGACACCGCCTATAGCCACAAAGAGATTTCCTGTATACAATAATACAATAACACCTCCCTCTCTCGACGGCGTTTATTATTAAGACAACTAAGGAAACAGGAAGATATCTTAAAATGTGAATTACAGCAACGTGATGCAAAGCCCGGAAGGATAGCAGGAAATGAGCGAAACGTTCAATCACGCTGTTGGAGTCGTCCTTTAGCATTGACCTCGATGATTGATGCAGCCGCTCGCGCTCCGAGCATCACTTTATCCCCGTGGCTTTCTCAAATCAAAGTGGGAGAGAAGCTTTGAATGGTTGTAATCAGTTTCGCGTCCATTTTGCAGCCCCCATTGTCCATGGAACAAAATTACAGTGATGGGGGTACAAAAGAAGTGTGAGAATTTGATTGGCTTGGATTGCTGACGGCCCACTGATTCAGAGAAGTTCTGTGGTGGCCAACTTTTTGTTTGGCTTTTGACAAGTTTGTTTGTCATCCGCCCACCGGCCAAGTTTGGTTACTCAGCTCTCAGGGAAATGAATAGTTTCCCAGTGACTTGTTGATCATGTTGCTTGCAGTGTGAATGCAGGATTATGGGAGGAAGGTAATGGTATTTATTTGTTTTTTTACACAGCAGTAAAAGGCAGCAAGTGCGCGTGTGTGCATGTGTGAATACTAAAAACTGAGGGCCACAAGCCACCATAAATTGACTAAACAAATGAAGCAAAAAAAATTAATAAAACCTCCCTCACTATCACTCCATCTTTATATCTCTGTGTGGTTCTCTTCATCAGTCTCCTAATCAGTCTATTAGTTGGCTTTCCCCGTTCCATTAAGTGTTTTCAAACCTTGTTAATGTCCCACTGTGGAGTGTGTCTGGGTGTGTTTTGGAGTATCAGGGTACAGACTGTGCTCTGAGTCAGCAGACGAGAGTGGAACTGAATGTTAAAATGACTAAATGCTAAATGCCAGCTCAGTAATGAGAAACTGTCTGAAGCCGTCAGCGGCAGCCCGAGACCAAATGCTCCAGTTTGATTAAGACACCTATCGTCTGTGTCCCACAAACAGAAAACAAGACTGCGCTCCTAAAAAGGTCGAGCTTTCAGAAAGTGAGAAACATTTGTTCATTTACCCAGTGACACCTCCTGCATTTCACGCAAGCACCTTGATGTGTTTGCCAAGTTTGTGAAAGTTAGCCTGTGTGTGAGTTAAGCTGCCTCATTATGCAGAGGACATGAGGGCTTCTAAGCAGGTTTTTAAAACTGATCTTAACCGGTGGTAACAGCTAGCGTGGTTTCCTACAGCAAACACTCTTTGGGCAGCTACTTCTGTTTTGTAGCAGAGCGGCTGTATCCGTTTGCAGTGCAGCCAAACAAACTGGCGCTGGTTTAATAAAGAAGTCAGTCGATAATCGCAGCATGGGCCTGATTTTATGCTCTTGCAAATAGTTTTGCACACGACAGCTCGCTGTCTGGTCTGGTTCCCTAACCTTAACCACACGTTTATTATTGTAACCATGATAACGAAGGTCCCCCAACCTAAACAAAGTACTTGTTCAAGGCTAACCAGGCTGTGTTTCATATCTTTGTCTCACCAAAAGATATTGTGTTGTGAAGGTCTAACAAACGTGTTGAATGATTCCTTTACTCGTAACACAATTTACAAAAAAGGAGGTTGCCTTTGGTGGCGCATTGCTGCATTACTGTGTTACGTAGCTCTACTAGTGGCCCAAGCCTCTAAAACATAGGTCACTAACAGGCGGACCGCGGTCCGAGTCCGGACCCAGACGCCGTCCTATACAGACCCGGACCTATAATCAATAAATTATTAAGGGATTTTAAATTATGACGGGGTGCTTCTTTTTTAAACGGCGCAGCTTCTCTAGTCTTTGCGGCACTGGTTTTAGCGGATCAGGAAACTCACAGACCAGTTGCATACGAGTTACGCCAGCCCGCGTGATGCTACTAAGCCAATCAAATCTGTGCAATACAGGCGGACGAGAGAGGCGAGAGGAACGACACAGGGGGAGAAGACGGAGGGACGAGTGAGCGGGAGGGAGAGAAGACACATTATTTATTGTGAAATTGGTTGAGACTGTTAAGTCAAGATGTGAAACAGTTAACAGAGAAAAAGGGGAACTCGAGCTGCTGCTACACTTTATTTTGTTTTTCTAAAATTAAGCACTATATTTTAAGATGTACATTTTTTTCAAAAGCTATTTTATTTATTTTCTCTATTCCCTTATTTTTAAATGCAGCCCTTCTTTTTCTTAATGAGAGAGAAACATTATACACATCTACAGTATTATATATCTGTGTAGTTCAAAGTGACAATAAATATTGTCGAAATGTTTTTGAATTCTTTATTTGATTTGACAGTCAGTTGTTGATTACATGCAGACGTTGGCCACTTCAATACATATCACACTAAATCACAACGCAAGTTGGACGTTATGATGTACGGGACCTTCGCTTGAGGACGTTTTCTCCAACTGGACCGTCAACCTGCCGATGGAGGCATCAGATCACATGGACCAGCAACAGTTGTTGTTGTTTAATTTGGAGGGATGTCTCTTCCACGTACCATATTCTTTGTCTTGTGCTTTGTTTTGCCCCCCCCCCCATGCTGGTTTTGCACACTGTATTGCAACGTTTTGTTCTGTGATTGCCTATTGGTTACTTAGATGTACAAAAGCTCTTTCTCGCCACTGCGTTGCGATGACGGTCTTCATGAATAAATGATACTGAACTTGAACTGATTATGTTCAGTTCAGTTACGCTCCGCAGCCATATTTTATTCGGTTTGATAGTTTTGTACAGTACATTTCCAATCTTATTGTATTCTGTTTGATATCGCTTTGTTTCTCATCTGGCTTCCACCGGCAGTTCAGACCAGCTCTGCCATTTCTACATTTTTGCCCTTTCTTGTTTAATTTCAGTCGGACCAGAAAACAGACACGTCTTGGTTTATCATTAGACGATTCTCATCTGGGCAACCCAGCGGCAAAGTCCCACCCTGGTCGGCACCAGGCCCTTTTATCAAGGCCGGGGGAAGCTACTTTGATTTAGCAGACGACGCGCAGTCGGTAATGATGTTCTCAGTGGAGCAGACCCCTCCAGAGTGATTGCGGGCCATGTTTGTTGGTGTTGTTCAGATGCATCAGTCTCACCGCTGAATGGAGTGGACTCCTGCTGCCACCGTTCAGCATTCAGATGATCTTCCAGTCAATTAGTCACCAAGTTGAGAAAGAAAAACCGCAACTTTCCCCCTCCAGAATGACCCAAATCTGTTATTTCAAAGAAGTGACACGTAGTCTGTGACCAAAATGGCAGAAAGTCACGACCAGAGCAGACAGAGATCAAACTCCCCCCGCTGTCTTGCTAGGAATTGGAGTTTACTTTTCATTTCAGATGTGTGTGTGTGTGTGTGTGTGTGTGTGTGTGTGTTGGGGGGGTTATTTTTAGGGACTTAAAGAAAGTATGAACACACACGCACATGTACACGCTCTCTCACATATATACACATCCCCTCACCCACTGAAGAGTGTAGAAAAACCTCATTAAGATCAAAGACTTGTTTTGCTTAATTACTCTGTCACTGCAGCCCCATCCTGCCCTCACACACACACACACACACACACACACACACACACACACACACACAAAGCAAAGCAAAGCAGAAAACTAATTAGACTGTGATTATTTTTAAACAAGGATCGCTGTTTCTGAGAGAGTGTTTTCTGTGTGTGTGTGTGTGTGTGTGTGTGTGTGCGTGTGTGTTCAGGATTGGGCTACCCTTTAACCTTATATCACCATCATACAAGTCATCACTAGTCATATGTGTCATGTCTCGTCATTTACGTTAAGTTCAGTTACCGTTTTTGTCTTGTTTAGTCATGTTGTCTTGTCATTTCCTGTTTTATTTTGTAGTAACTGGGTTCCCTCTTTCAGACCCCTTGACTTCCTGCCCTCGTGTTTCCCGCCTTTGTGATTGTCAGCCCCGCCCTGACTGTTTCCACCTGTGTTCACTCACCTCATGTTTAAATAGTCTGCGTCTCCCTTTGTCTTGTGCCAGTTCGTCTTGTCCTCAGTGTCATGACAACCAGCCGTGATTCCACGTCAAGATTTCCTGTTAGTCCCTGTGTGAGTTGTTTCAGTGTTTTTGTTATTTTGTTCACTTTGCTGTCTTGGTTTTCCCAGTTTTGTTCCTCCACTTTTCAGGAGTGATTTTCTGTTAACTTTGTTAGTTTGGCTCCTTTTTGTTTTCTTGCATTTTCATGTTAGTGTTTTTTCCTCCGTTCCTTAGGAGTGATTTTGATTTGTTACTTTATAGGTATCTCTTCCCTTGTCAAGCATCATATTTATTTATAAATAAATAAATACTCTTAATTTGTACTTTGAGTTGTGCGTGTGGGTTTTTGCCTTGCCCAGTCGTGACAGTATGTCCTAAATGTGATTTGTGGACCTCTGCGCTGTGTTGAGAAGACGCTGTGACACCGGGATCTCCTTATGGTTGACCTCCTTTTATTCTGACGGGGGGGAAATGTACAAAAAGGGGCAGCATGGCAAAATATTTACCATGGAATTAAACCAAATATACGGTATGACAAACAAATAGGGGAAACAGAACCTCTGTTATCTGCTACGACCTGCTCCAGCTTCTATACAAGTAAAATAGATATACAATAAATGGGCAAAAGGAAATGACTCCCACCTCTCCCACAGGGGAACTGCACAAAAAGGAGAGGAGGGGAAGGGGCAAAAGGAATCTATGGTTACAGAAACATACTGTAACCAGATAGCTTTTGTGTCATAACAAAGAGAACAACAGAGAAGGTTAATAAAGGTGGATCATGCACAGTGGCAGAAAGTAACTCATTTCCTTGAGTACTGGACTTCATTTCCAAATGTATTTGCCAAAAAACGAGCGTGATTAGGACTCAGTAAGTTCAGTGACCTCCCATGGCTGAAAGTTAAAGTGAGGTTAAGATGTCTGGTAACGCTGTTGAAGAACATAATACTTCGAGCCCCCCTGGATGGAGACCAGCACCTTGCGTGGCAGCTCGGTCGCCATCGGTGTGTGAATGCATGCGTGAGTGAATGGGTGAATGTGACCCTGATCTGTGAAGCGCTTTGGGCACCGCGAAGGCTGAAAAACGCAATATAAGTGAAGACCATTTTCCATTTAATAATGTGGTTATTTTCTGAAATACACACATATATTAAAACCCGCAGGAGAGGAGGGGTCACATTACGCTACCCCCAACCAAAGGCCAATGCTATGAAGAAGACAGTAATGTGTAGAGCCATATCTCTGCCTTGTAACTCAAGAATCTACAAAAAAAAAGTTTTAAGAAGCAGCTAAAGCCCCCAAACAATTAGCAAAGTAGGTTTTCCTTTGATGTCCTTGCGATATGGATGTTTAAATGAACTGAGATTATGTTAATGTTGTTTTGGATGTAACTTGATTGTTGGATGCAATGGTAATGTTGTCACTAGGCTGGCTTAGTTGGCTGTTAACTATTGATTACTGTATAGTAGTGTGCAAGTGCAGACCTTGTAGATATGTATTTCATTTGAATATGGGCCCCCGGAAAGAGTAGTGGGGTAGCAGTGGCAGTGGAGTGATGGGAATCCCAATGAACAATTGTACTCCACTAGCTTTCAGAGGGAAATATTGCACTTTTTACTCCAATACATCTATTTTACAGCTGTAGTTACTTTTCAGATCAAGATCTTACATTAGAGGAAAAGCACACACACATGTGACCTCTTACCAAAGAGACATTTCCCCTCTAAACGGCCCAGATTGTCTCATGTCAATAACCAAAGAGGTAAAACTCAAAAGAAGGCAAAAAACCCCAAAAACAAATACGGATTTGTTTCGCCGCACCTTTTTTTTGTTCTTTAATTAACTCATGACCCCTCAGATTCCCCCTTGGAGGGGGTCTAACTGTCCTGTAGATAGACTTTTAAATGCAGGGGTGTTTTTACTTTGTGCTATTGTACTTTTACGTACTCATATAACAAACAAAAATGATTTCGGATGAAGATGTTGTTTTGCTCTGTTGTGTTATTTTGCTTCTCCGTGTCCCTGCGGCGCAAAATAAACTGGGGGTTAAAACACAACACACGCCGCTGGGGGGAAAAATCGCCATATTTTTAACAGCTTTTGGGGGGGTGGATCACATTTCTGCGTCCCAAAGAGAAGGAGAAAATACTTGTTTTGCCCGGTGGTTTCGTCAAACTTCTTGGCTCGCCGCGGCCTCTGAAAAACGAGAGCCCATGTGGAATAGCGACGCCAGACAACTGACAGTGACTTCTCTGCAATTCTTTGACTTCCTCTCTACCGCGGCTCGGGCTCACCGGCATCATCATCATTTCAAGGCACTTTTGCACGCGTGTGGGTGTGCGCCCGTGTGTGTGAAATACAATGAGAGAGACTCAAGTCAAGTCAACGCTCATCCCGGGTGACTTACGCCTGACAGCCATGTGGGTTTTAAGCCTGTTTTCTTTTGTTCATTAAAGCCTCGGTAACCTAAGATGTGTGAATCTGATTATGCTGTATCAAAAACAGTCCCTGAACACCAAAACGACAATGTGTATGTTCTTTGTACTTGCCAGCAAAGGGCTATGTCTCTCCCTCATATGTGTGTGTGTGTGTGTGTGTGTGTGTGTGTGTGTGTGTCGCATGTAGATGGCACACCTGCCACTTCAAAGCTCTAGCCAGATGTGAAAGCTCAGGGACTGGCTGCACAGGGACCCACAGTGGGAGGTACCCACGCAGTTCAGTAGCATTATCCACACATGCTAATTGCACATGCAGAAACATGATGTCTGGAGCTCGTTGCAGTGCTGTAAATCCTGCACCAGCCCCGTGTCTTCACCTGTGGTCACACTTTGACGGTCCAGCCCGCAGCAGCCATTCTGCGTCTCTCTCCAAAACAGCGATCGTTTTACAACGAGACTCCAAGCGGTGTCTTTTTAGCACTGCTGTCACAAATCGGTGTGTCTGGTTTGAATACTCGCTGAAGTACGTGAGACGTGCGCTCAGTTGAAGTGCTCAGGCTGGCGGATGAAAGATCAGTGTGTAATGCCTGAGTCTCTTTCTTGCTGCCTTGGGGGGGAAATATAAAGAAATTAAAATCATATTTCACTTTGCTAGACTACTTCGTACAGGAGGTCAATACCTGGCCTCTTGCACTTGAGTCCATTCGTTTTTACGACAAGGACCAAACATTGAATTTCACAGTTTCTTCTGAAGAGGAAAGTCCATTTTATACTGTTTTCTTCATAGATTTGTGAAGTACCATAGGTTTGTCCCGTAGACAATGTTATGTGACTCACAGTTGAGGCACTTGTACAGTTTGAATGGGCAGGAAACTCTCACAGTTGTATCATCAGTGCAAAAAAAAAAAAAAATAACATCAGAAGATATTTGGTTCTTCCGTAAGAGGTCGAAGGTACAAGCCTTTGCAGATAAAAATGTCGGGGGAGAAGTTAATCATGACTCACTCATGGTGCATTATGGTAAGAAACATCCAAACATGGAGCTTAAAATCCTGCCAATTTTGGATTAATCCAGCAACAATGGTACTTCGTTCCCAAATTCAACAACGAAGCGTTCTGAATTAACTTCTGATTCGCACCCCTGACCGGCTTCTTCTCCATGGCAACCCTGGCCCAGTCTCACGGGTATTGTGGAATTTCGAGCCGTCTGCCAAACATAACGTACAAAACATAATTTCTCAGGATAATCAAAACTGGTCGTCACAACGTAAACCTTTATGGGCAAGAGTCCCGGGGGAGTCCTGCACTTCTGTGGTTAGTGACATATTGTTTAAAGAAAAAAAGTGAAATGGAAAGGGAATGGGGTAGGGGGAGAACTTCCAGAACCAGCTGCACCTCCCGCTGTCCCCACACAGCTCCATTGTCATTGTTTGCACTGATTAAGATAGAGGAGCAAAACGGAGTTGTTTCAGGTGTCCAGGGGCTCCAGAGGTAAAAGCCTCCCTTTTGGAGCTCTTCAAAGACTTGAAATGGTATGAAATATATGTATAGGGGGGAAAAAAAGGTGAAAGGTACAAGGCAGTGTACATTAAAATGTAGGAGGAGAAGTTAACTACACATCCCAAGAAGCATTTTGGCATAAGACATCCTATTCCCAAGTTTAAAATGAATACAGTGCAGCTGAAGCTTTGTCGAAATCTGACTCACTGCTTTATTCAGCAGTTCATATCGGTTCGCTTGCAGCTTCAGTATCAGATGAATTCAGCCCCTGTGTTTCGTCCCCCAACTGCGACAATGTCGCTGTTCTTCCGAATTTGCCGCAGCTCTGATTAGAGCCTCCGACTGGCTTCCTCTCCATAGCAACGGCAGCTGAGACTCATGGCGTTGCGCAGTATTTAGAGCCGTCCACCAAACAGAAAAACCTGGACTGTGTCCGAAATCACTCTCCATGAACTACAGTATATAGTGCACCATATTCACTCTACGGGTTTTTAGATGTCACTTAACTGCTCCACTACAGTATAATCTAGTGTCTATTGCAATATAAAAAAAATGGACGCCGAGATGTCGACTTCAGCAGCATTTTTATTATTTGGCTGACGTGAGGTACCTGATTTATGCAGCAAATTAAATGTACATTGAAACAGTCTCCTGGTTTGCTCGTGTGCATTTTGCTCATTGCGTGTCACAATTTATATTTCCTCTTATACATTCCAGCGAGCCCGCTCCTTTCCTCATCTCTGGACCAGGATCCTGTTACACGGGAGGGGTTAATTAGGATTACAGGGACCCCGTTTGACCGTTTATTGGACCATCCTGTCCTCTCTCGTCCTCCTGACCAACACACTACCCACCTCCGCTTGCTTGCCACAGTCACGTATTCCTTTTTAATACCACAAACCACTTCCCATTTCAGGGTTGATAAAGCCGCAGAACTGTTCCTCTCAGGAGCCACTGAAGTGTGTGCATGTGTGTGTGTGTGTGTGTGTGTGTGTGTGGAGTGTTTTTCTTATCCATTAATGCTTAATATCATTCACAGAGGGCACAGCTCTCCATTTCGTCTCCTACAGCATTTAAGTGTTGAAACATCTATGATTAAAGTGTTGAAATGACTACATCCTCATGTTCCCTGCATGCCGCTCATGTGCATCCCGACTTGGGACAACCACTTCAGTGATATCATGCTAGGTGCGCACACACCGCCTTAAAATGGATTTCGTGTTTGGCTCTGAGACGTCGCGTGCAACACTTAAATGTAAATGTGCTCTATATTTGGAGGGCGTGAGCTCGTGCATTTTGATGGGGGTTGTTGCATATTTATGGAAGTCCCACTTTGGCTAAAACAACAAGGTTTTGATATTCGGAAGTTCATGGCATGCATTATAACACTGTCAGGCCGGCCGTCTTATCCATTCAGGTGAAGAGAATCAGACAGGCAGAAAACTGGGGAGAGACGGGAATGACACGTAACACACGTGCACATAGGCAACTGCACACAAACAACTGTGCGCGCGCTCACACACGATCAGTCACACACACACACACACACACACACACACACACTGACGCGCGCTGACACCCTTTCCTTGTTTCAGTCATTCTTAAGCTGGCATTTCCTGGGGTTGCTCTCTCTGCATGAGCTTTTCACACCTCCTCTCTCCTGGGCTGTGAGCAACACTGATCTGATGGGCAGAGAGAGAGACAGAGAGACACAGAGAGACAGAGAGAGAGAGAGAAAGAGAGAGAGAGAGAGAGAGTGTGCAATCAGGCAGATAGTTGGTCAGAGGCAGCCAAGCAAAGAGTGGTAGTCAGACAAAGAGGACAGACTGTGTGGGAGTGATGCCGGGTCCTGAATTTTTATTTCGCCCTAACCAGACGTCTTCATTCAAACATCAAACCAGGACCAATCCGGCCGAAGTGAAGGAAAGGGGAAGTTCAGGCGAAGGGAGCGAGCGTTCTCGATTGCCGCTGACCTGCTCTGACCGGCCATGATCTTTGACTCATCACTTTCCTCCAGTTAGAATGAAATGATATGATTTGAAGAGCAAGTCAACACCAGGGCACTGTCTGAAAACGCATGTACTCGGTGACATCGCTATTAGGCGTAGACCCAAGGATAAGTAGTCCCGATCCAGCCTGACGCTCCGCCCCTTAAAGAACGGCAGCTGTTGGGAATAAAAAGCAGCAGTGTCATATCATAATATTCGTTTGTTTCTCCTGCTCCTCATCACACATTTCGTTCAGCCTCAAACCACGTTTTATTCTCTTGGGATGGTTATGACACGTTACGTGATCAGAGCAGATACCGAGTCGTTCCACTTGAGTATTTCACATATTGGCGCACAGGCCGAAGATGTGCAGGAATACAACTGGACCCCAGCCCGACCCGATTAGCCCGCATCGTTTCCATCCATGTTTGCCAGCTTGCTGTCCTCTTCTTCCCGGCATTTTCGTGGCGCTTTGCTGCTTTTGCTTAGGAGCATCATCCACCACCTGTTGAGTCGGAGAAAAGGTGAGAGCATGAGCCATGTGTGCCGCGTGAGCCACGTGCACATGCACATGCACATGCACATGCACATCCCAAAAATTGAATGGGAACCCAGAAATGAAAACATTGCTCTATAGTGCCACTGGTGGTCATTATTATTCCAGAAAAATGTAAAATATATCACTTGTAAGTAGCAAGAGATTTCATTTCAAGAAGACACCAAGCACTCAGAAGAGAAGATGTGCAGGCTTTCATGAACCCGGTATAAATCGAATCACTGTTGTGTTATATCAATCAGAGATAATAAACAGGAAAATTGATTTTTTTTATTCTTTATTAAAATGTCACAATATTACTGCGGAGCATGCAACAGGCCTCTGCACAGCAGGAGGCCGCTGCAAGACATGCAAACAGAATGAAAACAGAGGGGGAAAAAAAAAGATTTAATATTTGATGGACATTAAAGAGAAAGAGAGAGAGAAAAAAAATTTGCTAAGTGATTTTCAAAGACCGGGCTGAGGCTGAGGTGGATAGCAGTAAGATTAAAAGATTACTCTAGAGAAAGTGAAAGCGAAAGATAATTGAAATGGCGTGCTGCCAAGGACATTCCAAGTCTGTGGTATATAAGGCAGTTTGAGGAATACAATGTAGGCTCGCAGATCAGCGGCTTGTTGACAGAGAAGACACAGGCGCAACACATCCACTCAACAAAAGTACAGCCCAGGTTTGGACTTAGACTAAAGGGAAATTATGCGGGGGGAAAACTTATTAAAACATCTCACCCCAAAACAAAGACTGCACCTCAGACGTTGGGAGCAGATGGACATGAAAGGGATGAGAGGTGTAAAGTCTAGAAATATGAAAGTTTAAAAAAAATGGTTAGTCATCATCAAGCTAAACACGGACGGCGAGCACACACACGCACTCATACATACCCAGACGTACACACACACACACACGCACGCACACACACACACAGGCTGAGACATCCAGAGCATCCTCTGTGTGCCAGGCTCTTCCTCCAGGGTGAGTTAGTGGTGCTTTTAAGTGCCGACATCAAAGAGGCCTGTATGGGTGTATAAATAGGCTTTAGGGCTGGAAAAGTTTTAGTTGTCACGAGTTTGATACCCAGTCGGTTAGACAAGGTCATGCATTGACTCAGTGACTTCTCCCTAACCCCTCTCACACATACAAAAACACATGAGCACACACACACACACACACACAAGAGAA
This sequence comes from Enoplosus armatus, assembly GCF_043641665.1. NCBI lineage: Eukaryota > Metazoa > Chordata > Actinopteri > Centrarchiformes > Enoplosidae > Enoplosus > Enoplosus armatus. Next base: position 22,875,285 of record NC_092186.1, on the reverse strand, counting down.
GAGTACATAGATAAATCGGAGGCAGACAACCACCTGCTCAAAGGCTTTTAAACACAGTACGTGCAAATAAACACATGCATCCACACGCATTTGAGCATATTCAGCATGCACGTGTGCGCACGCGGGCGGCAGAAATGTAAATAGCAAACTGAGGTCAAAAGAGCCACAGTATTACCGCCAAATAATTCTTTTTCGTTAGCGTGGCTGGCACTGACGTCCAGCTGGGTAGCGGGTAGCAGGTGACTGGTCGCGATACATCTTAGAGTTGGCCGAGGAGGTAAAACGAGGAGTGGGCAATGCATCACGAGGGCCAGAGTTTGGAGTACCACACATGGCACTTCAATCACATTCAGTGATTGAGCCAGTCTCTCATACTGTGCGTCATCATCCCAGCTCTGGGTTTCTATAATACACCCTGCCATGACTATGCTCCTCTGCATTTTCTCTCCGCGACTCAAACCGCCGCTGCGGTGCAGCTCGTCTGTGTCACATGATGTCTTTAAATCTGTTTTGCCGAGTCTGCTGTTCTCACGCACTCTAATTTGTACCACAGTGAATCAGAGGAATACGTGTGTGGAGGAAGGGAAGAGAACAATCTCCCAGCTCAGTTCTACGGAGCTTTATAGCCTCTTTTAGCTCCTTGTTTTGGTTTCACAGCACATTTATGCCTCACTGCTCCCAACAACCCAATTTCCTTGTTCTCAGCTCAGTATCCATAGCGGTTACTTCCATATTGGATGATTCTAGGTGGATTTAGTGATGGGAAGACCGGTTCTTTGAAGTAACCCGGTTCGTGCCACTCACCCGCCACTAGTGAACGACTCCTTTGGTTCTTCATTTTATTATTTTATGAGTCTGAGTCGCGGCTCTCACTCGTTCTTTGGTTCAGTGGTTCAATAGTTCAGTGCTGGGTCGCGGCTCTCACTCTTTGGTTCTTTGGTTCAGTTCAGCGCTGACTTCTTCGGCTCAAGGGTTGTGTGCAGAACGAACAACTTAACTCAGAGAGGCTCTCAGAGTCAGAAGTTAACCTGGCTCTTGATTCACCCCCGCTTGCGACTCGAGTTCCTCTTTAGAGTCGTTCAAAGAGATTTCAGTTTGTTCGTGAGGGTTAGGGTTATATACTTTAGCACTTTAACCACAGCCTTTCCCGAACCTTGAGCAAACCATAGTATGTTGGGCACAAGAAAGCAAGAATAAAAAATTAAAAAAAACAACATTTGCAGATATTGAACATAATCCAGGGTTTTACGGATTCGTTGTTAGCGTTTTTCTCAGGAGTTGGTGGAGAACAAAACAGTCATAAAACACGAGTAAATATTCACTGACTTTGACATTCATTAGGAGTTTGTCAACACAGTCACGACAGCTTTGTGACGTGATGACAGCATGAATGTTCTTCTGCCTCCTAGTGGCTGGAAATCATTTAATGCTGCTTTAAAATTAGACCCCGTGTCTCTTTAATGCAGGGACGTTTCAAGACAATCAGAGGAAAGAAAACCAGCAGCCTATAGATGTAAAATATGCAAGATTTTGTACATTCATGGGTAGGCATAACATCTGGGCTTCCTATTTACTGTAAGTGTAGAATCACATGTTATATAGCACATATAAAACTATTTACAGTGGGAAAAAGTAGATAAATATCATAATGTGATCAAACACAGGAACAGGATCTTCTATTATGTAAGGTAATATAAGAAACTGTGCTGTATTTTTAACTTGCATATGAAAGTGCCAAAGGTTTACAATTCAAGAGAGTTTTCTTCTTTCTCTCCTCTTAATTAGAGTACAGGCATCTTCCACTCACGGCGGGCATAAAAACATTAAACTTTGCATATTAAATGTTTCAGTTCTGGTGTCCTGCTCTCATTTACTTCCCGTGGCTGCAGAGAGAGGAGGGGAAATGAAGAGACTTGAGTCTGACCGCTTTATCCAAGTCAAATGACAGGGCTTTGTGACCACTGCTGCAGAGGATGCCAATCTGGTGCGAAAGCTTTGTTAACGTGAGCTCATAGCTTGACAAATTACAGTGGAATTTGATGGGTTTAGCGTCAGTGTCCGTGTTTTCTGGCCACAACAGCACAGGAAGCCAGTCTACCAGGCGAGAAAAAAGAAGTTTGAAACCAATTAAATGAGGGAATTATCCGTCTTCCGGGTTCTCTCTCTCTCTCTCTCTCTCTCTCTCTCTCTCTCTCTCTCTCTCTCTCTCTCCACCCTAATGTCTTCCCTCCTCTGTGCAGACTGTGACCAATGAGATAAGAAAAAAAAAATCCCAGCAGCATCTTGTGAAAGACAAAAAAAAAAAAGACAGAGAGAGAGAAGACAAAAGCAAAGATAGTGTGTGCGTGTGTGTGTGTGTGTGTGTGTGTGTGTGTGTGAATGAAAGCACGGGAGATGGAGATAAAGGGGATGATTTGCAAAAGATAACGGCTGGCTGTCATCCTGTAATTTTGTTCTATTCATTCACACGTATCTGTGAGAGACGGACAAAGTCATGATAAAAGACAAAATGTAAATACTCTGTGACTGTGTCACACAAATCCCAGGCAGAATGTGGTTAGAAAGGGAGAGAGGTGAAACAGCACTGGCCTTATTTTTTCTTAAATGTGCTGTGCAGTAAAGAAACCAATTCTTTTCCTCTCCTACTGGCAGGAAATGTGACACAGGAGGAGATCCCCCCCCCCCCCCCAGAAATGTGTTCTTGGCAAGGTGGAACGGTCTGTGAAACAGCATTTAGACCATGCCACGCCGAAATTCTCTGCTGAAAACAACACTAATGAACTTCCCTGAAATGCCATTCATACCATGTCAGAGTAGAACTTTCCACCGCAAGTGACTCCAGTGAAACCTTTCAAAACAGTATTTAGACCGCATCGAACTGAAATTTCCCCTTCTCTTCTCCTCTCCATCTCCCCTTACCCCCGGCCCATCGCTGTACAAAGCGAACAGCAGGAGGCCCGGTGGCAGCAGCCCCATCCTATCTGGGCCTGGGCATCACTACAGCGTGGCATCTCTCCGCAGCCAGCAGAAGGGGAGATTACTCTGTGCTCACATCAAAGGAGGTTTGTCTAACTTGGGTCTGGCGTTGTGCTGGTAGAGCGAGTCCTTGGAGCAGCCTCGCCGTTCTTATCTCTCCCCCACAGACTCTCTCTCTCTCTCTCCCTCTCTCTCTCTGCTTCTTTCTGCTGCAACACAACTAGCTGCCGGTAACACTGGGCGCATGCAATCATGGCTCGGCACGGTCAAATGTGCGCGCGCACACAAACACACGCATACGCCGAGACACACACACAACATTGAGGCAGCTCTTTTTTTTTCTTCTTCTGATATTAGCAGAATTTGTTCTGCTGAGTCTCTCTCTCTCTCTCCACCAGCCTCTGCTGAGAGCTGAACCTGGATCAGTGAATATGTGAAGGGGGTTAAATGATTATCCCTGGACAGATGCTCGCGAAAAAAAGAACCCACTGCACTTGAATTTGATGTTAAATATTTTAACCACTCAAAGTGTACTCATCGCGACAAGTGAACAAAGCACTTTCGTGAGACATATAAGCATAACAACCGTGGCCCTTATGCTAAGTGGCTGCGCAAATGATTTAAACCTGGAAACGAACAGCAATTTGGAACAAGAAAAGTTTAGAGCCATGCCAGCGACTCCGTGAGGCTGGACTTAGGCACAGTGGTGATTTGAGCTAAACGCTAATTGCAGCACGCTAACATGCTGATGTTTGGCAGGTGCAGCGTTTACCATGTTCATCATCTTAGTTTTAGCATGTCAGCATGCTGGCGTGTGGGTGACGTTCCGCCCCGAAGGTGGTGCTATGTGAAAGGTCAGGGGAGCGCCAAAGTTTTCACGATTCATCCCTCAGGGGACATGAAATGTTTGCACCAAATCTCATGGCGGTCCTTCCAACAGTTTTACCCGTGGAGGAAAAGCAGGAATACCACCATTATAAAAACACTCCATTCGAAGTAAAAGTCATGCATTCAAAGTGATGCAATAACAGGTAAGAAGCCTTTGAATGTTGTCACGGTGGAGATTATTTTAACAATTTTTCATACTGTCGGGTAGTTTCCTGTATCAATGCATCATATTTTATGGCTGAGTAACTATGGCTGTAACCATAAAATAAATGCAGTGAAGCAAAAAGTACAATATTTCCCTCTGAACTGTAGTGGAGTAGAAGTGTAAAGTAGCATTAAATCATATTATATCGTCAAGTAAAATACAAGCATTATATATATTATATAGTTAAGTAAAGTACAAGTAGGTCAAATATGAAGTACAGCACTTGAGTATATGCACTTAGTTATATTCCGACAATGCATTTCACACTGAACCAAAAACGTCAACCTGCTGGTGGCGCTAGAGGAAAAGTCAGGGGGAAGTCATTAGGATGCATCATCTGGGAACCATGAATGTGCGCACACAATTTTGTGCCAGTTCATCGAGTGGATACTGAGATATTTCTTATTAAACTCTGACCTGCTGGTGGCGCTACAGGAAAAGTAAGGGGATCACCAAAGTCATCCAAATTCATCCTGCAGGAAACAAAAACATCTGTAGCCATTTTCACGACGAATCCATCCGGCAGACGTTGAGATATGTCAGTCTGGATCAAAGAGGTGGACTGAGCAAGCGAGCGAGCGACCGGCGTCGGAGCCGTCCCTGGAGCCACTGCTGCTAGCGTGGCTGATAAAAAAAATTCAATTTTCTTATTTCCTTCAAGTGTCCACAGACAAGATCTTTGAACCATTCGCGCATTTTGTTTCGCACTCGCAAAAATGCGTGTAAAAACTCTGATAAATCAAATATGTGTTCGGCAGACAGAGATGTAGAGAGTGTGTGTGTGTGTGTGTGTGTGTGCTCGCCTGTGTCCTACTCTGCACACGACTGCAGACATTAATCGGTGTCGTTGTGCACAATGGAACCAATCTGACTGCTCCAAAAGTGTGAACCCCACCCATAACACACAGTGCAGCTCGGTTAAACTGTTTACTGCCCTGAAATAGAAAAAAATAAAAAAATAAATATATATATATATATATATATATATATATATATACTGTACATCCCCTTCATAAGAATACATATGAATGGTTGTAAATGATCTGGAACAGCTGAATTAATAATTACCACTACTCATTTACCATAATGAAGTAAAGTCAGTCAGATTAAGAGTCAGTGGGTTTTTCAGTAAAATCGAGACGGCAAACACAAATATCATGAGTTACGAGGTTTCTAATACAACAGCGTGTCTAATTAACTTGGTATCAGTGAATCATTAACCCAGTTCTGCCTGCTGGACCAACAGTTTAACCAGACTTCCCCTCCAGTACAGTACACCAACTCACAGTGACCCCTCCTGGTGAGGCCTTCATATTACAGCCACATTATGAGACATAACAACGTAGTTCTTTGGTGCAAGTTATAATGGAGACAGGGACTCTTCCATTAAATCAGTCCTCTTGAATGCATGCATCTTTTGATCAGGATAAAACAAACAAACAAACACACCAAAAAAAAGCCTTAAATCTTATTTGTGCACGCACATAAATGTTTGAGTATTATGAACTGAGTGTCATTCACTCTATTTGTCTCATGGGAATGAGTGTTCTGCAGGTTAAACGGATCACTGGGACAGTCATTCACAAATATCAGCCCCCCCACCCCCTTGCCATCGAATAAACTTTGTCCTTGGCATCATTTCAACATCTCCGTCCCTGTTTTGATTCCAAAAGTCACTGCAGAGCCCGAACGCAAACACAAGAGGAACAAACTTCACTTTAAACCAGCTGTGTCTTTTAGCTCCCGCCTGCACCGCTGCTACCATGGGCCAGTCCATCCGCACGTTATTACTGCTGTTATCCCTGCTATCCATCCACACTCTGTGTGCGTACGCCGAGGGTTTTGCACTGGGGCCTATCGAACTTGCTCCCATCCCCTGTAATGACAAAGCAGTGGAGAAGCTGTCTCGTCTGGCGACCACTTACATCAATGAGGATCGCGCCGACGGCTATAAGTTTGCCCTCAACCGCATTGCAAATGTCCACCTGCACGCTCAGGTCAGTACTAAGACAACTGCCCAGTGGGGGGAAAAAAGCTGCCTGGGGTTGTTGCAATACTTTGTCAGTAGGAGATTTGTTCATGTTTAACAAGGGAAAGTGGGGTGGAAAGGTTATTTTTCCCCTGCTGTTGTTGCTGAAACATCAAAACATCCTCTGTGAGAAATGGAAGCCGCACATTGATGGATTTAACCAGCCGTGGCCAATCCTCATGTCAGCGGGATCCCATTTGAGAAGATTTGTGTTTTGTTGTTAGAAACGACAGTGCACATTCAAATACTCACTAATCAGAAATCATCCTCTCGCGTTGTCACAATGTGCTGCCTCTCACTCCCGGGGAAATGATAAAGACATTAAACTCTGTTTCTCAAGGACTTATTGTCGTCCCCGGACCCTAGTTTGGGAACCACTGGACCACATCAAGGACGTGACAAATAGCCGCAATTACATCAGTGTGCAACCGCTAAAGACTAAAAACAACCATAAATATTTGTTGTTTGCACTTTGCTGTGAATGACCGCCATCAGCGCCTGTCGCTTATAATGAATGTAGCATTAAAATAGAAGTGCAGGTTTCTGCGTCATGAAATGAGAAGTCATCCTCCTTTTCACGCCTCATGAAAGAGGACCTTTAGGACTGCAGTGACTGTTCATAAAGTCCAGGTCATTTCAGGTGCAGGACCACTGGGACGAACCTTACACGACAGGCTGTCGTGAGCTCCATGCTGTCAGCCGCCGAGGGCCGTTGCAGGCCGACCGCGGGATAGATCCGGTTTTTAAGAGGCTCAGCTCAACTTCACTGCCGGAAAAGGCTTCCATTACACCTGCCCAGAGTGCTGACGTTTGTTTTCGGTGCAACCGCTCAAATCAATATTGTCCAAAGTGTTATAGGGAGTGTTACACAGAGCACCTCCTAAATGGCTCCTTAAAGATGTGACTGGACAAGCGGAGGTACTTGACAGGAGACCTCTCGTAAATTTGAGCCTCAGGTGCAGGCGAGGATAAACACAAACGCTGGTGCGCGCGACATCATCGTCATCGAGTCATCGTTTGTGCCTCCTCTCTCTCTTAACACTTGTGTTTGCATTGTGTCAGGGCCCAGCGGGCAACGTGTACTACCTGGACCTGGATGTCCTGGAGACCAAGTGTCACATAGGCAGCCCAAAACCATGGAAACGCTGTGACGTCAGACCATTCATGGAAACAGTAGGACACACACACACATACGCACACACACACACACACACATCTACAAATAAACACGTGTTTGCACTTGTGCTATACTTGGGGGGGACTCTCACTGGCATAATGCGCTGCCTGCACTGCAAAAAAAAAAAGAAAAGGGCTGTTTAAGAAAGTCACAGTGTCTTAATTGAAAACACTGCAGCAGCGTGTCACGGCTAGTTTAAGAAATCTTATGATGGCGTTTTTGCTTATGCCAGATTCTCGCAAAATGTCCACATTCTTTATGATATTTGGCTCATTTGCGGAAGAGGAGTCGCTGCAGCGTAGCCCCCAAATCTTAAACGTCCACCCTTACGCTGGCCTAAACATTTTCTATTTTATTCTTTTCAGCAAATCTCTGGCAACTGTAACACCACCATTCTCCACACACCGGACGGATACTCCTACCTGTACAGCTACGACTGCGCTCTTGTCCCAGGTGACATCAACATGTCATTAGATTGGCTGGTTTGGCTGTCCATTACTTCTGTACTACATTGCACAGAATGGCAGCTGAATACACTGGTTTGCTTAAGAAGCTATTCGTGCCCATTTCAGTTTCCTAATGATAATAATTTGTGTAAACTGGAGCACTGAGGGGGTGTAATTTCACCCTCCTGTATCGTACTTCACTACTGCATGTGAGGAGAAAGACAATAAATCCTCCCTAAACCCTGGACCTCGAAAATACCTGAAAAATTCGACAATTCCCACTATGACATATCAAAATGTCGGCCGTGAGCAACGCCTACTGGCCTCACCCTAATCTCAGACTGAGATGTAATTACTTGTTTTGTTTGTATATCTTGTATCTTCATGAGGAATCTTGAAGCCGTGAATTGTTCTTTCCTGACGACCAACAATGTCAATCAAGCGCGGTCAACACACACCAGCATAGCTTGAGAACAAGTGCAATCAGCCAAAAAGTGAATGAAAACACCCGTGTGTCAAATTAACAGGAGGTGTTCCAAAACATATCGCGGATTGCAGACTTTTATGTAACGCCCATTCTGCATGCAGCGTTTCGTTAGTTGCAATTCTCAGTGCAAATGTGTACGTCACCGTCTATATCATCCCCGTCTGGTCCCTGCACATAGATGCCCCAGAGAAGCTGCAGCAGACCTGTCCAACCTGCCCCCTCCTGCTGCATGTGGAAAGCCAGCAGGCCGTGACCGCCGCCCAGGTGACTCTGGCGGCCTACAAGAGACAGTTCACACTGGCTGCAGCGCTCGGAGTGAAGGAGATCACTAGAGCCGCGGCGCAGGTACGACTGGATATATACAGTTATTAACTGTGAATGGGCAAACAACGACCCCCAGGCCTGATGTCTCTGGGTGGGTGCACGTGAGCAGACAGCACAGTGCACCTTTGAGCCTCCGCGTGCCAGATGAGTACCGTTACTGCTCCGCAATAACCATAATGATACAAGAGTCTGGCAAGGTTGCAAAGGATTACGGGAGGCACTTTAGACCGTACTGTCTGGCCAGGCTTTTGTTTGGGGAGCAAATGAGAAATTGAGTAGTTCACTTGGGGGTGGGGGGGGGGGCGGGGGTGAAAGCTCAGTATATTGCACCTCTTTGCATACATTAATTCACCTCAGGTAACACATTTTGTGCTCCTCTAAAAGCAAGATGATAGCAATTACATCGCAGCAACAATGCCACCTCTCTGCATGCCTGTACAATACGCGTCTATTTGTGCAATTTGCAGTTTTCTTTTCTTTTCTTTTTTTGCTCATTTATATATTTTCAGGTTGTGCCGGTGAAAGCCAGCTTTGTGGAGTACACAGTCCAAGAGTGTCCAGAGGGAGTGACAGAAAGAGGCACCTGCCAGCGGCTGACGCTCGGATCTGACACGGAGGTACTCGACAGAGAGTCAACAGAGTCAGAATTAGATGTCACCTCTGCACAATAAACACACCACATCAGACAAGTTTGCATATCAATCTTGATTTTTTTTTAGGACAAAAAAGAAAGAAAGGGATACCTATAATTGAACACCGTCTGAAAATGCTCCATTAATTCCCCAAAAAAAAAGGATTCCTATGTTGACAATCTGACACTGTTATGACGCTAATTAATGTTGTTCAGAGAACTCAAATAAACATCAATCAGCCAGCATGTTGTTTACTATCAGCTGGAGCAGTTCCTGGGAGTGTTACTTGATGACATGACAGATTAATTTCCAGTTTTAAAGCTAACGCCACTAAAAGGCTGCAGCCATTGATTCTTTTATTAAAGAAGCCTGACAGGTCCTCTCCTGCTTTTCATTCGTCATTGCGTTACTTATTATATTTATATGTTTATTTTACCCTCCCTGCTTTCTGTTGCTTTCTTTTCTTTCTTTCTTTCTTGTAGTGACCCAGTATCCTTAAAAGAAATGAATAAAACGTCTCACCTTCTCCTCTCAGACTGCAGGTTTCTGCACGGGATCAGTGCATGGAGACTTGAACGTCCATCCTGATGTTCAGGTGTCCTGTGAGATGTTCAAAGTACAGGTACAGGAAGCGGGCTAATAAACACTCACCAGCAGAATCAGAGACTATTGAATAAGTAGGTTTTTTCGCCCTGGTGCTGTGGCGCATGACGGCCCGAAATATGTTAGGAACAAATACGTACACGTTACAACAAATATATATATACACGTGTGTCTGAAAATGAAGGTAAAACAATCGCAGCTCCATTCTGCAGTTTGCATGTTCTTGTTTTGACAAACATGGGAATTAACCACAACCACTACTACTACAAAATAAAATGCACTCAAAGAACATTTGAGTGCATTAAAAGTAAGTCAGCAGGTGAGCAAAGTGTAATATGAAGTGCCAATCACTTGGCGCTGTGGGACTGCAGCTGCGAGTGTAATAACCCACTGCCTGACGGAGACTTGATGAATGTTTTATGCCCTGTTTTGTTTCAGATTTTACTAAAGCAACCTTTAAAATGATAATTTCACTTTCTGAATGAACGCTACTGGCCATGTAATCATTCTGTCATATCGTGTGTGTTGTGGACGCTTGGTGCTTGTGTGTGTGTGTGTTTTAAACATATGTGTGAGATTTCAAATTGCACGCTTCTGTGCCGTAATTATGTTGTCTTCTCAATCCTTTTTAGAGCCGTGGTGTGTAATGTAATATTGCGTGACTGAGACTCAGTGAGAGTGAGTTTGTGAACCGTCGGTTTGGTGTGATCTTGTCTGTTCGTCTGCAGAACGTGGACATCCTCAGACCGGCGCAGCCTCAGGGTCACGACCTCCCCGAACACCCGGCGATCCCGACCCTGCCACCCCTGATCGACGATCCGCGAAACGATCCGCAGCCCGTTCCCTCGGACCCCACACTTCCCCCTGCTGTTCAACCGGCACCGTTTGACCCCACGCCCATTCACCCTGTGCCCTTTGACCCCTCCAACCCCCTCGCCTCATCTTCCAGTGAGTCCGGCGAAGATCTAGTGAGCCAGCAAGATCCTTTTGATTCATCCTCTGAGGAGATAGGAGGCCCCGTGGCACTGCGACCACCCTTTAACTTCCGCTACCAGAGGCGTGACCGCAAGAAACGGCAGGCCTTGACGGAGACCTCGCCCCCTCACAACGTCGTCTTCCTGTCCGATTTCCCCAGTGGGTCCTCTCCTTTCCGCTCCTGTCCTGGTCCTTCCCGATACACCACCGTTTAACCGGCGCGGCTCAGGAGTCCATTTGCTCACGTTTGATTTATCCAGTGAGGGGGGTGGACTGACAAACTGCTCCGCTCGCTGTCACCAGAGGCTTGTAATAAGTTGTGCTAATGAGAGGAGTGTTATCTCTTCCCACTGTCCCTGAAATGACCTCTCTGCTGCTACTGTAACACTGCTCCCAAGGCAGCCAACGCTTAAACCAAATGTATTTGAAAATGATATTTGAACAGTTTGAATAAATCTTGGTTTGAATCCCCTGTCAACTACTTGAAGGACTTATATATTTAAGCTAATAATCTGACAACACTTTTGGTGGAATAAAGCAATGCAGTTTTGATTCTAGAGCCGAATATTTAAGAGCTGAAACAATTAGCCGATGACTGCGTCTGTGACAAAGATGCCAAAAAATCTGCTAATTCTAACTTAACCTCTAACATTTGAGGCCTTTCTGCTTTGTGCCATGTGTGTTTTTTGTCTTTCTTCATGGAATTTCTTCGGATTTTGGAGGGTTGGTCAGACAAAACAGGACATGCAAATTCATCATTCGGGCTCTAGGAAACTGTGACAGTCATTTTTTAGCAAATTTCCGACAACAATTAATCGATTCTTCCAGAAAAAAAACAAAAAACGTCAGACACAGCCCTTGAATATTTAGCAGCAATGTTTTCTTATACCCCCTGCATTGAAATCCCCTGTAACACATTACACCATGATAATGGTAAATCAATTATAGATTATTTCAATGTTTCTTTGAACTTGCCCCAAAATGTTTTAAGGGAACGCAAGAGGTAAATTGAGTGAACACAACATGAAAAGAACACAAAAGGTACCATTTGTGGGTTTTAGCGGGGGCAAAATTACTGTGCGATTAGCGAAAAGTAGTGTGAAGGGGTGCATTAGTATGGCGAGGGGGCACAAACAGAGTCAAGTGGTCACTGAACGTGGCCACTTGACTAGAGACAGCTTTACAGCGACGCCCAGTGAGGCAGAGGAAAAGCCAGGGTCTATTAGACTCAGGAAAGCTTTAAAAGCTTGCAGCCACCCAAAAGTGGGCTTTTGTCAACGCAGAAACTGGAGCTATTAGAAAGAACAGACCGAGGCGGAGGAGAGAAGCGGTGGAGATGGCTGGAGTGTCACTCTCTCATCTGATCTTCAATAAAAACAGCATCCAAACCCAGCTAGTCAGAGACTTGCCCTCTACTGCATAAAAAAAAACACTCAGCAAACGTGAGCAGAGCCATGTGAGGTCCAAAGCAATGACAAATACGGAAACCTATACCTATACATCAGGAGATGAAACAAAACCAAGGTAGAGCAAAGCCCGCAGGTCAAGACGCAGCAGTCTGTCTTCATTTAAAGGACAGTGGAAACTCCTTTGGGGGAGCAAAGTACACATTTTTGACCACCGAGAGGACAGGTGGTTTGAAAGATGAGCGAGAAAGGCTGAAATAGCCGTGAGTGGGAGAGGCTGCGACACGGTTTATGCTGCAACTCGTATGACGGCCACGTCACCTAGTTAGCGACTTACATGTGGTATCATTCCAGACCCCTTGTGTGATTAATGTCAATTTAAACGGACTTTTTCAGCTTTCTGCACTAGAAGAAATCACCAATGAGATGGGAGAAGGAAAGTTCAGGTGCAAAGTGAACCCCCTGATCCCTTCTACCCTGTGGAACTGAGAGCAAATCCTTTATTTATTTATTTTTTTGTACAGCTTATCCCAGTCTAGATCCAACTCCCAGGCCCAGGTTCTACACTGACTGTGTGATACACTGAGTTCAGTCCATTGTCAGGGCATTGACCTGTTTCGCTTGTATATTTTTTGTAAAAGTAAAGGAGTGTATGTGGCTGGTAGATGGTGGTAATTTCAGTATTTGGATGTGAACAGTTGTGAGATAGGACATCTTCAAATGTGCTTCGCTGAACTGATGGTGGTAAAAAAAAAAAAAAAATGCATTTAATTGAAAACAAAGAAGACACTTTGAGATTGAAAGTATGTTCTTGTCCTGAAGTCTCAAATCAAATCAGTTGTGTTTTGACATAGTTCAGGCATCAACGGATCCTGTTCTCGACCCCCCTTCCTATTTGTAAATATATTTGTCAGACTTTGCTTTTGTTTGTTAAGTTTAAAAAACAAAACTAACGCATGCCAACGGTTGTGTCGATTGGGAGGCTGTTGTGTAGAAATCGTGTAGCGCAGACACACTTTGTGCGGCAGGGGGCGGGAGAGACCTTGCAACGTCAACTCTCACATCACCAGGGACTGCGATCATTTGTCGCAGAAAAAAAATAAAAATAAATAAATAAATAAAAAAAGACGTGAATCCATCAGTAAGTGCCTTCAACTTCCCACCGCCCGCTCAATGCCACATATAAAGCCTATTTTCTTGTTTGTTTGTTTGTTTGTTTACAGGTTTGATGGGATTAACTTTTAAGCAGCGACGGCAAACGTTTCCGATGGCACGTGAAGGCAGCAACCGTGGAATCCTAATTGGAGGGAATTTTCAGCGCGAGGAGTGGCCTCTTCAGCGTCTGCTTCCCGAGTCATCTTCCTCCCAGATGGAAGGGGGGACTGCTCTTGTAAACAACTGGGTGAGAGGATTCGTTGGGACGATTTAGAGTTGGTTAAACAAAAAAAAAAACAAAACAAAACAAAAAGCAACCCAAAACGACTTTCTGAAGCTGAGAGCCATGTCTGTGGTGTATTCGCGTGCTTCAGTTTGAGGTAGGTGAAAAGAGTATCCACCCGAAAAAGTTTTGGTGTTGGCGTGCTAGCATGTCTGGGGAAAGCGGGCGCCTCTGTTAACGGTCGCCTCTGACTTCCGGCGTTGATTTGATCTCGCTCACGCTGAAACCTGCCTTAAAAGTTCGCGACGTTGACGCGGCTCGGTCTCCGTGTTAACGTTAACGGACTGAGACGTCTCCCCGCTCCCATTGTCCGCCGTCCAGTCAGGCGAGACAGCGAGCGTGTGATGGCATGTCCACACTGAGCTGACTCACCTCCAGCTCCTCTCCCCAAACACGAGATGCTGTGTCATCACGAGACTTTGTACAGCCGAAAATAAGTGGCCCCTGAGCTGAGAGAATGACTTTTATTCCTTTTTAAAGAAAGAAACGCAAGGACAGGGTCTGATGCATCAATTGCCGGAATTATGACATTATTCAATTATTAATTGAATCTGCTCTCATCACAGTAATCTTACTGGTAATGTAAAGTTCATGGTTCAGAACAACAGTGATGGTGTTGCAGCTCAGGTTTCCATATTTGCTTGTGACCTCTGCTCCCATGCGGCTGTGTGTGTGTGTGTGTGTGTGTGTGTGTGTGTGTGTGTGTGTGTGTATCCACATTGAAATGGTTACGGTTTAGGATGCCACATTTGGGCCTTTTTTTTTTTTATCATGACCTCTTTTGTGACTAAACGACTGCTAGTCAGAGCGAAGGGCTGTTTTTATGCTTTTTATTTGTAGCTTTTCCACTCAAGTAATCATTCTTCTGCTAGAGGAAGTCAAAAGTCAATATATGATGTTGCAGGTGGTGGAAAAGAAAGATTTTTATGACTCTCAACTCTCAAACTGTCATGGCCGTCACGCACACACTCCTGTGTGGCCTGGAGGAATAATGAATTACAACTGATTGGTCTGACTTTATTCGCAAAGTTCCCACACACACACCGATCCTCCCAGCAATTCAGCGGTCTGCACTAGCAACAGTTAAACTAGACAGAAGGTATTTGCGTTACATTTACATCAATTTAAAAGTATTTTATATGTTTAAGTGTTTGGTACGCTCTGCCTAGTTTTGCTTGTGTTTCTTCATATTGATAAGCTATTGCACAATGCAACATGTTAAATGTTTGGCCCAGTGTTATTGGTATTCTCCTTTGTTTATCAGTCATCTTTCAGTGATCTGCAGCTTTTCACTGGGGATTGTTAAAGAAATGTGCCAGTATTTCTCAATTGCACATGCTGCTTTTCTTTTTCTTCACCCTTGATAGCTGCGACACAGGTTACAAACACCACTGGGGGGGGGTGATGTAAAACACGCAGACAGTTCAAAAAGTGACGTTACCGTTTGACAAATATTACAAGGAGCTGAAGTGACATTGAACGTGGTTTGAATGCTGCCGGACGCCGTGGTCCCTGCATCAGACACCGCTGCACCGTTGGGATTTCTGTGCACCACACTGTCTATAGTTAACAGAGGATGATGCAATCCCAAAAAAATAATAATAATAATTCACGCAGTCAGCTGGAGCTCTTTGGGTGAAAACACTTCAGCCAGTGAATGAGGTCATAGGATAACAGACTCATTGAAGCCAACAGGGAGGCAAACAAGTCCAGTCCGAGCTCCATGCCGCAGTACGTGCTGAGGAGATCAAAACAAAAGGCTCACAGTGGGCACCATGATCACCAAAATGGGAGGGTCGCCAGGTGTGTTGAATGTCAAGTTTCTGTTTTGACATGGTCTTGAAGAAAGTTGGCGACTGACCAGGGCTGCAACGAACCACTGTTTTCGTACTCGATCAGTCTGCCAATGGTTTTCTCGATCAACCTTTTAATCGTTTGGTCTGATATGGTTTGTCAGATATCTTATAAAAGTCAATAAAATGTTGGTCTTTGAAATAGTACTTTTTAAAAGTGTGTGTGTATCCAAAACCCCCAAGCATTCAGTTTACGCTCATAGGGGACAAAGAAAACCAGTGAATGCTGACATTTTAGAAACTGATGAGAATTGTTGCAGATTAATTTTCTGTTAATCGACTGATCGTCTCTGGCTTGAGGCTCTGGAGCCTGCTCGTCTTCTACAAAATTCATGGCAACTCAAGCACCAACGAACATATTTCAGCTGTAGAGCATCGCAGATTCAAGTGCCTTCCCATCTCCTGTCAAAAGGACTTGTGTTTGAATGAATAAATGAATGAAATTGTGTTTACTCCTGCTTCCCAGCTCCAGTCTCAAGATAAAGAGGTGGGACAGAGATAGTATGACGGCTGAATTCTTGCATTGCCCGACAGAAACCATGCCTTCCCCCGACGACGTCCCCCGGTTGTAGTGTGTGGTCTCCCGGCTGTCCGGGATCCATCCACCGTGCGAGTCTCTGGCTGCGTTCGCCCTCGGGCTCTGGTCTGTACTGCTAGGCTGACCGTCATGTATGGCAGCGTTCCAGGGAGTGTTCGCCAGAGGTCGGCGGTGTGTTCAGTGTGTGTGTTCAGTGTGTCACATTAACTGTGATGTAGTCTCTTTTGATACTTCTGTTTTCATTGCTCAGTATCCGAAGAAAGTTGACGGACTTGTGTGCTTCATATATTTTGATTTAACTTTCATCATGGATTTGCCTCATGATATCTGATATGGATTAAAGGTGAAACAGAACTAATCGGTTAGTCCATCAACGAAAGAATTAATAACAATTTAGATGATAATCAATTAATAGTCTAAATTATTTTTTTACGCAAAGATGCCACAATCCTATGGTCGCAGCTACGTCCATGTGAACGTCTGCTGGTTTACATAATAGTTAACTGAATATCTGTTGGATTTTGAACGTCTGGACAAAAGCAATTTGAATATTGACTTTAGGAAATTGCGATTTTGTTTATGGACTTTTAACAGATCAGTGAATTTATTGAGAAAGGTGTTGGTTGCGGCCCTAATGTCGAGTTTTATATGATTTGGGAAACGTGTTTTTATGATTTCCCTAAAGGGAATATCAGTTAAATCGGTTAAATATCTAAAGATCATTCAGTATTTTGTTATTGTATTCCAGTTTCATGGTAGTAAAACCTGCCTGTGCTTGATTTTTGAGTATATGTACAGAATTGTGTGGATGTACAGGTGTGAGGATGTGAGGAAGTTTGCAGGAGGTCCTTTTTAACCACCGTGTAAATATTTCACGGCACGACTGAAACAATCGTGAGACTATGCTAACCTGATTGCAGGTTATGTTGTCATTGCACGGTAGAGTTGACGTGGTGTTGCATCACCTCCCATTTTAATTGGGTTCTGCGCACAAGCCTCATCATGTTTGTGTACCACATTTTTCGCCTGACTGAATTCCCCTCTCTGTGTTGAGTGGCGGGCGACGGACTAGCCTGCAGGTTACTGACGCGATCTGATAAACAGATACTTGCTGGTCTGGTCTCGAGCACTAACAGCAATATCTTTTCCAGAGAGGAGGCAGCTGTAAGACGGAAGGCGTGTTTTTAAAATGTTGGTGCCCGTCCAAAGGCAACAAGGGCAAACTGCACCAGAGCAGCTGCACTAAAGGTGGCTCTGTGCTCAGAGTTGCTGGTAGAGAAAAGGCCTTTAGGAAGAATCATCATCAGATTTTTACGAGTCTAAACCATTTCCACATGCACTAAGGGCTATTCCCAACATTCGCCCTGATTATATAATGATTGAGCTGGCTTTTTGGTCAACTGAGGTGGCAGCTTTAATGTCACATGGCTTGTTCCAGTGCTTGTGGTCAACCTAATGGTGAGGCGGCATATTGTTTCCTCCCCTAGAGGGCATGTTGCTCTAGACTTCTTAGTTAATTCGGGCAAGTGGATTTCTCCGGATCGGCTACAGCTCAGTTACCAGAAGTTTTGGAGAAGGGAGGGATTGTGATGTGGTGTAAATGTATTTCTGGCTTTCCTTCTCTAATGCATTATTATGCCGCCACTGTGGGATTTGCCCCGAGAAATCATTGAGAATTATGCAGATTCAACAATGAATAACCCATCTCATTAAAATGAATATTATCATGCAGGTAAATTATTTTTGAGGGGTCAATAGAAGAATTCCTACCCATCCAGGCAGCCTGCTGCTGATTGATTTTTTTTTTTTTTCTTCATGGAGTGTCAAGCAAATAGCCTTAGGCTTCACTGGAGCCACTTAAAGTGCCTATAATTACCACTGAGGTCTGGCCTAATTGGAAGTGACAGAAACCATCGGGTGGTTCAGAGATGCAGGTTAGCAATGGCTAAGTGATAGAGAAATACGATAATCAGCTAGACATGGCAACCTAGCTCGCTGCTCTCATTTCTGCTCGGTAACAAGCTGGTGTTAATCTGTATTCCTCCAAAGAAGAAAAGGTCTGACCGTTCAAATCGACGGGAGCGCTGAGCGGATTAAGTCCTTTTGTTTTGCTGTTGCCACAGGTTAGCAGAGCGCTAACCCTGACCCTGGGAGACAGGCAGCAGATCCAAGGGAGCCCTGCATGTCTTTCTTTTGAATGAAATTGGGACGCTGTGGCTGCGTGCGTTATGTGTACGCACGTGGAGGAAGCGAAGGTAAAGGGTGTTGCGCAGAAAGAGCTGCGTTTGCTCCGGAAAGTGGCCGAGAAGCTCAAAATGTCCGTCGTGTCAAACTGTCTCGAGTGCATCAGAATGGGAGGGGGCAACAGGTATGTGAGCCCGGGCGTCGGTATGTCACTTCACATTGACTGCGAGGTAAAGAATTGTTCTGTTTGATGTCGGGAGGCATGTTAATCCAGGCAAAGAAACAATTCAGCTCTGATTTTTTTAAATTATTTTTTATAATGGAAAACCTGTCCAAACAACAACATTATGCAACAAGAGCAAGCATGTCTATTTTTTTTAAATTGTGTAGAGCTATAAAAAGAAAAAAAAAAGGTGTGTGTGATGTGTTGCAATGTAAGTTTCTGAAGTCTCTACATCAACTTTCACTTTTGAAAGAAGGTCCCTGCTGCCCAGATGAGATTAAATACTTCTGTCCTTGTGCTGACGCAGAAGCTTCTGAGTTTAAAAAGGCTGCATCGACAGCACGCGACAATTTTTGTTTTCTTTGTTTTGTTTTTGGAATATGTGAATTGTATGAAACCACGTGTGGTTATTAGCCATTTCTCAACACAGGGAGCGGACAGGATAACACACAAATGAGTCCTGAGTCCCAGCAAAGACAAACTATGTTGTCTTTGCTGGGACTGGCAGACTTTAACCTTAACATTAACCATTAATTTCCTGAAGCATTGGTAGAGTTTGTTTGGGGGGAGGGGGGGGTACTGGTTTTCTCAGGGCCTCAAAAGTCAGCTTAGAAGGGAGCGCTGAGGCAACACCATCTACTAGTTTTCGTGGGTGACACTGACCAAGTCATAAACCTGTGATTATTCAAACGGAAATCCCTGCTGGTGAATGTGTTCTCATGCGCTAAAATCATGATGCAATTCAAATGTGTATTTCAAAAGCCCTGTTTTTTTGTTTCTGCAAGTTTAGAAGAACAGGCATTCAGTCTGTAAACATAACCTCTTTCTAGGTCTGGACACAGAGAAGTAGAGTGCTGTTTGGTCCAAATTTAGGATCAGTCAGCTGGAATAAAGCACATTCAGCAGACATTAAACTGCATCCTACAAATATAATGGAGTAAATGGTGGAAGTCCTTATTCTTCGCAGTCCTGCAGATGGAAAACCTGTGCATCCACGCATGACGAATTTGTTTTACAGTCTTGTGATGTAATCCCATGGATTCACTCGTGTGTGTGTGTGTGTGTGTGTGTGTGTGTTTTCATTTTATTTTTTTTTTCATTACTGGCGGTTTGAAGTCGACAAAAAGAGATGGTCTTATTTTGAAGGAAGGGTGTGGAGGTTGTAAAATGGTAGTCCTCACCACAGACACATCTGAGTTTACTTTGACTTCGTGGTTAAATGCAAGGCACACACATTTCCATCCCAGGGTAATTTTTTTGGGAGTTTTCAGGCTCACGACAGACAGGAAATGCGCCGTCCTATTCTGGATTTACACTTCTGGTCTCTGGCTTCACATGGTCCGGACTTCTCTCTGCTTGTTTTCTGAATGTGTTGTATGTGAATGCTGCCGGTGTGAGAGAAAGGAGCCCCACATTGAGGCGCGAGAGGAGCTCGCGTAATCGTTCGTTCATTATTTCAGGACAAATCAAGGACATCACTTTGGGCTCTTTTTCTATATTTTCTGACATTTTATAGACTAAACGTTTAATCAGTTGATCGAAAATAAAATCACAAATGAAGTGATTACGAAAATAATGATTAGTTGTAGCTCGTTTCAAATATTTTTGACCAAAGTTCACCTTTCATAAGTTACTTGATCCTCTCGATGTGACGGCGTATCAAATGACTTTTTTTCTAAAAAGCTCCACCAGCTCTACCTTTTTTCTTCTGTTCCCACAGTTATGAGAGCGTTCTCAGGAAGTGACAATCAGTCGTAAGAAGAATTCAGAGCTGAAGTGGCGCGCATTCTCGAGTTACAGCTTCTCAAATGTGGATATTTCTGCTTTTTCTCTGTTTCATGTCATTGTAAACTGAATATCTTCTTGGTTTTGTGTGAGTGTTGGTCAGATAAAACAAGACATTTGGGTTAAGATTATTATCGTATTGAAGCTGTTTTGGCTCAAGTATTGTATCTATGTCCAGACTAACCACTATAGTAAGCCCTTCCTCTGGGTGTACTGATAGTAGGAGTATAATTGAGCTCCTTTTGATCCTTCGTTTTGCCTCTTTTATTTACTGTATCCTGCTCAGTGTTTGTTTTGTTGTAAATCTGGAGTGAGGAGGCTTTGGAATGCTCCGGATATAGTAAAGCAATTTCAACAATATCATGACTTTCGGACACAGAGTTCACTGTCACATCTCACGGTGATCCCACCTCTCTGGCAGGATGGAGTCTTCCTGTCTGGACCTGGCTCTGGAAGGCGAGCGGCTCTGTAAGGCCGGTGACTATCGTGCCGGTGTGTCCTCCTTTGAGTCTGCCATCCAGGTTGGAACAGAGGACCTCCAAATCCTCAGCGCCATCTACAGCCAGCTGGGCAATGCCTACTTTCACCTACAAGAGTATAACAAAGCCCTGGAGTACCATCGGCATGATCTCACACTTACCAGGTAAACAGGCTCACAGCCTTAATATTAGTTAGTTCTAAAACCATATCCTCCTTTGAACCCTGTTCATTTTTTTTTTTTAGTTTTATAGTATAATAATAATCTAGGATTAAACTGTAAACTCTATGCTAAAACTTTTTTTTAATCACCATTTCCTCTCCTATAATTAAAGCGCTAGACTCGACTCCACTGTATTGC
Organism: Enoplosus armatus; assembly: GCF_043641665.1. Taxonomy (NCBI): domain Eukaryota; kingdom Metazoa; phylum Chordata; class Actinopteri; order Centrarchiformes; family Enoplosidae; genus Enoplosus; species Enoplosus armatus. The sequence continues at coordinate 22,854,278 of NC_092186.1, read as the reverse complement.
TGCTCGCGGCTGTAAATTACTTTCTTGCCTCTTGTGTTTTCGTACTAATACACTTCAGTAATCCACTGATATTCCAGTCTAATTATTTCCTAATGTTTTTTTTTTGTTTTTTTTCTCTCTCTCTCCTCCTTTTGAAATCCCAGAACAATTGGAGATGAGCTTGGTGAGGCAAAAGCCAGTGGCAACCTTGGGAACACCTTGAAGCTTTTGGGACGGTATGATGAAGCTGTGGTTTGTTGCCAAAGGCATTTGGATATCACCAGGTCCATGTATGATAAGGTGGGTCATATTTGTTTTGTTTCAGGTGAAGGTGAAACATTCCTTCAGTTTTATATTTTAAGTTTTATTCCTCCCTTCAGAGGTTTTATCTTAGCAAATGGATGACTTTGCACTGTTCACTTTAGTTGCCTAAAAGGCCCTCTTGCTTTAAATTGGAAGAAAGGCATCCAGATTTGTTTTCAGTCACACCACATGACATGCTCTGCAGCCAGAGAGCGTCGACGCACCAACATCTAGAATAGCGGGTCTGGTGTCAGTGTATTTTAAGTATATAATTACAGCGATGGTCACTCTGGTTTCCGTCTGTGAAAATCTGGTGTGCGTGCCGTAGGTTGGGCAGGCCCGAGCGCTGTATAATTTCGGGAACGTTTACCACGCCAAGGGCAAGGGCATCTGCTGGACTGGAGCCGAGCCAGGAGAGTTCTCAGAGGAGGCCAGGATAGCCCTGAGGAAAGCTGCACAGTACTATGAGTGAGTTCGTGTCACTGTTTACTTCTAAACGGGGACTACCTGTTGTTTTGCATTTATTTGGAAAGCCCTGCGGAATGATACAAGAGACCTGATTGTTAAATTGCCAGTATCTCGACCGAAGAGTGAGAGATTGAACCCTGCAATAACCTTTTCTTTCTGTGTCATGCCAAACATCTGGCCCATCACAGGAAAGGCACCGCTATTTTAAAAAACGTGCATCTTCTCCATATACAAAAACAAAACATGTGGGAAACACATGTACAGTACCGTTTTTATAAAAACAACAATAGAAAACAAACTAGAACTCCATTTTTGACATTACTCATACAGCGTATTGAACTAATCTGCTTAGCACCAGATCTCAGCTGGGCAAATAAAGACCTTTTGCTTCAGATGAATTATGTACAACAGAATTCTCAGTACCGTATTCATATTTTATCATCCTATGTGTACGCAGCTTTCACTTAGTGCATATATGATCAGCCCACTGCTCTACCTTGTGTCAAAGTATCCTCTGGTAAGACGCTGAACTCCTGATGTGGTTACTTTTTGTGTTGAGTTTGCCAGCCAAATGTCTCGGATATAAAATGTAACATACTCTTAAGCTTGGTGGATGAACAAAATAGTTTTGCTCCACGTCTCTAAAGCACACCATGGCTGCCTCAGCTTTTGTGCTCTTTGGCCCGTGTTTCTGAGTTGCTGAGTTGTGCTCCCGCTTGTCTGTTCAAACTCTGTTCTGTTAAAGAAAATACTGCCACTGACATTCTCCCCGACTGGCACTGACCTGTTGCCATGGTGGTATTACATAGTATATATTATAATGTTGAGTGGGAAGGTTCAGTCTTGACCTTGGAAATAGTATTAAAAGTCACATGCCAACACTTGCTAGCTGCCAAATTCGCAAAAACGCATGGGCTCAAGATTATTTTGTCAAAGTGTGTGTGTGTGTGTATATAATATTTAGTCCAGTTAATGAATCCCAAGGAAATAAAAGGAGAGGATTGTTCTCGCTGGGTGTTATGAGTTCTCACATGACCTGAAATATCATCCTTAAAGAAGTCTCGTTTTTGTGTGTGTGTGAAAATTAAGCAATTAATGTTTATATGTACCAAAACGTGTAAATGTGTTTTCTTTTTTAAACAAAGAGCTAACCTGTGCATGGTGAAGGAGTTAGGTGATAAAGCAGCCCAGGGTCGTACCTATGGTAACCTTGGCAACACTTACTACCTGCTGGGTGACTTTGAAACTGCAGTAGCTGCTCATGAAAAGGTAGGTGGCAAATGTCAAATGTATTTATTTATGCTGTATTTCTAAGGCCTTTTGATAGAAAAGTCACAATATTAGTTGACACTTGACAGATTTGTGAAGATTTAGAAGGTTTTTTTTCCTTTTTTCTATCCAGTTAAATTTTCATTTTGTGATTTATTTATTATTTTTTTAATATCTGTGAAGGCTGTGTCTCTCTCGATTATCTCTAAATGTTTCCCGTTAATCCTGACCTTAATGGCAGCCTAATGTGCACCCTACTGTTTGGCAGCGGCTGCTCATCGCTAAAGAGTTTGGAGATAAGTCCGCTGAGAGGAGGGCCCACTGTAACCTTGGCAACGCTTACATATTCCTCAGCCAGTTTGAAGTGGCGGCCGGTCATTACAAGTGAGTAAACAAGTGAGGCTCGGGGCCCTTTTCTCAACTCCCGATGGCCATTGGCGGACATCTCCGCATGTCATCGTCACACTTACACACGCCAAACGAGCATGCTGGTGTCATTTTGGCACAGTTTTAACATTGATCCAGAAACACTATTATTATTATTTCTGTTTTCTACTTTTTGTGCTCTGAAAGCTGAAGCAACAGATTGCGAGAGGATGCACGAATGAATACACAACCGTAAATCACTTAGATAAGGAAAAATCAGATCGCACTCCAATGATCCCCAAGGGGAAATTGGTTCGTCACACCAGCTGAGATTGACTTTTGTTGGCAACATTAGACATTGTCCCCCTATTTAGAATTCATAAGCATTATATAAACATTAAAGAAATGGTTTATAATGCACTATAATGTAGATGTAACCAGATGTAACTGTTTATTAATGTATTTATCAGCAACTATAACTCCTCCTGTGGGCGTTCATAAGTGGAGGCCAGGGCATAAACAGAAAATGAATGACATAATATAAAATGTCTTCATAGAAGTTATTATTGCTGACAAATGCTGTACATTAATAAACACGTCCTTAAATCTGCTCACAAGTGCATTACAGTGTGGTGTTTAAACCATTTAGTAAATGTTTGTCTGCTGCTTATAAATGCTAAATAGAGGGACTTGAAGTAAAGTGTCACCGTTTTGATTATATAAAGAAGACAAACAAAGTTCTGAATGCAATACAGTCATTCATGACAACCACAGATATGGGCACAGATATGTAGTTGTTCTAAATTCAAAAGTGTTTAATCCCTTACTCCAGCATTTTCTTGGAAAATGTCAACAAAGGAAGAAAAGAAAGGGAGCAGATAACTATCATTCTGCTGCTCCCACCCTAGACATTCTTTGACCTTCTTCCTCCTCCTCTGTTTTCGCCCTCAGGAGGACTCTGCAGCTGGCCAGGCTTTTGAAGGACAAAGCAGTGGAGGCCCAGGCCTGTTACAGTCTGGGCAACACCTACACACTACTTCAGGACTATGAGAGAGCCATTGATTACCATCTCAAACATCTGGTCATTGCTCAGAACCTCAACGACAGGTATCGGCCGTAAAAGCCATTTGCTGTCAGGTTTCCGCCAAACCGTCTTCTGAAGTATAATGAGCACGTGCAGTGCGAATGTGGGTGGCCCCTGAACTAATTACCTTTAATCTGGTGTTGTTACTGCTCACACCCATGAAGCCACAGTAAACTGCAGAAACACTGAAAACCAGACAAAGTCACAAGGAAGCCGCAGTCGGCGGGAGTTTAATGTCATTAACGCAGAACACCAGCCAAGAGAGGCCACTATGAAGACTACCTAAAAGGATCCAACAGCGAAGATGTTCAAACAGGTCTTTATTAGGCAGGCAGAAAGAAAAATAGACTTTCTATTCACAAAAGACACATTTTATGCAAAATATATAATCAGTTTTACACAAGAAGGCCAATCAAAAGATGTGTCAGCCTGAAAACATTTTTTGGTTCATTTTACAGATAAAGTCCTTCTGTATAGGCTTCTCCTCTACTATATCTCTGCTAACAAGGCACGCTGCAATTCCTAGTGTGGGAGTACCTCTTTATTTTTATAGTCTTAGGAAAAGGAACCAAGATCTCTGGTAGTATAAGCTTGCCACAGCCATATTAAGCCATTTAAGACACTTAAAAGGTATAAAATGGGACATTATAGTTGCTCACACAGATATTCTCCCTATGAGCAGAACCTACGGTATTCTTACGTTCTTTAAAATGTGTACACGGATGTGAGATTTTCACGATAAACGTGGAATTGCTGCGTAATGAGCGCAAGCGCATGTTAGGATCAGGTTGTTGCGATTGTGCTGCGTGATAGTTTGATGAATGCCCCTACCGGCCTTGCATAATCTCGACTGAAGTTGCTCAGCCTGTTTCCCTCTGTGTCTCGCTGCAGAGTCGGTGAAGGAAGAGCGTACTGGAGTCTAGGAAATGCCCACACCGCCCTGGGGAATCATCAGCAAGCCATGTACTTTGCGGAGAAACATCTGGAAATTGCCAAAGAGGTGACTGTTCATGGTCTACTACCTCCTCCCTCAGAGACCAATCTGTAGCTGCTATCAGGCAACACCCCCCTCTACTGGTTGTATTGGGAACAGCAGGGAATAATAGCTTCTTTGTACTGAATGCATCATTAAGAATTCTTATGGAAAGTCAGTGTAAAAATAAATCCAGCAAAAGTAGATTTTGTCTATTCTTTGGAGTCATATGCTCCCATTAAGCCTTGTTCACATTACACCTTTGATGCTGCTGGTGTTGCAGACTGGAGACAAAAGCGGTGAGGTGACAGCCAGGATGAACTTGTCAGACCTTCGGCTGGTCGTAGGCCTGAAGTCCAACTCCAACCTCCACCCCAACATCTTCCGCAACGCCAACAGCTCTGCTCTGTCGGCAAGCTTCCAGGGTTACCCCAACCTCGCAGGTAAAGCTGCACCCCTCAGAAAAGCTGTCAAGACACTACGTTTTTTTTTCAGCAGCATGTTTGCCAGGAGGTGATCTTGATCTGAACTTTGTATTTTTGTTTCAGTGGTCAGTTCTCCATCAAGGAGAAGAGGCAGCGCAGAGAACCTGGTGCTGAGTTCAAGTCCCGACAAAAATCAAACCGAAGACTCACCAGCACATCCGGTATGTATAAAAAATACTTACACAACGTGTAACTTACGATGGGAAGTACGCAGTGTGTGTTTAATGCAGTGCAACGCAGTGGAAGTTGCTCACTCTGATTTCAAAACCTGTCAAACAAATGAAACGGTTCAACTGTTTAGATTCCATACATATACGTTCCCGGTTGGTATTTTACATAAAAAAAATGTAACTTCCAACTGTAAGCACTGTTCTACTTGACTTGTCTTATTTTTTGGATAATTCATTTAAGAGGCAAATGATATGGTTAATTTCTTTTGACAAACTGCTGTTCTGACGATTGAAGTGCTAAATGACGCATGTTAAATTGTGGGTTCGGTTTCCCTGAATTTGGTGCGTGGCAGATGTCTTGATCAGTCATGTGTTAACAGCTTCAGGAACACGTAGGCCAAAGTTAGCGGAGTTCACTCCTAACCTACAGTCAGTAATGCTGAATTAAAAGGATCGATCTGTATGCACCTTCGACTGCACAGGACTGGGAGGAGGATGTATTCCCCGGGTCTTCAAAAAACAACACAATCAAGGCGTCGACTAAGCTCTTCCTCTTCCACCGGCTGAGGAGCAAGAAGCAGAAGAACAACAAATCCTCTCCTAAAGACCAGAATGAAACCCGCGGCGAGCACTCCGCTCCTGAGCCGGACTCGCCACTGTCATCTAAGGTATTTCTAAATGATAAAATACAGTAGATTGTCCCGCCCACTCACGACCTCCTTGGAACCCACTGGAGGCTTATGGTCTGCTATGATCCAGCCTCAACAAAAGGTGAAAACATGCATCCTTATGACACAGACTCAGACCGTGGGAGGAAACGTGTCGGTTTGTTTTGAGACACGCGAGTCAGAAACGCCGATTCCCACATTATCGATGTCAGACTCCGGTTCGTTGTGAAAGAACAGTTCAGCTTCAAAATGAATAGTTTAATTAATTTGTATCAAGTGAAACTCCATCGTTTTAGTCCTAAACTCAAAATTACTTTTGTAAACAGGAGAGTTGAACATGCTGTTTTCCCTTTTTTCTTTCCTGTATTTCATTAAAAGCCTAATTATCTGGAGCCCTTTTCTCATGTTATTAAGTCTATTTGTTATCTCCTCTCTCCTCTTTTTAAACACCGTAGCCGGGATCACGGGACACTATCGGAGAGGATGGCTTTTTCGACCTCCTCTCTCGTTTCCAGGGCAACAGAATGGACGACCAAAGGTGCTCCCTACTGGATGGCCAGAGCCATCCCCCTGCTCCTTCCTCCCCCTCCTCCACCCCACCTGTAGCTGAAAGGAAATGTGAGTCAGCCCCCTCGTGTTTTCACGTGTTCACACCATATTTAATAGGACGATTCTCCAACTTCGTCTTTCAAGGAGAAGTACGGGTGGAAATGTTCTTGATGAAGGTCTTTTCTTATTTAGCTACACGTTCTTCCTAATGATGACTTATAATATTCAGAGTCTGCTGTGTGATACCACCTCTGCTCCTATATGGTGTGAATGCAGCATGTCCACAAATGTGTCCTTTTACATGTTAAATGTTGTGTGATTAATCCTTGTGGGGGGAGGGGGTTTTGTGTCAAAGATGACTTAAAGTGATTCGGGTATCAAACGCTTCCATCCTTGACTTGTGGTTCAATGGACCTTTTTTTTTTTCTTTCCCATCCTGAAAACTGGTTCCTATTGCTCTCCTCTGTAATGTTCACAAATGCAAACGTATTACAGCATGAAGGCTGTGATAACGCATGAAGGATGAAACTACATTCTTTTATAGCCAACATTCAAGTCTATGGGGAGCGTTTGATGCTCAAAAGATAGATTTTTAGTGGAGTGTTGCTTTAAATTTGATAGAGATAGAGATAACTGTAACCAGGGCTCATGCCATCCTCCTTTTTGTGCTCTTTCTTCCTGTATTCACCTTCTACAAAGTCAGAATGAAACGCTGGGCAGAGGAGTAAAAGGCCCAACTCGCTGTGACACACCATACTATATTCATTGCGATCTCTGTTTCTAGCTATTTTGGAGTGCGAAACACCATTGCAGGATCCTGGTCATTTCCTGGAGCTGCTGGCCAGCTCCCAGGCCCGTCGTCTGGACGACCAACGAGTAAGCCTGAGCCATTTTCCTGGCTTACGTCTCAGCACCTCCAACCCGCCTCGTACACCCTCCACCTCCAGCACAGATCAAGTCCACCCACAAGGTAAAGCAACGCTGGTCGTCATCGCCCTCCGTATCTGCTACTGCTGCTGCTACTCGCATCGTGACTAATACTAAGGTCTTCCTCCCAGCCCCGATCCCCAGTACAGATCACACACCCTCCCTGTACAGTCGCCTCGAGGAAAGCGCTGAGCCGCCGGAGGGGGATGATGTCTTCTTCGACATGCTGGTAAAGTGCCAGGTGAGAGGAGGAAATCTGGAATATTGCATATTTTATTTTCCACATTATAGATATACACTTCATTCTACTAGTCTGTAGTTTCTGAATTATTTCATAATACATTTCAAGAAGACATCGTTAGTTGTTCATTCTGGGGAGAAAAACAACTTTCCTTCAAGAGCTGATGCATTAAAAGCCAAATAGATATTCATTCAGCTGGTGCGCTATTTTGTTTCTGACCTGAGCCCGACTCAACTCTTTTCTGTGTGTGTTTTGGTTCCTGAGTGGTTGCCAGGAGATCACTGAAAACTACATGACTTCAGACGCCCAACGTGTCACTGGTATATCATGTCAAAGCAGTCGGGTGGTTGCTGTGCAGAAGACGGGCTTGATTTTAATATTTCTTTCCTGCCATTACTCAGGAACATTGAATTGATCACATCCAAATAAGCAGAATTATTCTAGATATCTCAAATACAAAGTGTACAACATCTAACAGATCTCATTTAATAAGGTTTTCTTGGTAGTGATGCATACATACATGACTACTCGTGCCAAACTGTTTGTAAGCGTCAGCCAATAGAACTGCACTCTTTGTCTCTCATCAATGTTTTAGGGCTCCCGACTGAACGACCAGAGGTGCGCTGCTCCACCTTCTAAAACTAAGGGACCAACTGTTCCAGATGAGGATTTTTTCAGTCTCATCCTGCGTTCCCAGTCCAACAGGATGGAAGAGCAGCGAGTCCTGCCGCCCCCCGCTGTCACCCAATCCAAACCAGACTGACTCCATGGGTGACTTTTTCATATCGTCTCAGGATAACACTTTTTTAATATTTATCAAGAGGGTTTTTTTGTTTTTTTGTAGCCCACAATGCTCTTGATGCCTTTTTGGATTGTCCTGACAACGTTCCTGTGAGACTGCCAAGAACACAAGGGACACTATAAGGAATCAAGGTCTCAGACAGCACAGAGCTGGCCATTGCAACTGTAAATCCTGGGAAATGTTGGTTTTCAAGACGTTTTCACGTTTTCTTCTGGACTTGTTTTTTTTAGATGACGTCTGCCAACTCTGGAGGCTTGCATCAAGCCACTCCTACAAACTGTGGGTTATGGTGGTTCGTGTTTGGACTAAAAAAGTACTGCGTTCTAAATACAGGCCAAACCGAAGGGATTTCTGCTTCCTGATGACGGACATAAGGGTTATTAGAGCGCGTCTCGGGCGTTTTGCAGTTAAGCTAATTGGAACATTTCACAGCCTGTTTTGCCCAATGCGTGATTAAATCTTTCAGAGTGGTACATCTTGGTTTGAATTCATCTCAGACCCCTCCAACAATAACTCAGAGGTTCAACTGATAATTCTTCTCTGGGGAAATAAGGTCCACATCTACCGCTACTGCTGCACTGTTGACTGGTGGAGTCATTTATAGAACCTGCTTCCCGATATTGCTTTGGAAGACTTAAAGACGGTTTTACATTGTTATAGGTTGTTTGCGTGGAGTTATTGCCATGAACTGAAATGGGATTTTTTTGTTGTTGTTGTAACAAGATTTTACAAGGGATTAGCTAGTGTGAGGGGGAAAAAAAAAAGAGAAAAGAAACGTTATTTTAGTTTTTATATTGATACCTTCTCCTGAGAATGGAGAAATAAAATCATGAATTTACATGACCGCTTATTTATTTAACCTTGATTCATCATCTTCAGTGTACAACATTGGGATCTATCCTAGCAACAGGCTTTGGGAAAAAAACAATTAATTAAAACACCCCCCCCCATCTACATATCAGTATAAATATTAGTATTTACAAAGTCTTCTCCGCATCAGTGCATCATATTGACACCAGATTTAAGTGTCTCGGCTCTTTCATTTCTAACCCCCAACGTCCACTGGGGTTTGGTCTTGTCAGCACTGAAATACTCCTTCACGTTAAAATCAAATCACCTGAGCAAACCTGTGGCCTAATAATAAACTAAAATAAAGTTTGATTTTCGCTGAATATATCAGTTAATTGGCTATAGTTAATACAGCGTGGCCTTTCAATATCTCCACATTAAAGTCCTGCTATGCCTCTGAAGTCAGCCTCTCTTGATGCTCCCTGTACCTGAAAGGAGAAAATGGCTCAGCTTAGATTCTATGACAGATGTTATGTCTTGCGTCTGCACTGCGCTTGCACCCCCAGTTTAAGTAGTGCTATTAAGGGGCGCCCAAAATGGCTTACGTTACAACATAAAAAGCAAAAGGTTGCCAAGATACCGCTGATATCAGACTCCCGGCACGATAAAATGACCAGCCAGCATGGGCCAATTCATTTTTTTTTTTTTTTTTTTTTTTAGTGGAGTCTGCTGCATCTGACCTACCTGGCGATGCAGCAGCTCAAGAGGCAGCTGCTGTTCTCGTCGAGTCTGTACACTCCCGAGTTTGGCAGATCTTTACACGCCGACAAGAATTTCTGCAGCTCTGATGTCGGGGTTCCACTCTGCTGCTGCTGCTACAGGATACAAGGCAGAGAGTGACAGTTTTACACTGAGTGTGGCACAGTTTCGTACTCTCCGCCACTGGAGAAGAGTAATGTTTCATTTGCAGTCTTTACAGCAAAGTACTCTCCAATTTTCTGCTACTTTACACTTCTGCTCCACTCTATATATTTAACTCCACTACATTTATTTGATAACTTTAGTTACTTTGTAGATTCAAGTTAATAATACAAAATATTATCAATAAATAAATGTTATTATGGGTTCAGATAAGACCCCCCCCCCCCTCCCCAGCCACCTTTAACAGCTGCAGCATTAACGTGATGTACACATTAATGGATCAACAGCTACAATCCAATATTATAAATATACATTATTCCGATATGGGCCATACTACATGATGAGTACTTTTACTTTTGGTATTTTAACTTATGTAAAGATTTGAATGCATGGCTTACTTGTAACAGAGTATTTCTACACTATAGTACTACTACTGCTGTGCTACTTTTACCGAAGTAGAAGATCTGAATACTTCACCCCGCCACTCAAATCTTTCCTCAAAAGTAGGTCGGGAACACATCCATACAGGATGATGGGTTACAAATATCGAAAAACAAGAGCCAACATCACCTTGATGGTGTCATAGGTGTCGGTGATGATTGTGATGAACAGGCTGAGGATCATGTAGATGAAAAGCGAGACAAAAGAGTAGAGGTACACCCTGCTGAAAAACCACACCAGGCTGCTCTTCTGCGTCATGTTCTTAAAGGTGGGAAACATGTCGTCTCCGTTGATCAGGGAGAACAGACACTCCGACACCGTGTTCAAGGTCCGAAACTAAAACAAAACACCAAAAAAAAAGGTCAAAGAGAAGAAAGGTTACCGTTTGTCTCCATCTTTCATGATTAATTACAGGAACTAGCAGAACCTGATTAGAATTGACAATACGTTCTGGTTCGGGTTTGGCTTTTGTGGGAATCCAGCAGACGTTGCTTTGCGTTACCTTCTCGTGATACGGGCCGAGGACGATCCAGCCGCACAAACAGTAACTCAGGTAGATGATTCCAGCGCAGCAGATGAAACGGATAACGTTTGGGAAAGCTGCCCTGAGTGTCAGGATGAGAATCTGAAAATAGCCACAGAAACGTATGTGTGTGGGGGGGGTGTATGTACGCCGAAGACAAGCATCTGGGAAACTACTCGCTGAACAGGTAAAAGAGCAAAAATGATGAGTGCTACTGTTGTGTTTGCTTTGAGCGGGATCTCTATCGCAGACAGTATGGCAATGCCATTGTCAGATAATTGCACTACATGTGACACTCATAGAAACTAATGGGCATGTTCTGTATTTGATAAATGACCTGGTCTTACATTATACTTCCTAAAGTAGCCCATGTAGCGGATGACCCCAATCCAGACAAACATGGTGCCTGTCCCGAGGAAGATGCTGCAGACGTCATAACTTGTGAGGACCTAAAAGAAACCGTGGATGGGGAAAAATGTGACCAAATGGACTGAAGGAACACCCCCAAAGTGCATTCACCCTGCAGACAGCAGCTAACATTGACAGACATTGCGGTTTACATGGATCAGCCTCAGCAAATCCCCCATTACCTTAGTCTGGATCTCTATCTTGAGAATGGAGCCAATGATGCTCAATGAGTCGCTAACAATGATCAGGATGTACCAACCATTGACAAACTCCAACTTGTCTGACCATGGGACGTCCTTGCTGCAGTGGTTCCTGCAGTAGAGCGTGTACTCCTGTTCACAGCAGAGGGAAAGTTGCACTGTAAATCTCTGTAAGGAAGTTTTTTTTTTTTTTTTTTAAACTTGCATTAACTACAGAGGCCCATGTAAGCAATCCACACAACAAGCAAAGGCAAACCTACAAAAATCAGCACCAACAAGAAATAAAGAGTACCAGCCTAGGAAGAATCAAATCAAATAATAGTAATGGTGAACTAATGGCAAAATAAAAAGGAAAAGGGAAGTACAGACAAGGTATCTAGTTGCAAATACATAAATACAGCACCACAATGAACAGGTGTACGTCACACAATCATACCTCTACTTCCCTCCGAGAAAATAAACGAATACTTACTAACTGTAGCTGAACCCCGTTGATGACTGAGCGCATGCAGAGGGCAAAGGAGGTGATGCAGGTTATAATGATGAGGCAGTCAAACAGCACAGTCAGGTATATGTTTCTGGCGGCTGAGGGAGCACAGGAATTGAAAAAGAATCTCATTGTAAATAGATTTCACGCGCGGCAAAGTCTCGAGCTTAAGAGAGCAGCCTTAATGAATCCCAGGGGGATCCTGGACGTGGGCTTGAAACAATACAGATGAATCCTTTGTACATACCAACTTCAGCTCGGAAAAACTTACATGCCCCAGTTACTTTCCAGTCTCTGCATTCATTGATGTCTACATCATTTTCCAGGTCAACCTTTATCCTGCCGCTGTGAGCTTGGTTGTTGAAAGTGATCTGTTAACCAGACAGCCGTGTTTAAATAAAAAAAAAAAGGGACGACATCTTTGCAGCCAAACATTCACGCGTGAGGCCCTGAAGCTAACATTTGACTATGTAAATGGCTGTGTGTGCAAACGGGATTACTTTTGACTGCTCAGATTTGAGTCAAAGTAAGCTTCATTAAATGAACACAGGACTGACACCGATTCCTTCCATTTCAACTCCTGTCTGTGCTGTGTGAACAGGTGCAGCGTCACAAGGGACCGCCGAGGCAGCAGTGAAGTGATCAGATGTGTCGTGTCCCTGCTTTTGAAAGACAAAGAAAACAAGACACGTGGAGACGTACAATGACGGTGAAGTCGTAGCAGTCTGGCAGCTCTCGGTGTCTCACCGTCTGCAAGTTTATGGCCTTGAGGGCGAACGTGACCTTGACGGAGAGCATCCTGGAAGACAGAGCGTCATGAACAAAGAGGGGAGGAGAGGAAAATGATTTTGCCTTATGAAAAAAAAAAAAAGAAGACTATAATTAAACGTTAGGCACAAACCTTTTGAAATGCAATTCAAAATGCGGAAGTGCCTCCCGCAGTGACGGGTGATACATCGGATAAACTCTGAGGCACTCTGTTCAATACAAGCCACAACAAAAAGACACAAAACAAGCAATGTCAAATGTTTTGCTGAATAAACCCGGTTAGGTTGTCCGTTTTTCCTTTAGCTCTAAACAATCATGCTTACATACCGGTTTCCACTTGCGCGTCTATTTCAAAAGTCTCATTTCCAGGGAAGATGGTACCGTTTCTGTAGAACTTCTGACACAGTGACAGGGGGGTGTAGATGGCGCCAGTTTTCTCATATTCGTGATTGCCTACTGTGATGTTGTGCAGAAGTCCATACTAGAAAATGAACAAGTGAAATCCCAGGTATAATAAAGTCAGGTTTGTTGACACTTTGACAGTGCTGGGGTTGCCGCAGTCTGGGTGAACTGTAATTTTACAGCACGTTTGTGCAGTCAAACAGTACAAACCAAAATGACAGATTTAAACAACATGAACAAAGTCCAATCCCATGACAAGTGACATCTTGTAAACCTGTTAAGCTTTGCATGCAGAGTTATAAAAGTCATAAAATTCCAACAATGATTCACAGTAACACAAAAGCAAAAGGAAAACTCTACTGCTTCACATGATCAAAATAAACAATTTCCAGCAAATAATAATAATAATAAAAAACATTTAAAAAAAACTCCTTCCTGGTGTTCCGTGCAAAAAAGAGGAAATAAAAAGAAAATGATTGCATTCAGTTACCTGTTCAATGATGTAATCGATGTGATCATAAACATCAGTCTGTCTGTATACTGCATACGTAGCCATGCCCCCATCGACGTAATCCTTCAAGAAGAGGTGCTTGAATGTCATCAGGTTCTCCTCCTTGAATGTGACAACCATCTGGTTGCTCAGCCCAAAAGACACCAACTGAGATGGGACCAAAAAAAAAAAAAAAGAAGACATTTATTACCAGAATGGTGAAACAACACACTCAACATCTGTTCAGGTCACGTCTGAGATTACTACCTGGACAGTAATGATGGCAATTTTGATGATCTGCAGTATGAGTTTCCATGGTTTTCGGCCGCGAGCGTGGTACTTCTCGCAGGGGTTCATGAAGTAATATTTGATCTTCCTTCTGAGACACTCCACATTGTCCAGATCCTCCAGGCACTGATGGCGGTGGTCGGCCCAGGGAGGGGGGCCATTTGTCTCATACACGTCATACAAGTCACCGGACTCCTCCATATCTACGATCAATTGAATATGGGAGACTGAAGTGCAATAATAATGACATTACATCGTTACTGTTATTGATCTCGCAAGTGTAGCCTTGGTGGCGCCCATAGAGCAGAGCAACAGTGGGTCACACAACCAGTACAGTACCATGTACAGCCGTAAAATGTAATACAACTGTCAAGCAATAAATCCTTTATTTTTGTAGCTTATCATGTTCTTTTTTTTCTTTATTTTTTGGTCAAGCTTTTTGAGACCTTAGTGGGGGTGTTATAGTATTGGACTTCATTATAATGAATGCTGTTTCTAATATTATTTCCAGCCAATTCTTATTCGAGAAGAAGAGGTAGAACGGAAACACTTATTACTATAATGAAATCCAATGCACTTGCCTTTCAAACTATGGCCTCAAAAGGTTGAACAAACACTTAACAGTATCAACAGAAACGGAACATTATTGGATTGCATTAGACTGTACAATTTCAGTCATTTGGCACAGGGTCTGTATGAAGCTCTAACGGGCTGTAGGGCCACTTTGACTGTCTTTACCATAGACACATGTCCAAGGTCTTTACCCCCATAACTAATGGTTGACTGATCAGCAACTGTCTGTGAAGAAGAAGGAAATGAAGTCAGGTGTACCTGAGCATTGTTGAATAATACACAGCAGCTCACATTCTGAAACCTGACCAGCTCCCACCATTGCGGCAAACCATCTAAATATTCATTATTTGTCGTGTAAGAGTTTAACCTGTCGATCGCGGCCAGTGAACAGGAATGACAAAGTGAAAAGATGCAATTAGCCAATGGGCTACTTACCGATGTCCGAGGTTAATCAACTTCTGGTTGCGTCCACCTGTCGTCTGCGGCGCGCGCGTTGTGTCCAGATTACCTGGTCTAATTAAAATTCATAATTTACTCATATTGTTTTTTCCCCTCGTGAGAGTCAGGACTGGAGTAATAGAACTCGACTAAACTTCCGGAGTGTGTGTTGTCTCCTGTGAGCGAACTCCTCAAGCTGCGCGTGAATGGCACAGGTAACTTTTTTTTTTACAATGATTAACGTCATTTCACTGCTGGGCTCTGATTGGCTCTTGGATCTGTCAGTCAATGTTTTACCCCCCCCCCCCTCCTGTAACCCCTGGCAACCAAACAGTCCCACTGATGAGCGAGGAGCAAAAAGTGTAACGTTAGAGAGGAGTTCAAGCTAACGGCTATGGTTTAACTACCGGTAAACTTTATTTACTATCTATAAACTGTAGCTGTAACATCTCTAGTGGGATTTATGTTACCGTTGACTGCACCATCGATGAAACTGACTTGTAATAACAAGTGTCTTTTTTTTTTATCACTGTTACTCCTCCTAGTTAGCTAGCAAGTAAATTATGCCATGCTAAATTAACATTAGCTTAGCTAGTCTAAGTCTTCTTATTGTGAGGTTAGCAAAAAAACAGCGCGTCGAGTTCATACCAAGGTCGCATCTACTGTGTCTGTAACTTACTTTTAAGCTTGCTAATAGCGAACAAACGGCTCAACTGAATGGTAGATATATTGTATTGTGTTGTATATGAACCGTTGCATTATGATACTGTGACGTTATTATGTCCAACATTTGACATAGGGTTAATCAGTAGTTGAAAGTAACTAGGTTAAGTACAAGAACTACTAAGTAGGATTTTTTTTTCCCTACAGTTTATTGTACACATTAAAAATGTCACCCAAAATATATTATAAAACGTGATGCATAGATAGATAGATAGATAGATAGATAGATAGATTCATTTACCCAGTGGTATATAAAGTAGTAAAATGAATTGCACCTCAAGCAAATATAACATAAAATTGCTGCTCACACTTAATGCAGTAATAAAAACTAATGTAACATAATACGAGTGGGGCCATTTTGCATGATTGGTACTTTATTCATATAGCAACTTTCAATGGCAAGGTAATTCAAAGGGCTTTACATAGGACATTTAAAGACATTAACAATAGATGTAAGATAAGGTGTATAAAAGAAACACAATGCAAAATAGAAAGGAAGGCAAATCTTTATATGGGCTTTAGAAATAATAGAACAAGATTGAAAATAAGCCAAAATCGAATGAGATAGTATAAACAGAAGAATAAAAAAAAACAACTAATGTGTATGTGTTCTATGCAATTTCTTTCAGTTTTTATTATATTTTCATTTATTACATTCATTTATTATATTGTCATTAGTTATAACCTTGGCAAGTATGAACTTCAGTGCACCATAAAAATGTATGACAGCCTGAGGACATGGCTTCATTTTGTTTTTACAGACTAGGTAAATTTAGGTAGGCTTCTCTTGCTCTAGGGGCCCTCTTACAAAGCAATGCGAAAACAACAGGACATTTCTCTTATCCTCCACAAGATGTCGCCATCTGCATTCACAATGATTTTATTCGAGCACTATTGCCAGACACCGCTCTGCCACTGTGTGTAGCCTCTGTACGAATTAAACAGGGTGGTCAATGAAATGATAATATGTAGGTTGGTGTTTTGCTAGGAGAAACCTAACTTATGTTGTTGAATTTGTACATAAACTGTCTCCCTCTCATTAGTGAAGCTATCCTAAGAGCTGAGATGCCACCTAAGAGGCCAAAAAGTGCAACAAGCAGCGCAGGCAGTAAGGGGAAAGGTAAAGGTGAGTGTCTGGATACTAGTATAGTGTAAATGTGTGTAAGTGCGTGTATGTTTGTCTAAGGAAGATCAAACGGAGACATGCAGTAAATAAAATGGTGACTGTCACTTCCCTTTTTAGGCAAAAAGACTTGGTCACCTGCACATGTGGAAAAGCCTGGTAAGAGAAAATTATTCACTTATTTTTTTACTTATTTATGTACCCATCCTAAACTATGGTGTAGAATAGACCATTAAAAAAGTACTTACTTTGAGCTCAGCGTAAATAGGGAGACAATTTAATTAAAAGTGGTGAGTAAACTGTCCATGTGTTTTTGATTCATAAGTTCAT
The DNA here is from genome assembly GCF_043641665.1 of Enoplosus armatus. Classification (NCBI taxonomy): domain Eukaryota; kingdom Metazoa; phylum Chordata; class Actinopteri; order Centrarchiformes; family Enoplosidae; genus Enoplosus; species Enoplosus armatus. The sequence continues at coordinate 22,837,090 of NC_092186.1, read as the reverse complement.
TAGATTAGATAAGTTAATTTATTTGATAGGACAGGATCCTTTTAATGAAAGCCATATAGCATTTATCCTAAATCCCAAGAACTGTCTTACTTTGACAAGGGAGATGTAACAAGCATGGCTGAAACTAATAGTCAGACGTGTCTTTGAGGAGTCGGAGAAACGACATGCATTCCTCTGATGTGATCTTGAGTGTACTGTTGCATGGCCTTTGGACATGCTCTCTACTCAGCTGGCTCAATCCCCATTGTCAGGATCTGTTTTACTGTCAACATACTAGCTCTGAAACCATGCTTTCGGCCACGAGCAGTGTATCTTACTGTAGATGAGGTCATCGGCTCTTGCTGGCGTTTAAAGTAATGGTGTTAAGAGCCCTCAGATTCAGATTGGCTCTGTTTTGTAAATGTACTCATTAGTTTCACCCATTTTCAGCTTATACACGCATCAGTATAAGTGCACGTTTATTAGCTGTCCTAAATGAACATATCCTAAATATATTTACCCTAACCTTGAACTTAGCCTGGCCCTAAACCTAACCTAAAACCTAAAAACTAAGTCTTATCCCAAAAAGTAATGCTTAACTTTTTGTTAGTCCCCATCGTGTGACAATGACTATATGGTTGCCCACAAATATTATTAATATTAAAATCCTGGACAGGTTCCTCAAGGATATCAATGATATAAGTGATAGGTAATCTTATCAGCTGATAAAGGCCTATTGTTCAGGCTTACATTCTTCACTGGTATCAACAGAGATTAAAACAAACAGCCATTATTACAATGTACTGTGGTATAGTATGAATATCTTACAGTATGCAGTTGCAATGCTAGCCTTGAGTGGATTAAGCAAGAGGAAAGAGGCCCGACAAATTTAAAATATCTCCTCAGCGCAGCCTACAAGTGCAGTTTAATTGCATTCTTTAGGGTTATGGAACATTGCACATCACACTCTCTTTGTCTCTCAAGCAAATATTTCCCATGAATACAAATGCCATACTTGACACATAACTCTGTGAAATGAGGGGTGTGAGTTTCCACTACAATGATTTGGCATGAGGCCTAAGTGGTGTGAGTGGGAAAGGTTGACACACCCAGCTGGGAAGTGGTTACTTAAGCTGTACTTTAGCATTCCCCGGGTCCCCTCAGCAACCTTGTGGAGAGACTTTGAAGAGAGAGACCGCAAGCAGGATGAAAACTATCATTATGCAGAGCTCTGTTTACTGTAGTGGGCCTGGACTGAGCCTGGCCTTACAGTCGACATGGAGGAGTCTGCATGGATTGTTTAATAAGACAAACTTTGTTGTGGTGATGGTGCAGTACTGCGGTTTTATATAGTAACAGTCATGACTCGATGACTGTAACGGAGCAGTTTATGTCTTGAATTTCTGCATTATTGATCTGCCTCTCACATGCCGGTATAGTAGAAAATACAGCAGCAAGCGCCATTCACAAGGATTGCATTTCATCCTGTGATATTGTAGGGTGGTCCATCCTGCAGGGAGGGGCAGGTGAAGGATCAGAGGCGTTGTTGTGCGTTTGATCACAAAAGTAGGGCCAAGAATCTGTGTCAAAGTCCGTAGGCAATGGTGACTTGTCTGTCACCTGTCCATTGTGTGAATATGACTTGACAAGTGAGGTTTAGGCTCTTAGTTGTGGTATCTCTACAGTCCTACTGCTTGCGTCTCTGTTTTCAGCGCTGTTTAATCTATTTCTACAACCATTTCTGCTTTCTGTAGTGCAGTCCCTTATGTCTGTCCGTCTTGTCTCGCTCCGTGATGGAAAAACACAGATTTTATATGCAGGACATAATCAGAAATAAATATTTTCACATGATATTTGTACATTCCATTCCAAGATATTTTTTTAGCTGCACAGGCGATTTGGGATTTGCTTTGTACAGTCTGCGGGAGAGACAGAACACATAGGCTCCTTGCTGTTGGATTATCTGTTACAACATTACAATGTTATTCTCATGGTAGAATTACTTTCATTCAATGATTTTGTATTCAGAAACATCTTGAAAAGTGCTTTGCCCAAATACTAATCAAATCCAAAAGCAGTTTGTGATTTCGTATTAGATGTATATCATTTTCTCTGTCAACCATCTTTCTTGTCTATATTGATCGTGAACTCTCTCTCTCCAAGGTCATCCTGATGATATCTTCCCCATGGTCCTGACATCAGCCACCCAGGAGCTCTTTGGCTGCTGCGCTGATGAGGACGTCACAGGGGAGAACCCTTACAAGCTGCTGAAAAAAGACCACATCATACAGGACATGAAGACAAGAGCCGCAGTGTCCGATTTCAGCCCTGTGAAGCAGATCGTGCTGGTGAGGCTGATCCATTGTCATAGAGATCACTCATACAATACCCCCAAGACACCATGATGATACACAGACCCCAAGTTAAGGGGCTGTGGGAACAAACCAGTAACCAGTTTAACCTCACTTCCCCTCTGTCTAGATTAAATACATGGTAACCACCACTCTTACTTTATGCTTTCATGCCCTTTCTACTACAATACATTACTCTAATAAGACCAGAGAGCGTCCTAAGGGACCCATACAGACTCATCTGTTTTTTGGTCGTGTGTGTGTGTGTGTGTGTGGTTGTCTGTCTTTTTCTGTGTCTCTAAACCCCCACCACCTCAGTCTTCATGTCTGAAATCCACATCTCACTCTGCTGTCCACTCTCTCAACCAAATTACTGCTGTAATAAGTTTCCTTCTGGTTGTCGGAATCAATTCAAATACACCACGTTAATTACGTCTGAAGAAAAGTTGTCATGAAAATAGCTGAATGTTGTGAATCCCAATTTCCTTTATCTGACAGGACTACCCCGAGGATGAGATCTTGCTGGTTTTTGACAGGGACTTCAGCTATGGTCAGAGCTTCTACCTGGTTCTGACACCTGAAGCTAAGGACAGAATTCTCAACGTAAGCAGACAGTAGTTTTGGTTATGGTAACGAGGTTCACTGTTTCATAAATTGCTTTTGTTCTTACTAATACCCTGTGTTTGAAAGGTTGTGCAATAGGTTGATAAATACCTTTTAGCATGGGCCACAATTTTGTTTCACTTTTATTCTGGTAAACAGTTATGTAGGCAGGAGTGTTTTATATGGTTTACTTTCCTTTTATACTGGAGGTATGTACACTGTTTTATCAACAGTAATGGCTGGTATCAGAGGTTATACATTTGGAGGGCCCATTTGGCTTCGCTAGCTGGCATATTTCCAATGACTGATTAAAATGAGACTTCTAAAGCTACTTCACTATCTTGCTGTAGCTCAAACATATTGTGGCAAGTGTTACAATGTAGGAAGATTTCAAGTTTATCAAACGAATCTCACTAGCTCATTTTCCACTTCAGTGGGTTTACTGTTGTTTATACTGTATATTCTCGTAATTCGTTCTGTGCTCTGCAGCCCCCAAAGCCTGAGACACCAGAAGTGTTTGAGAATGAAGTCAATAAAACCTCAGAGCCAAAGCAATGGATATCTCTTGGCAGTGAGCAGGAAATAGACAAAGAATCTACGAAGGAGACCAGTGAAAAGGTACTGCAGTGTATAAGAAAACGCATTAAATATGCATATTAAATCTGATATCACTCACCCTTGTCCTTCCATTGCACCTCTCTATTCGCCTTTTTGTCATCAGGTGTGCTTCAAGTTCTCCAGAGGGCGGAGGAAGTTTGGAGCACCAGTCTGTTTTTCCGACCGCAACGCTGCAGATGCAAAGGATGGCTACCTGGAGTGTGCTTCCTATCAAGACAGCAGATTCAGCATCAAGCAGATGCAGAGGGACTGCGGGATACAGGCTGTTCCCAGACTGCAGAGCAGCAGTGCTCAGACACAGTGGTACACCAGCAAATCACTACACATAAAATCGAATTGTTCTTCAGGGGAGAGAAAGCACGTACAGGTTCTGCCAACACCTGCCAGTCTGGTGTAATAATGAAAGATGAAGCAATATTAAATCGCTTTGAGAGAAAAGTGTTTTTCTGCAATTCATGCTAACTATGCTTAGGTGGTGCAGGTTATATAGCCATACATTATGGACATATTCATGAAATAGCATTCAGCATTTACCATTTTTCTCTCTTTATTGTTTTATAGTCACCCAAGCACCACAAATGTATTGCATAATTATGTTCTGCTCATTTAACAGGAAGTTTCAGAGGAATGCCTGTACTCAGTACATGCCAAGAGAGTTAACTGATGAAGAAAAAGAGAACATCCTCCAGTCTGAGAGTCTGAAGAATTTTTGTATCTCAGTGACCCCCAGGTAAAATGAAATATTCCAGTGATCCATGTTCTGCTTCCTGGGAGAGTATATATTGTAAAGGTGGTCAACCCAATCTCATACATTACTGTATCAGCCTCTGGGTACTTAAACCACTGTAGGAGCATCAGAATATTCAAAAGGTATACGTATGTAGGACACTGATGGACTCTTTCACCTTCCCAGTGTAATAGATTTTGTGTTGTTATAGTTGCCTTCACAGTTCAGACTTTGGGGTTTAAGCAAAAGTTTCAACAGTGCATTTTAATCTTGCACTTTCCCACAACCCCAACCTTCCTTTGTATTCAAGTAAGCGATAAGAGAACATCTGTATTATAAAACTTTGTACTGCAGCTGTGGAGTGATACGATGGAGGAAAACAAAAAATGGTGCACACTTTTATAAATGTTAAGAAGTTTTCCCTTTAAAGGTTGTATTTCTTTGCAGGGCTTTACATGCCCTACAGCAGGAAGAGATCATGAATGTGTTCGTTGATGACTGGAAGGCACTGGGGACAGCAGCCGAAGACGGTGACTGGTCTAGGAAGGTTTCCGAAGGTTTGATGCTTTATCAGGCCTTCGCAGACCAGAAGTACACCAAGGACAAGAAAATCAGCAGCGTCAATTGGCATCCTACCATCTACGGTAAAGTGCAGAATTACAGTCAGGCAACACGTGTGTGGCAGATTTGAACAGTGGAAATGTTCTTATACATTTGTAGTACAATAATATTATTGTATAATATAGAATAATATTGAACAAAATGCTTCAGAACACTAATCCCTCAATACTTTCAGGTCATCATCCAACTCCATGATGTCAGCTATGAGTGAAAAAATGTATTATGCGGATCAGATGATTAGTTAGTGTGTTTTTTTAAGACCTTTTCAAAGTCAAAGCAAATTAGCCCAATACTGATACCTTGTGTGACTTGGGGAGGGTGCGGCTTTTGTCTATAATAGCATTTGCTTGGAAAGTGTTGACAAGGATAGTTTTGATGGACAATGCTGGCATAATAAACAAAATAAATGTCATTCATTCTCCCTGTAGTCTCACTGTCAAGTATCAGAATTTCAAATCCTCATCTAACAGCATTATTGTTCTTCAGTGCTGCTTTGTAATGTTTCCCAGCTGTCATCACCCATAGAGTAGGCTTCCAGTGAAATCCAGAATAATAACATCAGTGTCAAAACACGTGATCAGCGTGAATATATGGTAAATTGAGCCACCGATTTCTCAATTAGTGAAGTTAAAAAGTCTCTGTAAACACGTTGAACATCTGATTTCCTGCTGCTGTGTAGTTGATACACTGTATGATATGTTTTTGACTAGGTGTGATAGCTGTGGCTCTGACAGATAAAAAGGAGGAGCGGTTGCACGAGTTCACAACGCTCATCGTCAGACCCTCTCTCATTCTCTTCTATAGCTTCTCCGACCCCTCCAATCCCCAGGTATGGAAAGTATATGAGAGGGACCCCCTGAGTGAAACTGGAGAGGGTAGAAGTTGGAAAAGAGGTTGAAGAGACCATATTTCTCTCTCCCATCGACAGTTTACAATCAAAGTTCTCTCCCCTCTCACCTCATATCTCTGATAAGAAATGGCTGGAAGGATTCACTTTGTGCTGTCGTTCAAGACAGTCATGGGCTTTGGCAGAATCTGATAGGCTTTATTGATTTAACCCAGGCTCTCAATCAATAAAACTGAGCTGCTAAATCACTCAAAAGTAATATGAGTTCTGGGTGACGTATGCCTTCACTGGTGCACATGTCATGCTTTGGTTTCACTGTCTGCTGGAAAGGAGAGGGGAAACCAGATGCATTATATAGTGGAAATAAATATGTTTATGTGGTGTGGGGAGGAAAGTGCTGTAGTTCAGTCTCACTGCTAATTTTAAACCCCAGCAGATTTAAACGTGATGCAAAAAAATGACTTCTCTGTAATACCATCCTGCCCCTCCTGAGTCTTTTTTTTTTTTTACCCCTTATGCCTGATGAAATGGAATCTACTGTGTGCATTTGGTTTTGTGGATTAAAAGCTGAACTTTTTATGGAGAAACTAGAATAAATAAATACTCAGGATGGCAAGCACCCAATACGTGGAAATGTCTACTTTGAAATGTAATATTTCTGCCCCGTGAATGTGGGTTTTCTGTGTTGTTTGCAGTTGCTGCTGGAGTGCCCAGATGACATTTTTGCCTTCGAGTTCTGCCCCTCTGATCCAAATATTATCGTTGGCGGCTGCATAAATGGCCAGGTGCTGACTCTGCTCTGCATCTCTGCTTTGCTTCATCTGCTGCCTTTTCTGCCTCATAGTACTTTTTGTACCTCACCACTTTCCCTATTATAAGGGAAAACGATGACAGATAAATGTGATTTATCAAATAGACCTTGTTAGTCATATCCTGTACAGTCCATATGTATTGTTTCCCTGTTGATCTCCAGTAACTGATTTTGTGTCGCTGCCGTCTCAGGTTGTGCTGTGGGACATTTCTGCTCACGTCACGCACTTACAGGCTACGCAGCCTGGTGGTAAAAAGGTCTCTGTCAACACTGACACATTCGTAAGTACCCGCACAATGTTGATACAATAATACATGGTGTTCTGTATCTGTGTTGGTGTATTACATGTGGTGTCAGTTACCGTAATCCTAGTGATGATGTCAGCTTGGTTTATTCAAGTATGTGTCCTCGGTTTATCAAAGCATGCAGCATATTTGCTGTAAAAGACAGGCATTACTCTTCGGTGGTGCTGTATGACAGAGTGAGATGATGATACGTTGACTACTGAGTTCTCTCCTCATCCTCACCCTTTCATTAGATGGGAATGCAGTGGCCTAATGGTCCTTTTCAAGCCAGCCACAGCTGTCAAAACTAGTTCCACAAACGTACTAATGCCAGGAGCAAATCTCAAAGCAAGTTTATATCATTACATGACCCCACTGCTAAACGAAAGCAGCCAATTAGGCCTCACACAAACGCCCCAGTCAGACTGAATTTGTCTTACTAACTCTTGACTGAAGGCTGAAACTTCAAAGAGGGTTTTTCTTTTGGCTTAACATCACAGTAGACTAATATTTTCATGGCATGTCGGCCCTGTTTACATGGTATTAAGTAATAAAGGAGAGGTAGGGGAAGAGAGAGCTAATGATACATGACAAAAAAACAGGGCTCAGATTTAAACCCACCCTGTTGAGACATCCAGACACCAAATACTAAACCAGTTCTGTCCCTTGAAGCCTGACCTCCACTTCCACTCGGCTGCCGTACTGAAAGAGACACATATGCCCCCATCATGCAGTCTCCATTTGCTTTGTGTGTTTTTATTGCCTCTACAGTGGAACAGCTGTCTCCATCCCTGTCTCCCCCACCGTCCCCACCTCCCTCTATTCTCTCCATCCTTGTTTGCTCTTCATTCCCCCGAGTCAACAGCATCAGCTCGCATACTCCAGCTGTTACACAGGCCTTCCATCTTCCACCATAGTTTGTCCGCATAGAAGGTAACACACAGGCAAATCAGATCTCTGTGTTGTGTTTGCAGTGTAAACAGTGGCGGTTGTATCTGCTAAAAGGCTTTATGTCCATGTGAAAGCTGCACAACACCAGCACCTGTTGCTAGCTTATCAGATAAAGGAAGAATTCAAATCCTCCTGTATAGATTTGTGTTCTGTTCACACCACTTAAATCCAACTGCACCGCACAATCAAACCAGTATGTGCACCCAGCGTATGAGTAGCTGTTTTAAACCAGTGATCTACTTTTAATAGACAGAAAAGATAAAGATAAGATGCATGTGTGTCATGCAAACTGGTGCAATAATCAGCACTGCAGAAGTTTGGTACATGTTGAGCTGTTATTATACCTCGTTGCCAGGTATGTTATCTTGTATAGCAATAAGTGTGCTGTATGATACAGTGATACTGAAAAAATCCTCTGTCATTCTGTTTCAGGATCGAAGGCACAGTCTTTGGAGTTTTGTGTTGCAATATACATAAGATGTTAAGCATACTATATTTGAATATCCTGCTGGACCATTTTAGGTTGGATGTATAAAGATTAGACACCACTGTATAAAGACTGAATTGTCAGAGCTCACTGTACATGCCATACCTTCTGTGTCTGACCTCCCTCCAGGACCTTGAAGACAAAAAAAAGAACAAGACTCCAGTCGTGCGTTACTGTGCAGTGTCTGCCTTAGAGAGCAGCCACAAAGCACCAATTACTGATGTCCAGTGGCTGCCACCAACATTTGAGGTACACAAAGCTGAAGGGCAGAGGGGTTGGAGGGAGCAACAACTGCAAATCTGACATTAGATAGGCAGAGCACTGATCACGTAGAGAGTTATTTGTTGACAGTGCATTGGGTAGGTGCTGGAACATTCCACAAGGTTAATCAGTATTTTATTTGGCCTATCTTGATTAGTAAAAAGTGCTTTCAGCAAAACATTCTTTAATGTTCTTTTATCATATCAAATGTAAACACTGTTGCAGAGTCTCCAACATACCGGAGGCAACTAGAGTACATTTGAATCCTTCACACCTAAGTCTCTAATTGATAACAAAACATGAAACACTTAAAGGGCCAGGTTTCTTATTGCTCTAATGCTCTCTATATCTAATTTTGGAATATTGACAGAGTTACATCTGACTAAGTCAGGGCAGAGAAAAGGCTATGAAGGTTAGCATGCAACATATTGAGAGTATGATGATAGGAAGGTATGGAAGGATGACACTGCTGGAGAGAATAAAAATAATGTAAAAGCACAGTTGGTCATAGCTAACTTCACAACATTAACTCCACAGCGCCACTGCTGCAAAAGATCCAGATCAAGATGGGGGGGGGGGGGGGGGGGGGGGGTTGACAGAGTTTCCTGTTCCTAAGATAATAATGTCTGCCTTCCAGTTTTTGTCCCGTAATAGTGGCCCAGCATAAAAGAAAAATGTGCTGTACAGTAAATCTAAAAACGTATTGACCTGTAGTGATATTTCCTGCGGTGGCACTATGGTGTTTAGGCTGTAACTCAGCACAAACCAGCATAATAATAACTGTGAACGCAAGTGTTAGCAGCCATACAGCTGTGTGGTCTCACACAGATTCAATACACTATCACATTCCACAGAATCTAAGCTTGTTGCTTAGTGTTTCCAAAGTCTTCTTCTTCATGAAACAATGGTTTCCCATCGGTGCCTATCCCTCGTGTCTGTATAGCCAACTGTAATAAATCATGACAACCACTGACACTCATCTGGATAAGTAAGGCAATCATCAAAGTGCCCCCGGGACTACATTAACCTCCCATATATCTTCAGGAACCTTGTTCACTTCTGTCAGTGCTTTACAACACTAAGCCTGACATTTGTCTATTTTGTAACTCTCTCTCTCTGATTAGGTGACCAGGACGGGCTTACCAGTGGAGAACAAGTGTAACATTGCTGTCCAGGTTGTCACCTGCTCCCCTGACTGGTAGGTAGAAAAATGTTCAATGTAAGCGCTGCATTTATGAAATGCTATCAGCATGTAGCCATTACGACCAAGTGATATATGATTTTGACAAGTGTGCCTGTTTGTTTCAGAATCAGAATCAGAAACTGTTTATTGCCAAGTAACATACATTACAAGGAATTTGCCGTGGTCTGATGGTGTTGACAACAAACATGTAAAAATATAAAGGTAAAAAAATAAGATGAATAACAAACAGTGCAGTGACCAAATAAAGTGTCCAGTAGGGGGTGGGTGCGTTAATGTAACGCAGGGGGGACAGGGGCGGTGTACGTTAATATAACGTATAACTTGTGTTTGTGTTGGGGGCGGGTCAGTGCAAGTCTTTGGCCATGTTCGTCATTTACCTGTATGTCTGCCTCTCCACTGATTCAAAAAAGTATGGCTGGCAGCTACTGCCGGGTACAGAACATCTGTCTCTCTTAGCTACACAGGTTCTCCATGGACCAAAGACAATACTAGTCCGGCTTTGTCACTGCTGAACATACTGCGCTGAACCGGTTAGATATTTCAGGCCTGTGCAGTCAATGAGGGTATTGTCTTTTGTAGCCAAATTACAGGTCCCACTTGAACCAGTGTTTGTCTCTGGTTTACTAGCTATCATTATTTGCATAGCTCACACACAAACATGATGTGTGACAAGTGAATTCTTGTCACATATTCTGAAAGCCTGGTATGTGTGAGTGTATGTAGCACGACGTGGCAGAGTTGTTTCTGTGATTGAATTGTGGAAAAAAAGTAATTGTGGTGAGTTTTGTAACCTTTCAGCTAATGTATCAGATGTTGTCATTGCTAATGAGAGCAGTTTGTCTTTATTTGTTTTGGGAGTGGAGTATACTTGTGACTACAGTCTGCAGTCATGTTATGAAGTATCAGCCTCTGGCAGATGCTTGTAGCTTTGGCATAAATAAAGGCTGCTTGTTATACATAGGTAAGTCTGGGTAATGTCCATAGGTTGGTGATGAAGGTGTTGCAGATGACAGAGGGATGCCTAAATACTGCTGACTCTCTGCAGTTACCGGCAGTCACCAGATTGCTGCTTTTTGTACCATTAATTAGAGAATGACAAAGCCCACAGGCCCCCAAAAGAGTCTGTATAAGTCAATACTTTCTTGTTCATTTTCAGGTTGATGTTTATTTTTCATTCCACTGTGTCTCCCTCTAAAGCGCTATAATGTTCTGGGATGTGCGAGCATCAAAACTGTTGAGTCAGTCAGCGTCAGACAGGAAGCAGAATGTGGATCAGAAGACCCAGTTGACACCCTACATTGTCCCCGACACTTTCAAACACCTGGACCGGACGTGGAAACCTCTATTCAGGGTACTGCAGGGTTCAGGGGTGCAATACATCAGATATAATGTGAAAATTAAGCTACATACACATTGTGACACTGTACAGCAAACTGAATGGCTGAATTGTGTTCAGTAGAAAAACGTCCACCAATACTTGCTGAGAATGCCGCTGATTTGGCCTTCAGATAGAGCTTTGTGAAAACAACTGCTGCCTTCCACTGACAAATTTCATTTTGATGTTTAAACATCTAACAAAATTGATTTATGTAGATATATATCTATATATCTATATAGATATATAGATATATATATGAATGCACCTGCGTTTAATATAAAGGCTCAAGTAAAGCTAAAGCTTTCAACTGCACACATTTTTAGAGGAGAAATGGTATGGTATTTGGATGTATTCCACTTCCCTTCTTGACATTTTGACATTCCAGAAAGTATTTGGCTGATTTCCCACAGTACTAAGTTAAACCACAATGTGAATGTACCATTATTTACAACTTAAATGTACGTGTATGTGCACGTTTATGGATGTATTTCTACATATTCAAATGGGGCTCATTTAATGCCTTTCAGTGCAGTTGCTTGTGCATACTTGAATGATTTTGTCTCTGTCAGTGTCAAAAGTTGTCCTCTTCTCTGTCATGTGTCAGGTTTCCCTGCCAAAGATCGATAGCGGTGGAGAATACGCTCCTTTGAAGTTCAGCCTGGAACACTACACCTGTAATGGTACTAATACAGGTCGGACCACAGGTGAGGGGATTTTGCCCTTCAGGATTTTGCCCTTCAGGCTTGTGTCACCCTCTCTCCCTTTTCCTACAATCAGTCACACAGATGAGCATTACTCAATTACAATCATTTGTATAACATATACTGTCTGGTTTTATTGTTGGATGCAAAGCACCTCATTACTACTCACTCCCACGATCACTTTTAGAAAGCAGCAGATCCGAAAGAGACGGCCGTGTGGTGAATGTCGCAGAGGTGTCGCCTGGTTTTGCATGCATTGCATGAGTAGTCCCAGTTTTCGTTTTACTCCTGAAAACATCCCCGGTGAGAGGAAAGCTATATTTTGTGACGGCGAACAACTCATAACATTTCTGGATTCTGAATCTGAATGTGTTGACAACAAGCGAGGAGATCAAATAATGAACATTTCAAACGTAACAATCACATGCCTTGATAGTGCCCGAAAGTGTGTGCATGACTGCGAGTCTATTTTTGGGGGATCTTGGATTCTTTAATTCTGCTTTGGGTGGTTGAGCACAGTGATCAGTGGAGCAGGTACTCTCGTTCTCTGCCTGTCTCCCTCTTCTCTCCTCTGGTTTCATAGCGCCTTATTAAGCGATACTTCCAAAACAAGGCCCTCATAGTTGCGGAGCATTAGCCTTGCTGACTGTCAGCTCTTTGCAATATGCTGCTCAGGCTCCTCGAGGGCCAGAAGATGATCGTGTGTGTCCTGGCTGGTCAAGAAGAGACCTGTCTTTGTCTGGCTGAAGGTCTGCCTCTGTAAACACAGCTTTGGTGGCTGGCGGTTATAGAATTAATATGTTTTCTAACTGAGGCAATAAATCTGCTGCTTTTTTTTTTTCAGCAGCCCTCAGGCAGTCTGTTATTAAGGTTTTAATGAATCCCTGTGTGATTAATACTGCAGCGCTACTTAAGATGTTTGACTGATATTGATTGAGTCTACGCTGTCTGCCTCTGAGCTCTATATATAGCGTCTTGTTCCGTGCCTGTGGCCATTTCTCTTTTGTGATCAACTATTGAATCTGTGGCATGAAAATCAGAGTACACGAGGTACCATAAGACAAGGATTCTTGCACATACAAACAGCATTTAACAGACAATAGATAATGTGTGTGACACAATATGTCTGTGCAAGTAGATGTGGGTTCGAAAGGGAAACAATATATCCCAAGCCTTTACAGTGATGCCCACGCTTTACAGCTAATGATCTTTCTATGAGAGCAAAAAATGATTCCTTTTATCGATGGAGGCTCAGGGGAGTGTATTATGGTCTTCTTGGCAGCAGTTAAACCTGCAAATATGATTTTCCTAAGGCTTAAACCCTATTGCCATTTCTGATGCTGGACTCACTTGCATGTACAGAAGTAGCCGGTGCAGAAAAGCCCCACTCTGCCCCACATGATTTTCCACTTTTTTTGCGAGCAACCCCTCGTGGGGATTAAGCAACAGTTGAGCAGCAGTGCGGTGTGGTAAAAGTGAAACACTGTCTCCATCTGTAGCTGTTCTGTATCGACTGTCTCGTATCGTTACACACATCTTAACTGGGGGAAAGTGGATTTAGAAGACGTGTGATTGGGTAATCTGATCTGACCTTCAAGAGCTAATCTAACAGAGCGAGGCTGAGACTTGATTGGGAGCGGCCCGCTGATAAGGGGGTGTGAACGGATAGTCCTGTACTGTCCCTGACAGACAGTTGGGCTTTTGTGATGGAAAAGGCTTCTTCCATCACAACCAGTCCTGCCTATCTCAACCCTCCCACCCCTCTCCCTTACTGCACCCCCCCGCCCCTTCTCGCCACAATCCTCACTCCCACCTCTACCTCCACCTCCTTTTCTTTCCCACTCTGTGCCCCTCCCCACCTCCCTCTCTTTTGTCCTTCTGTCGCCTTGCTCATGGTCAGATTACAGAGCAGGCTGCATCAGTGCCACTGTTCAATCTCTCTCATTTCCTTTACTTTAAATGAACAGAAGATGTTTTAACATTTATTGTCTTTCTTTCCCAATAACTCACTAGTGTCATTTGAAATTCTTGCCAATTGTTCTCCCGTGATTGTTGTGTTTTCCTTTGGTTTAAATGCACGTTTGGGTTTTTTTTTCTTTGCAGTTAACTACTGCAAAAAAAAAAAGAAATGCTCTGTGATTTTGTGTAATTGCTGTCTAGAGAGTTTTCTACAGTCTATTACCAACATTTTTGTCCCTAATGTTGTCTTGAATGTCTTGACTGGCTGAAAATGGAATGTTAAAACAAAAAGTATGGGTTGAACTTTTAACCATATCTTTCTGTCCCACCCTCTGCACTCTCCCTTGCTGTGTCCCCTGACAGAGGAAGCTGATGAACTTGATGGTAGCTCAAAGGCCATCCCAGACTACGGCCAGCTCAGAGTGCCCTCAGCTAAAACACTCACAGCTCTGGACGATGTCAATACCAAGCTCTATATTGGATCAGAGGTAAAAAGTTCCTACCAATAATATCAACATCAAACAGTAAAACTGACCAAACTGCCCGGAAGAAATCATTCTTCACTGTGAGCCTTTAAAGGTTTTTTCTGCTTACAGATATTAATAATGGAACAAAGTCAGAGAATATGGGAAGAACCCACAAAATGATTGTTTTTCATCTACAAAACTGAGACTTTAATTTTACTGCAAATACTCTTTGTGCCAAACATTTAATATTGTCTTTGAGTTGAGATAAATATTTCACATTTTATTATATTCCAAGTGAGGAATTTGTCATCTAAAACAGCACAGGGAAATGAATGTGCTGGCAGATGTGCTCGCACATCTGTAACAGTTTTTCTTGACAGCGATGTTAACAGAAGTAAGACACAATATAAATGTGTGCAGGGTTTATTCCATGTTTCCTTGTAACATGTTCCATAATGTGTATACTTGACTGCCAGGATGGGGAGATTGTTTACAGTGACTGGAAACTGGGAAAGGACGACTCTGGACGGCTGCACAGTGAGTATTCTGGCTTGCCAAAGTGCGTTTAAAGGAACATAAGCCCATTAACTGCAAGTCGCGTAATCTTGACTGTTGACCATCCTCCAAAGCAGACCAGGATGCAGTTTGTTTTAGCCGTTTGATGTTATCCACAATAGTATCTCAAAGCCTTGAGACAGAAGAAGCCATTGGCAGTAATACATTTAAAACAATTCATAATCACAAATATATCCAAATGATTCAAATCATTTTAATAAGCACTATCACTGTAGGTCAACTCTTTGGTTTGGCACAGAGGGTTAATTGCTCCTTGTTTTTGCATTGCACTGTCTCTCCTCTCTCCCAGGTGCCAAGCCCCTCCACTGTTTCAGCATCCATCACTGGGTGGTGAACACGGTACAGCGGTCGCCCTTCTTCAAAGACATTATCTTGACAACGGGAGGCTGGAGCTTCGCCATCTGGAAGGAGGGAGTCATGGTAACAACATCCGCCGCTTCAACTGCAGTAGCAAAAGACATTAGAATCGTACCTCAGAATCAGAATCAGAATCAGAATAACATACATTACAAGGAATTGGTCTGAAGGTGCTATTGTTTTGACAACAAATATGTAGAATATAAAAGGTAAAATAAGAGTAAAAATAAAGATAAATAAATAAATAACCTACGTACTTGATTGAGTTAGGATAAAAATTGATAAACACAAAAGATCAAACTTATCCTAGACTTTTAACATAATCAATCATCCCATCCATCATGGCGAACACAACAAGACAAAGTGCATACTATTTAACTTATAACAGACCAGATTTATTGTATTTTAAATCCATCGACTCCATTTGACATCCAGGATGGCCCCATCGTCCAGTCACCAAGCTCTGAGCAGGTGTGCACCGTGGGATGCTGGTCTCTGTCCCGACCAGCTGTTTTCTTCATTGGGAAAGAGGATGGCAGCATTGAGGTGTGGAACCTGCTGGAGAAGAGCAGTGAGCCTGCACAGGTCCACGCACAAATCACCAATGCCAAGATCACCTGCATCACACCCTGGACCGCCTCCTGTGAGTTCTTGGCCTCTTTGGCGCGCAACACAGTACTAAAGCATATGTTTGGCTCCATTAAGAGAGCATTACTTGTTTTATTATGTTTTGTGCCTCACACCCAAATCACATTTCGATAACATGTTTACGCGCATGACAATAAATAGAGATAAGCCTGTGATCCAGCTTAGGCAGAAAACTTGAGTGCGCTGCTACAAACGCACAAGACATATCAATCTATCACTCAAACTTTATTTGTATAGCACCTTTTGTACAGGTTAGTGCTTTACAGACAGTACAACTAAACAGTAAAACAAGTTGAGACCAATGCACTCCAGAAATAAAAATGAAAATATAATCATAAAACCAATAAAACAGATAAAAGCAATAACATATGAAACAGGGATTTTAAAACATGAATACAATAAAATAAATGATTAAATAAAATAAACAGTGGCCATAAAATGAGCCATGAATCTCATTTACTGGATTTCATTTTGTACGTACAGCCAAGCAGCACTTCCTGGCTGTGACCGATGACCTCGGGATGGTCCGTGTTTTTGAAATCCCAAAGAGACTCTACGCTCCCTCCAGGAATGAGGTAAGACAGCCCAACCGCTTCACCTTCCCTTTACTGTCAGAATAATAAATCTTGCATCCCAAGATGTACACTGTTTCACACACACATAACACAACACAACATTTAACCAAAACAGCAAAACAAATAGACATACATTCCATCAGACATTACAAATACGTGGCTGCAGTGTAATAAGCATTCACTTTTAGATTTGGTGCTCAGTCTACACAGGAACACTGAGGCCTACTTAGAACCCAAACTCTGATTAACAGTTTGACAGACTGAGGATAGATAGAAGATAGTTCTGCAGTCTGCTCAGTCGAGCTTTTGGGACTCTAAATCTTCTGTCTGATAGAAAAAGCTGATTATTGTGTCAGTAGTCATGAGTTTATGTAATGGCTGCCTGAGCAGTATACATCATACATTAGAACTGCTAACCGGTGCCTTTATCTTTCATCTGCATGCAGAGTTTGAGTGTGAAGGAATACTTTGAGCTGGAGGAAGACAGGTTGAAGGATTTTCTGAGGAGGGAGGAACTGTGGGCTAAACAGAAGAAGGAAGCCGAAGAACTGAAGAAGAAGACGGTGAGTGGCAGGAAGACTGAGCAGGCTTTGTGTGGACAGTAGACCTAGAGCACAGAAGCAAGTTTGTTTATGGACGGTTGTTGGTTTGGATCCTCATGCAGACTCGAGACAGACTAAGTGCATGAGGACTGCTCTCCCAACCATCAATATTAAATTGGCTTTGAGCGAGACCTCGTGTCCTCAGCTACACTCTAACCTCACTGGGGTTGGCAGACAGTCCACTGAATACAGTGAGTCCTACAAATGTTTTTTTATTGGCCCAGTTAAAAGTGTGCACACCAGTTAAAGTTGACACTGGAAAAACTGGAGTAGGTCGTCCCTCGTTCTCTGTCTCCTCCGTCTCTCGTATTCTCTTCCCTCATGTTTAATTCATTCACATCATCATTTGGTCCTGGGCACCAGGGAGAGTATATTTAGAAGCTGAATCTTTTAGTGGCTAAATGTTTCAATCTGAGACTGGATGGCAGTTTTGAAGGCAGAGGGAGTTTTAGTTTTGTTGCAGTAATCTCACGTTTGTTTATGTGTTTATGGATATTCTCTTCTTGCTCCTCCAATCAGCCATAAACAACATATGCTGTTATGTTGACTTCCAGCCTTTGTCGTCACATGACAAGGACAAGATGCCTCAGGGGTTTTAATACAAGCAAAACTGTGTGATTACTGCTTTTCTACACTGTTAGTGTGAATGACTGTGTACAATGAGTGTGTGCGCAGGGTTTGTATTTGTCTCATCTGGTCATGATTAGAATGACATTAAAAGTGACCACAGAAAATGATCATGCAATAAACCTTTGGTGAAAGGAGATGATCGAGGGAACTTTTTGCAATATTAAAATACAATATTTTTTTAACGCAGCAAATTTGAAACTTCCAAAGAAGACGTGTAAGATTTCTACGTCAGGACTTCTGGATGATGTAGTCTTCTTAAAATGAGTGCTTTGCTTGAAATTGATGTTCAATATTTGAAAATTGAAGAAAGAAAATTTACCTCGATATCACCTTAACATTTCTGCTTCAAAGAGGGGAAAGTGTCAGCTCTTTGGTAAGGAGCAGTTTTACAGGGCCCTATCATTTGCTACATATTGTTTATGACTGAAATTCCTCTCTGGGTTTCGTCTTCAGGAGCCTGACAGGCCAGTCAAGTCCCTGGAGGAGAGCGAAGAGGTGAACATGAAGGAATACAGTGATTACCTGACGCTGGAGGAAAGCATCCTGAAGCGCCTGGGCCTGTGGCCAGCTGCTGCCGACACACAAGATACCTGATATCACACACACACACACACACAGACAAATTGCAAAACAGGTTTTCGCGTCATTTTTATTTATTTTGTTATAAATTTGATTGATTTGGTTCGTTGTTGTTGCAGTTTGCACAATATTTGTCATAACTACTTATGCGTTAACTGTTTTTATTGAAATGCGATCTATGTACTACTTCTATACAGTGAGCATTTTTGTAAAATGATTAGGCCATCAACATTCGGGCTTCAGGGTCACCGATGGATTCTTTTTCATCCAGCCATCTGAGATCTAGTTACTGGGTAATGCCATCCATTAGCGCCCTCTTCACCACCGCTCCCTGAGGATACAGTTTGGAATACCTCGAGGATCTGACCTTGGCAGGAAGTCATTTTAGTAAATAAATACATTTTGTATTTTGCCCATCTTGTGTGCTATTGATAAAGAAATGTTTTATTCAGAGAGCCACGGGCTCCAAAAAAACCCACTATTCACTACCTGCCCAGCACCAAACACCTCACAGACAACAAGCTGGTGAACACTGAGGAGCATCTAGCAGCTAAAGAGACAGATATTCCCCTCAGGAGTAGGTGGAGATTACATGTTGCCTCTAGATGTGAAGCAGCATCACCTGCCAATTGCCATATATAGTGCCGGCTAGCCGTTGTCGATTGTTGCCAATCCCTTGTGAGACATTGCAGGGGACTGCACTTGAACGAGGGGCCTCGAAACTTTGTCAGCAGGAACGAGAGAGCAGTGAAGTACTGTTCACGCCGACAAGTAGCTCTGCGGCTAAAAAAGTGTGGTTTCCTCAGTCATTTCAATCAGATTCTTTTGCCACAAGGGAAAGGTTTTTCTAAATTTTACCTCTATCGCATTGTTCACAGCATTTCTGAGGGTGCAGTTTGTTGCAACGAGTACCTCTCCAGCTCTCCGGACTCCATTAGTTTCGCTCCTTCACGGGGATAAAATAAGGACGCCTCAGAGTGCTGGGTCCACCTCAGGTCAAGAGCAGCCCAGCAAACCTATAGTCACAACTGACAGCCAGTATGGAGGGACAGAGGGAGGGAAGGGGGGGGGGGGTCGCTGCATAATATAGGGGCAGCTGTCTATTGCCACCCTGTGTCGGAGAAGCCTCAAAGGGGAAGAGAGAGTAGAGAGAGGGCTGGGAGAACAGATGATCAACAGCAATACAAGTACTTGAATATTAGCAGGCAGGAGATAGTGAGAGAGAAGAAAAAGATGCCGGAGAACAGAGTCGATTCCCCTCAACAGAAGAAAGCTGGCCACGACTCGAGCACGTGGACGTAGAGGGGGTGGAGGAGGGTGAAGAATGGGCTGATGTGAGGGTGCACAGAGGCAGGCGTCCATATGGCCCCTTAGGCACCAACAAGGCCCGGGTGACAAAAGGGGCCTCCGCTCTCCAGTCATCCCCTCCTCAACCTTTTCCGGGAATTCTGTTTTGCAGTCCCTCTCTCCTCTCCGGAGCCTCTCACTTTCTCGCAGGCCAGCTCAGGAATGTGCCTCCTGCAAACCAACACACACACACACACGCACACACGGGGAGTGCCTTTACCCTCGCTGGTTAGTTATTATTGTAATGGCTGATGCAAAGAATGTTGTGCAATTGAGTAAGCTTGCATGCAACGTAAACACTCGTGGCATTTGAAGTTCCACAGACATATTATGCAGAGACATAAGCCCTGCCGCTTAGCACTCACACTTCTTTAACACTTCTCTGGACAATGGGCAACAGCACAGCCATAAACCCAGTGACCCGCCTGGCATTACGGGTATTCATGATGTCAGAGTTTCCTCTGTTGATTTCTTCATCTAAGTCTGAGAGATTTCCCAAACATGAAAAGAAATCTTTAACCAAGGGGGGTGTCTGCATAGGATGGATTGCCCGCAGTCCAGTTTTTATCACCAATTCTTGAAAGTTTTCAAGCCAAATCCGGGGAAACAATGTGAGCAGGTGCTGGGCGGGAGGGGCTGTAAATCTGGCCTGGCGAATTAAGCCATTCCCTTGGCATTGTTCTGGCTGGCCTCTTAGCTGCTCCTGCTGGGGAGGGCGTTAGGTGGGGTGAGGTGGTGCGAGGGTCTGCTGCCTAAATCTCCCAACATGGGGGCACCCTGCACATTTCACACACAGTCATCCATGTTGGGCCCCAGCTGCAGACGGAGAGACAGCACAACACACAAGCGCAGCACAACGTCGCAGGTCCTGCAGGAGATGGAACTTGCTGCACGACAAGGGCAAGAACTGAGTCAAGTGGTCGCCTTCGAGAAGTTGTTCAGACTCTTTTCTCGGGCCATCAGAGCAGAACGTTTGCATCGAGTGAAAAAAACAAAAAAAGCATTTCTTCGTCTTCGGAAAGAACTCAATCAGCATCTTCCTTTAACCTCAACCGCAACCTGAGTTGCTAAAATTGTCCCCAGTTCAATCGTCAGGCTACGTTTCATCGCTGTAAACCGCAAAGCTGTTTCTCTTTTAAACCTCTGAGAGGCTGGTGGTAGGTTTCATTAGTTGACCCTTGACCTCATAAGAGATCAGGTGACCAGGGCACTGCTGAGGAATGTTCCCTCTTGACTCCTTTTCATTTTCTAATTTCAAAGCTCTCAACAGTTTGGATTCCTGTCATTTTACCAGCCCCTCCCAAAGTACCGTCCGTGTGTGTGGGGGGGGGGGGGTTACTACTATCATGCTACCATCATGTTGGTAGCTCACTCAATGCTAACACAGTGATGTTATGTAGGGATAATATTTACCATGCTCACCATCTTGGTGTAGCTTGTTAGCATGCTAGCACGTGCTAATTATCTCACTGAGGCGCTTGGGAATGTCATTATTTTTGCAAGTATCTGGTCAGAAACCAAAGTGTTGGTCAAACTGAGATTTGAAAGTCACAGGTCACCAGCGTTAATATAAGTCATCCGGAGGGGGACATGACCAATTCCATCCACTGATGGAAATCATGAGAGGTGGTTGAAAGCTCTTTTTTTTTTTAAAAACCTAGCAAGTAGACCTTTAGTCAACATTGTTTTGTCAAACCTTACTGTAGATGTGTGTATTCTTTCAAGGGATTGTTGCTTTGCACATGTTTTGCTCAGGAAGCAAACTTCATCTACTGATGACGACTGATATGCAATTGAGAGCTCTAGAAAAAAGCTAGTAAGTAAACCTTGAGTCAAGACTAATTAAAGATCTTTCAAGGTCATGAAATGAACTTTCAGGCTCATCTGCAGTATCAACTCTTTTGAATGTTTCAAAAGAATATGTCCTTTTGTAAAGTACTTCTTAAGCTCTTCTACAAAAATATACAGTGCATCCGGAAAGTATTCACAGCGCTTCACTTTTTCCACATTTTGTTATGTTGCAGCCTTATACCAAAATGGATTAAATTCATTTTTTTCCTCAAAATTCTACACACAACACCCCATAATGACAACGTGAAAAAAGTTTATTTGAGATTTTTGCAAATTTATTAAAAATAAAAAACCTGAGAAATCACATGTACATAAGTATTCACAGCCTTTGCTCAATACTTTGTTGATGCACCTTTGGCAGCAATTACAGCCTCAAGTCTTTTTGAATATGATGCCACAAGCTTGGCACACCTATCTTTGGGCAGTTTCACCCATTCCTCTTTGCAGCACCTCTCAAGCTCCATCAGGTTGGATGGGAAGCGTCGGTGCACAGCCATTTTCAGATCTCTCCAGAGATGTTCAATCGGATTCAAGTCTGGGCTCTGGCTGGGCCACTCAAGGACATTCACAGAGTTGTCCTGAAGCCACTCCTTTGATATCTTGGCTGTGTGCTTAGGGTCGTTGTCCTGCTGAAAGATAAACCGTCACCCCAGTCTGAGGTCAAGAGCGCTCTGGAGCAGGTTTTCATCCAGGATGTCTCTGTACTTTGCTGCATTCATCTTTCCCTCTATCCTGACTAGTCTCCCAGTTCCTGCCGCTGAAAAACATCCCCACAGCATGATGCTGCCACCACCATGCTTCACTGTAGGGATGGTATTGGCCTGGTGATGAGCGGTGCCTGGTTTCCTCCAAACGTGACGCCTGGCATTCACACCAAAGAGTTCAATCTTTGTCTCATCAGACCAGAGAATTTTGTTTCTCATGGTCTGAGAGTCCTTCAGGTGCCTTTTGGCAAACTCCAGGCGGGCTGCTATGTGCCTTTTACTAAGGAGTGGCTTCCGTCTGGCCACTCTACCATACAGGCCTGATTGGTGGATTGCTGCAGAGATGGTTGTCCTTCTGGAAGGTTCTCCTCTCTCCACAGAGGAACTCTGGAGCTCTGACAGAGTGACCATCGGGTTCTTGGTCACCTCCCTGACTAAGGCCCTTCTCCCCCGATTACTCAGTTTAGATGGCCGGCCAGCTCTAGGAAGAGTCCTGGTGGTTCCGAACTTCTTCCACTTACGGATGATGGAGGCCACTGTGCTCATTGGGACCTTCAAAGCAGCAGAAATTTTTCTGTAACCTTCCCCAGATTTGTGCCTCGAGACAATCCTGTCTCGGAGGTCTACAGACAATTCCTTTGACTTCATGCTTGGTTTGTGCTCTGACATGCACTGTCAACTGTGGGACCTTATATAGACAGGTGTGTGCCTTTCCAAATCATGTCCAATCAACTGAATTTACCACAGGTGGACTCCAATTAAGCTGCAGAAACATCTCAAGGATGATCAGTGGAAACAGGATGCACCTGAGCTCAATTTTGAGCTTCATGGCAAAGGCTGTGAATACTTATGTACATGTGATTTCTTAGTTTTTTATTTTCAATAAATTTGCAAAAATTTCAAAAAAACTTTTTTCACATTGTCATTATGGGGTGTTGTGTGTAGAATTTTGAGGAAAAAAATTAATTTAATCCATTTTGGAATAAGGGTGTAACATAACAAAATGTGGAAAAAGTGAAGCGCCGTGAATACTTTCCGGATGCACTGTAATTTGTTATTATTCTGAGCAAGGGCTTCTCACTCAGGCTCTACCGCCTGATCCACATCAAAAGAAGGCACTTCCCTGTGGAAATATTTACACCATTTCTGCCGGAGCAATTCAGGTTCAGGTGCTGTGATTTCAGTCCATCAGCAACTGTGGCTGGGGGATGAATAGCACTGGAAATTGGAAATCATACGATATCTTGGCATAAACCCAGACCGGGATGCAATTCCTTCAGAGTGGGATCTGTCATCTAAACTATCAGAAACTAACTATCAGAGCAAACGTGTAAAAAACCCTCAAGGCTTTTCCTATGACCATGGAAACTCTGAACCGTTTTTTTTTTTTTTTTTACTTGCTGTCGTCAGTGATGGCAGATTGCACATAACTTTTCTTCCATGAAATAAAGTTAATTTGTTTGTAAGAAGGTCACACATATTTTTTTTTTTGCTGGAAAGGAATAGTTCTACATTTTGGGAAATGTGATTATTTGCTTTATTGCCGAGAGCTAAATGGGAAGATTGACACCCTTACATCCGTCTGTTGAATATGAATATCGCCAGTAGCCAGTTAGCTTAGCTTAGCACAAAGGCCTGAAACCAAGCCAGAAATAGTCCGGCACATAACCCTGTGTCATTCTTACGCTTCGAAATGTCTAGGATTTAAAGAACATGTTAATTAGTGAGCTTGTAGGAGGGCTAGTAGGTGAATGTTGTTAGCTTTGGACAGAGCCAAGCTAGCTGTTTCATCCTGTTGCCAGTGTTTGTGCTAAGCTAGCTGAGCTACAGACATGAGAGTGGTATCGATCTTCCCATCCAACTCTCAGAAAGAAGAAAGCGAATGAGCGTAGTTCCCAAAATCTGGAACTACCACTTTAAGAAAAGAGGCTATCGTAGCCGGTTGCCAGCATCGAGAAGACCCCTGAAGCAGCAGGCAAACTAAGTTTTACTGCTGACAGCTGGAGAGTGCTCTGCTGACAGGAGGCAGGCGATAGCATACACTAAAATACCAACTGTGTCACTCCACTTCCTCTGTGGAGAACAAAGTTATCACCGCGCCTCATATCAGCGTGATGTTACAGGCTGGTCGGAGGATGGGGGATGAATCGCTACAAAAGGTGCGCCACCTGCAAGTTTATCAAACCACGGAGGCCCAAATCTTCTCAGTGAGCCCGACCACAGCTGCTGTCAAGGCCTCTTTTTAGTCTCACCTTTCACATTTTTCTCTCCTATCAAGCGGAGCAAACCCTCACCCTCACCCTGTCCTCACGCTGAAAGGAGATTGCTCTCGTCTGGAGGAGCGGGAGGGGGGAGAGGTGATGAGCAGCTTACCTCTAGGAGGGATTAGCCTTATTAAAATGAAATAGTCTAGTCCTGAGTGACAGAGCAATGGAGGTGGAGGAGGGAAGAGGCAGGGAGGAGAGAGGAGAGGGCCTACGTTGTGTGAGGCCCAGCCCCTGAGGATCTGAAGCGCCGCTCCTCCTGTGTTCTCCTTCCCTCCATTCTTCACTTTCACCTCTCGCTCTCTCCTCATCTTCTCCCCCCCCCCCCCCCCCCCTTTCCTCTGGTCTGCTCTCAAATCATCGCTGCGGTCCAGAACAGGCGGATCTGTCAGCGGTGCGTCAAGAGATCTGCCCTGAGGCCCTCAGATGAGCTGCCAAGTACAGGGGCTGGAGCGTAGGGGAACAAAAGACCCCCCCCCCCCTAAAAAAAAAAAAAAACACATCAGGAAGGCATGGACCTTGGTAAAATGTGTTTAATAGCCCTCCTATTGAAGGGCACTGCATGTATGGAATGTGTGCCCAGGGTCACTGTGTAAAGGTTCCCAGGTAGGTAGTATGTACTGAGGAACATTAACCAACCTGAGCCTCTCAGAACACGTCCAATGAAAGATTTACAAAAGGACTGAAAGCGCTGAATATGACTTTGTAATTTGCACCAAATGACATGTACGCTACGGTAATCCTTGTTATGAGCATATGTCCTTGGTTATTATTAATTGACAGTTTAACGGTCACAAACTCAGCTAATTTCTTCTTCTTGTGGGTGTTTTACCTGATTTGATTGATAGTGGCCTACCAACGTAAGCAGGCAACCTACCAACAAGTGGTCAAACGTTGATTCAAACGCTGTCGAATTCTGATCGTGCTCTGAAAGACGTGACGTCAGCCTTTTCCAGCTGGCCCTCGCCCTCTTCAAGCAACAGCCCTCAACAAACACAGAAATAACTTTTGAAATAACCAAAACTACTCTGCACCGGGCGGACAAAATTGCAGGACCACGTCGCTCGGTGATTGAGAAAAGATGTTTTCGGGGCCTTCAAAGCGGTATATCAAGTTTGTGGGACGCTGTCCGCTTGGTCGGCATACCTGCTAATTGAAACCAAACTCATCCACGCAAAATCTGCTACAGCACACGATAACACCAGCAAACACAACGTGGAGTGACTGTAGGTGACAAGAAGTCTGAAAAGTGAAAGGATGAGAACTAAGTCATACATGGCTAACTGGCAAATTCTCAATAGACTCTGCATTTGCAGAAGGACCAGCGCTTTTCAAACCCAAAAGGTACCAAAGTGTTACAGCGGTTAATTTCATTTCATTCACTTTGGGGTGACAGAAATCAGTGTTTTGTTTCAGTTTTTTGTTGTTTTTTTTTGAGCTAGGAAGTTGAAGTATCCACTGTGTCCACCCTTGTTATGGGCCCATCATCAGCTCAACTTACAAACTCCAGAGACTGAAGTAGGCTACTAACAAACAGCAAAGGCCTGTCAGGAGGAAGGTGGTCAGAGGCGGGAGGTGTTTTCAACGGACTCATCACCTGATTGCGGTCTAAAGGCCTACAAGGGTATCTGAATAGATAAATAAACAATACAAGTATGCTTACACACACATGCATGCTATGTGCAAAATTGTATATATATATATATATATTTATTTATTTTTTTACACATTGTCGCACATTTGGATGTAAAATCATTTGATCCTCTATTTCCTTTCTGAAGAGCCTTCTGGTTCTTTGTCAGTGTGTGTGTTTCTGTTTTTTTTTAAGATGAGACCTTGACCACACACACCTGACACCACTTCTTGATAAACCCGGAGCTGAGAGAGCAAACATTTCCGCTTCCCTCATTGAACATTTCACATGGGAAACACAATCTGAAAACGACATGCTGTGCGATCTGTCGCCGCAGCAGACAAATGTGTTGCATACTCGAAACGCTGCAGTTCACCAAAATAAATCATGAAACATTTTAGTTTGACACCACCAACCAGCTTTACTTTAATGTCAGACGGACGATTTTAAATGTCTGCTATGACGTCTCATCTCACTAGTCTTTATTGTCATGGTTAATGCTGCACTATACCGAGAGACGGAAAAAAAGAAAAGAAACAAAGGCCGTGTGTTTGTGTGCTCGGTTGGCTGGTTGACTTGCGGCCGTGATGATACTGACTCAAAGGTCAGCGGCGATTAAGGGAGCAGGGGGGGGGGAGAAGAAGAAGGGGAGAAAAGGTCTGGTTTCACATGCAGGTGGCTGTCAAGGATGTTTACCCAAAGAGACCCATATCTCGTCTCTCTCCCAAATTAGAAATGAACAAAAGTTTGGCCCGGTTCACTCCGACAGACGGCCTGATATCAAGTGGCGACCCTGACTATCCAAACAGGCTCCGTGTTAAGTCTACCTCCCTCGTCATATGGGATTTCACTCTTGCTTTTATTGGGACTGAGAGAACTGCTTTGCCAGCCAAACGTGGATGAAGTGCTTTTAAAATAGGCACTCGGCACGTTTACAGTCAGCACCTGAGTCTGAACATAGAGCCTTTCTTCCAGATGTTTTGGGGTGGAATTTGAAATGTTAGAAATAAATATTACACATTGAGTGAATCATTTTCCATTGTGAAAGACCCAAAATAACTTGACTGAGAAGGACATTACTCGCTGTGTTGATAAATCCTGTACATTTTTTTTTTTTAACTGTCAGTGAAATATTTGGCTCCATCTCCACAAAATTCCAGTCTGAATGTTTACGGGGGTTTAGTGCAGGTAGATGTGTTTTTTTCTCTTTTACTTCCAGTGGGGGTATAAAACAGGGCTGCAGGCCGCTGGCAGGTATGTGTAGGTATCTGTACCCTAAAGCTTTATCATACCTGTTCAAGGCGGCCATAAAAAACATGACTTGAACCTACAGCAGTGACATCAAACAAAGCTTAAAACCATTTAGTGCTGAAAGGCCCGCGGCTACTCTGACTTCTCATGCTAACTGCCAGAGATGTGTATCACCTCGGCTGGAGCCGCAATTTTCACGTCTCTGATTGTAGATCTCAATTTGGAAAAAATACTCCGCGTTAAAATGACATTTAACTGTTTCAGCAAACGGCTTTGGAGTACTACCTGTGCCACACGCCGTTCTAACTTTAGGTTAATTGCATATATCTCACGAGCGCTCCTGGTAATGTGGGTGTTTTGGAGCCACAGTGAAACTGCAGCCTTCCAGCAGTGGATTTTACTGGCCGGCTAAATGCAGCTGCGTCCTGGGAATGTCCCTGAAGCTGGAAGTCGTTCTGGGAGATTCCCACAAGCCAACAAGGGCAATTCCCCAATTTATTTATCTGTTCTCTGCTGAGGCCGAGTTACAAAAGCTCCCACAGCAAAGAGATGAGTCTACAAAACAACGGAGTCCAGTTTCCTGAGGTTAAGTTCACCTTTCCCCAATGGTTTTCAGTGTTTAGAATAGTTTGGGAAAGTGCGGCTACAGTGTCAAGTCATTTCAACAACAGTGATACGATTACTGGGCCACATGCAGCATACCACATGTGTTTTTATAGAGAAAAAAAAACTGCCATAACAAAGTTTTTTTTTTATGAATGAATTCCAGGCTTGTCCATGTGCATAGGAGTGAGAAGGCTGTGCACTAAAGATTTACTGTTCTGAGATATTTTGGTATTCTTTAGCACAGAAATTGTGTATTTTTAGGTTCCGGCAGCTGAATAATCAGATCTGCGTAGTTGCAGTTCTGGTCATTCAAAAGTACAGTCAGTGTGAAGGAAAGCTGATATTGCAAATAAAACCTTGACTGTTTTGTGGAAAATGTACTATTTATGTAGTAAAAAAATAAGGAAACGTCTCTGAGATAAAGCTTAAATAGCTCTTTGGCACATTAGAGCTGAATCCCAGAGCCAGTGATGGACTTTCCGTCTCTAGCAAAAAAAGGCGCACAGTCCACGCGTGAATGTAAAATAATATACTTTATTATGACCATACATTTCTCAGGATCAATACAAAGCAATTTTCTGTCTTGTCTAGTGATGCTTTCCATGTGACGTTGTCTCTCCAAAAGGACAAAGAGGACAAGACAGACAAGATGAACCATCCAAGATGTAACACACACAAAAAATGACGAAGGCGTTTGCTGATATATTCTGTGACAGAGGGGTGAGAAGGTGGGAGGATGAGAGGATGCTGAAACAGACGGGAGTGCCTGAAGAGTACCTAATGTGTAAAACCAGCCACAGCTGAGGAACGACTACTGGAAGAGTCAGTAACACTCTCAGTCAAACTAGATCTTTGAAGTGTTTGCGGGCAGAAAATCCACATCAGCATCTGAAGACTTTCAAATTTCAAGTAAAATCTAAATGGGATCAAACTGCAGGTGATGCTCCACGTTAGTTTCTGTGCTGTAAATGAGGACCTGGTTGTTTTCAGTGTTGCCCGGGCAGACAGATGGTTTGCAAGGAACCCTGCTGAAACTCACTTTCACCGGACCCGCTCAGACTGACAGCACCAGCTTCAAAATGAAGCAGCGGGAGCGCGAACAGATACGCATGCAGGGGGGGGGGGGCAATAAAATGCAAAATATATAAATTAAAAAAAAGCAAACCTTACACCAAATGTCCGTCTTACCGGGTAATTCCTTTTCAAGCAACTGGATTTCACTTTGCAACTTCAGTTTCTTTTGTTTTTGCATCATATTTTTATTTGTTTTAAGCAACAAGACTGCAGATAACAATTTGACATTTTTGGCCTATATATTCTACGAAACACACAATGTGGAAGTGTACCAAACTGAATCACTGTCTTCCTTTAAGTCCTCTGGAGAAAACCATGACCGATGCAGTCTTCTGTCTATTGGAGAAACAGGGTGACGAACAAACGAGCATACATTGCAAAATAAGTCTTTTTACACATAAATATCAAATACAAAGGCAGATGAGAGAGAGCCTTGTTTATGTCAGTAAAGCTTTTGACCATGCGACGTTCAGTACCTTAAAAAAAAAAAACACCAAAAATCATGAACACAGCTTAGTCCACCAGAGACACAAAAATACAATGTCAAATATATACACAATACAATAAAAATAACAATATCACTTTTTCTGCAAGAGCACGATTTTATCATATATTTTACAGCTAAAGTTGTACCATTAGTCCAGCACATTAAGATGTGTACAGGTAGCTTGAAGGGAGGAAAAGCGACTAATGCTACAAGTCGACACTACGAGGTCGTCAGAAGTAATTAAATACACCATTGAAATAGAAGCTGTAAAAAATAATATACTCCGAATACATTTATATAATTATATACATATACATATAGGTTAAATACTGATCATTCTGAATCCCTGGATTGCTGAAAACGTCCTTTGTCGATTTAGGCAGCTAGCTAAGTCGTACTAACTGAAGCTAACCTCCGCTAACAGTTTCCACTGCTGCGCCGAAAATTGTGCTTCACATTTGGGCTGCGGCTATTTCGCGGCTCTTGCCAAAAATCTGGGAGACGCGGAAAGGTGTCTGGTTGGCGCTTTTATGAAGACGTCTTGAGAAAATGTGCTTATTGTTTTTCAGAGAGGGAGCCGATTGATACAACTCTCACGCCAGCTAATCTAAGTGTTGCATAAGGGCCTTGCACAACTGCACGGATGAAACAAACAAGATATAATGAGATAATTAGCGAATTTAAGAGGTGCTTTTAACTCGTTAGGGGGATTTTTATTTTCCTTTCGGACAGCTAGCCGTTGCCCGCCGCTCCCAATCTACAGTAAGTTAAACCAATGATCTGCTAGCTCTAGCGTTAGCTTAATAGTTAGCACCAATGATCTGCTAGCTCTAGCGTTAGCTTAATAGTTAGCATTACAGACATCAGAGTGGTATCAATCTTCTCGTTTACATCTCGACAAGAAAGTGAATAAACACATTTCCCAAAATGTCTGACTACCCTTTTAAGCCTGAACTGAACGCGATGCCACGTGTAAAACATTTTGTTTTTAGTTGCCTGCTTAAGATCAAATACATTTCTACCGTACAGCTTTCTGAGAAAGGAGATAAGAGCGTTATTACTCTCATCTTGTCTCATATTTATCTTTAGAAGGAGGTTTCAGTGGCGGCTGTTTCTCCCTCAATTCATTCCACAGCCAGAATGTTTTTACTGCATGGACTATAATGACAATCTACACTACTGCCTGCCTCATAAGTGCATTATTGTTGTACAACATTTAGTGTTTCATACCTCAATAACAAAAGCTCTCTGCTGCCTTGAAAAGGAAATCCACCCGAAAACAGAACGTACACATCCTTCCTGCTATGATCTTGGTTTGCATGCTCCAAAAATAGGCTGTAGAAGCTGGAAGCTCCGGTATTTAAGAACAAATCCCAGAGTTTTGCCATTCAGCATTAGAGACTCATGTTATGGTCAATAATAATAATAATAATAATAATAACTAGTTCAATTAAACATTGGCACATATATTTCTTCCACTGCCAAAAGTGATAGAGGGCCTGCTTTGACTGTAGAACCGACAGGATGGTTTTGTTTTCTTTGAAGAAAAAAAAAAAGTTATTAATTGAATTACCTAATTACATATTTTTGTTGGAAACCATTTCATGAAATGAAAGGCCTAACGCATCCCAGACTTTTTCCTGCCACTGCATAGATGTGGAAGCGTCCAATGTCCGAATGCTACTTCAGAAGCCTGCCAAGAAAATACTGGGATGTTTTGGTATGAAAAGTGAATAAAATATTGTCCAAGCTCTACAAATGTTGGCATCAGTAGCACTGCTTAAAAGCTTGCATGAGTAGAGCCCCGTAGTACCCAGGGTGGATTCATACCTGCTAAGAAATATAATATACTGCAGCCTTTTTTTTTCGATTTAAGAACAACTCTCATAACATCACAGAGGTTATTGTGTTGGTTGCCAAAGCTGCATCAAGATCACACGAGGGGAGACATTCTATTTCGGGGTGGATTTTCCTCTTGACGTACCACCTTCACACAATTAAGGCACCTTTTAAACCCCTGAGGGGTCAATGGGTTCTTCTAATAAGAAGAGAAGCAACAATAACAACATGGAACACAGAACCGGACTGAGACAAACCAACAACAACGACATAAAGAAAATAAAAACATTACGGAATGTCTATGGGTAAGGTACAAATGCCAGAAGTGCCCCGTTACATTTCGTCTCATCTCATCCTTTCGGTTTTCACAGCAGCACATGTTGACATCACAGGATCTCCATGGAAACACTGTGGCTGTATCCTGAAGCACCTTGATCAGTAAAAGAAGGTCTTCCCCAAACCTCATCAGGCTTTCATGAGCGTGTGAGTGGATGTGTGTGGGGTAGGAGTCAGTATCCGACGTTGAGCTTGTTCTTGTTGAGCTCTCTCTCCAGGTTTCCTATCAGGGTGTCGATGCTCTCCTGCAGGTCTCTCAGGTTGACCCGGTTGCTCAGCACGGGGCTGATGTCCTGGATCTTCATGTAAGCCTGGTAGGTGTGCTCTTTGGGCAGACGAGGGGGCAGGATGTGGTCGCACACCCTCTCCTCCTCCTCCTCCTCCTCCTCCTCCTCGTCCTCGTCCTCTAATGGCGGCCCATTGCCTGAACTATCACTCTCTACATGATTCTCGCCCTCCTCTTCCTCCTTTTCCTCCTCCTTCACCACCTCCTCTCTCTGAGGTTGCTCCAGCTCAGCGGGTTCAGACACAGGGCTTGTGACCTTCTGCCCATCATCTTCCTCCGCATCCGCAAGCTTCTCCTGCCCCTCCTGCCCCTCCTGCCCCTCCTCAGCTGCCTCTGTGTCTTCGGAGGGCACGTCATCATAGTCCGCCTCCTCTTTGCTGGGAGGCAGCAGAATGTCGCAAGGGAAGTAGCTCTCGCCGCAGCCGCTCCAGTCGCCGGCGTAGCGGTTGCTGGGGCTGTCCAGGCGCCCCGGCTTGGGCCGCAGAACGCCCGCCATCTCCGCTTCAGAGAGGTTCAGGACCTGGGGGCGCTCTTTCCTCCGCCGTAATGGAGGAGCTGACAGCAGGTCAGATGAGGCCGGAGCCAAAGAGGCTGCAGGGGGCTGGGGGGAGGACTGGCCATATGGATCCACAACTGGAGGAGCAGACAGCAAGAGAGACAAAAGACAGGCAGCGTTAATCAGATGTATTCAGGCTAGTAAGTACGTTGAGTTGTGTGAGTCATATGTAGCTACAGGTAAGCTTAGCTTAGCTTAGCATAAAGACTGAAGCTGGTGGGGACAGCTAGAGGTGTTATTATGTGGATTTCTTTTACTTTTGGAAAGAATATTTCCCGAAATAACGAAATCATTGTTTAAAGGGTGAGTTCACCCAAATTACAAAAGATTAAATGAACACATTCTCTCATATACCCCTGGTGGTATCTAGCCACGCAGATATCTTTTTCCCCTTTTATGTGTGTCTGAAAGTTGGTAGGAAGCAGTTCCAGTGAATGTGCCGCAGGTAAAATTCCACAAAATCTCAAAATGTAAGCACAAAAACCAAAAACTCTCTGCAGAGCCAGATATCACCAGGAGTAAGGGACAAAATATCATTTTTTCTTTGTAATTTGGGTGAACTGAACCCTTAAGTCCCCCGTTGGTGACTTCATGTTCCAACTGACATTTAAAAACATGCCTTGAAAACGTTTCTTTTTGGGGGGTTTTCGTAACATAGCTGACTCCTACCATTTGAAAAAAAAAAGACCACCGGCTTATTTGAATGAACCTCTATCAGGGCTACAAAGACATGTAACACACGCCCTGCCAAAATAATATGAACATGCCATGCCGTGCTCAAAGTCAGACAAACACATGCTGAAGTCACGCCACCACACTCTGATGCCATCCTCCTGTACCGTTAGTTACCAACCGCTGACTAAACCAAACTTAAACATTAACTAAACTAAAACCCCTGTTTGGACATTATGAAAGAATCATCTGACTGTGCCTCAACAAAACAGAACAGTGAGCACTCCAACACAACTAGCACAGTCCGGGTTACCTGTCTGCCTTTATCTCTGTGTACCTACACTTGTTGACACCGCTAGCTCTCCCTTACTGCACTGGGAAGGAACACAAAAAAACGAAAAGTGTTACAAGTTTGGGCTGGAAGTCACGCACAAGAGGTACAATACAAAACAATACCGTATTTTGTCTGCGGAGGACCTTGAGGGCTTTACAAACATTATCCCTACATGCCTTAAAAACAAAATAATGATGGATTATGACTCCATTTCATTCATCTGGAGTGGCAGTAGCTGATGCAGTGTTCGTGTGCAGCGTCTGCATGCCTCGCAAACTCTCCTGAGGCTAAGGACTCAAAGCAATTATCACCTTAAACAAACAGAAATTATCCTCCGTTGAGAGGCAACGTGTTATTTCGTTTCAGACATGATTCACTGGGGAGAATTTGAATTATTAGCCGTCAGCAGAGAAAATGGAGGCAAAGATAAAATGTGCGTTAAGGACAAAGTACAGCTGCTAGATTTGTAAGCGTTACTTCTGGACACGAGCACACTAACAAGAAAACAAATGCACACACACACACACACACACACACACACACACATTATCCTCTCCTTCCTGTCATTCTGTCTGTCTAACCATCTGCTCACATCTACTCACACATACAGTTGGCAAACCACACAATTCACACTGCTGAACACGCAACACCCCCCCCCCCCCCATTCCCCCCACACCTCCTCTTAGCCTCTTCAACACACATATGCTCATGCTCTCTCACACTTCCTGTAAATAGAGTCAGCGGCGTCTGACGTCCTTGTACTTGCCCAAAGACATGCACACACTGAGCAACAATGCCTCGGAGGGCTGGCTGGGTGTGTGTGTGTGTGTGTGTGTGTGTGAGAGAGAGAGAGGTGTGAAGAGGCAGCTGAAAATACCCCATAATGATGGTGAAATGTTAGGGTGAAGCTCCAGGGGCTGAGGGCTAAGGTTAAGCCTGGAACTTCTTTAATTACGGTCCAGGCGTGCTGCGCTCTGAGCCGGGGAGGCGGACAGAACGGAGACGTCACTGAGGGTGTAAACAGAGGCTTGAACCTGGACCGAAAGCTTCGTCAAGGATATCACCGGTCATTATGGGCCATGGGTGACATCAGCTGCAGACGGGAGTGCCGAACAAGCGCAGGCTTCAGCTGAAGATTATAAACGATTCTCTTCAGGCCACTTGACCCCATCGCCCTCCGTCATTGTCTGCTTGTATGTTCAGTCCTCTTTTCGCTTATCGTTTCAAACTCTACTTGTGCTTCACCAGGCGACCTGCAATTACGGGATTCACAGATGCTGACCTATTCAGTCGCCCAGCGGTTTACACAGAACTGGCTCACTGTGGGAGCCTTGAGGATGCCGTTAAATGTAGAGGCCAGGCCAGACGCAGAGTCGGGCCCCTCTTCAGACGTCCATCGGCAGAGCTGGCTAAGGCTGCAGGTTTACGGGGGGAAGGAGCTCCGAGGAGTTCTGGGATCAAGGCCGCTCGATGTGATGTTGGGAGCCCTTCGGGAAAAAGGCTTTTCGAAATGCAGCATGCGTGTGAATTTTGACAGACGGCTCGCCTTGAGACACCCTGAAACAATGGGTGTGGGGGGGGATCACTGCACTCTGAATGATAGCTTTCTTCCAGTTAAGCAAGCTTAGTTTTGGATTGATGAGCGTGCATATTTACAAACTGTATAATGGATTTGCAAAGAGTATAATAACCCACAGGGGAAAATGCATCTTTTCCACTGACTACTACCGTACACTCAGTCTTGTCTTTTAAACCTGCGTGTAGGCAGAACACGCTGGTAATGCTTTGTTACATTTTCTGCAGTGGCTGATACTTTAACTGGGTTACAGTGGCACGTGGACGGCTCACACATGGATTGGACGCCACATTTAAGAAATGAAACGCAGTGAAAGTTAAAAAACAATCAACTTGGTTGCTGTGACCAAAACAAATTCTGCGCCGCCTGCAGCCCGTTTTCATCACTCTCGACTGCCTCCTGAATAATATTCTTTGGGTCCCCTTCATATCTCACACTGAGCGGACAGCTGCAGCTGGCAGAGAACAGCTGTGCCGGCAGACAGATGACCTGTGCTGAGGGAAGCTGGTACTGGGTATCTGCCTGGTATCTGTCCTTGGCTGGTGATTTATCTTAAGACCAGGCCACGCCTCAAAAGTTTGCTTCACACTGGGGCTTACTGGCTTGGCTCTGATTGGCTCACTCTGCCACGATGACGCGCTCTGTGGAGAGTTTCATGTCTGCGGAGCCAACAGATGGTGGTAAATGGCTATCAGAGCTGTGCTTGTGCCAGTTGTGGATAACCTCAAGGATCAAAGCGGGCCAGCCCTTCAACGGCCCTTTGCGGTGTAGAGTTGAACCACAGAGCTGGCGCCGATTTGTACAAGACCCTCAAGCAGAACGACTACGTTCCAAACCGAAACACCCGGTGGAACCGCATTTGACATGGCAAAATAACATAAACCCATAAAACAATCGCTCACCTGGCCAGAGCTGCAGCAGGTAGTGCAGGACTTCGATGTGTTTTTTGAAGTGCAGTGCGCTCGCCAGCTCCTCGGAGTCGATGAAGACTCGGTTGGTGTGGCACGACGCCTCCTGACGCTGGCTGAGCAGCACCGGGCCGAAACACACCGCCAGGTTCTGACACGTCATCTTGTTGACTTCCTGGTAGGATGCTACCAACTTTAGGTGGTCAAGAAGCCTCCGCAGTGTCATCTGATGTACAAATAACACATGTCGTTATTATGATTAGTAGCTGTGGGAGTACCACCGGCGGCAGCAGCAGAGCTACACCGCACACACTCCTTCATCAAGCTATTTGTAGCAGCAAAAAGCTCCATGTCTAAGGAATGTGTGGCCCAAAATCCAAGACCAATGACAGTGAAAAGGTGCAGAGAAAAAGACACAGGCTTGTGGACTGAATGCCACCGCTAATATCACCCGTTGTAAAAGCCTACGTAACAGTTAAACAGGAGAGATCTGTAGCATTATCATCATGACGATCATTATCTATGCCACAATTACCCCCTTTCACAACCACATCTGTGACAATATTCTAGCATGATGACGGCATGTGAGAGGCCGCGGTGGGGGGGGGGGGGGGCGCACAGTTGGTCTTGCTCACCCTCTCCACCTCCGGCAGGTTGTCCAGCAGGCTGACGGTGTGCTCCGAGTCGGCCTGGTCGTTCTCGCAGCCCGCTGCCCCGATCCGCAGAGGCCTCGTGGCCATGGTGTCCAACACCGCCTCATACAGGGGCTTGGTGATCAGAGGGTAGGGCAGCTCTCGCAGGTAGTCCTTCAGTACTCCTGGAAAGTGGGAGAGAAAGAGAAGAGTTCAAGAAGTTAAACTTGGTGTTTGCAGCATGGCTGAGGGTCATGCAGTTTTCCCACACTTTTCCTCGACACAGACCTGACAAACCACTAATCATTTATCGTCATGCCGTGTCAAAGCTTTCATTTTCCGTCTCTTTTGAACGACTGAACCTGGTGCACTCTCTTGGCTGCAAATCGAGGTCCCATTGTTTGAACCTGTGGCGTCTGCCGAGATGCCTGATTGGAGTCAGGCGTGTCTGGGGGGGGAGGGGGAGTGTTGGTGTCAGTGGCGGCGCGTTCACACCTGTGACTTCAGCCTCCTGCTGCCGCAGCTCAGACGAAAGCTACGGGAAAACATGAAACCCACGCTGCCTGTCTCCACTAAGCCCCTGAAATATCACTGGCATGTCTTTTCATCAAAGGCAAAAGGTGAAGGGAAAAAAAAGAAAAAAGAATAAATACGGGAATAAGAAAGGCTCTTGGCAGTGCGACAGCTCTTTGTGGTGAGTGTCTGCTCTCTTCTCCCTCTGCATGGAGCTGGATCAGCTTTCACAGACAGCTGGGGGCTGTGTAATCAGCAATACTGGTTATGCTCCAAACTAATACACCCTGAATGTCTGTGAAGACTGACA
The DNA here is from genome assembly GCF_043641665.1 of Enoplosus armatus. Taxonomy (NCBI): domain Eukaryota; kingdom Metazoa; phylum Chordata; class Actinopteri; order Centrarchiformes; family Enoplosidae; genus Enoplosus; species Enoplosus armatus. The sequence continues at coordinate 22,799,695 of NC_092186.1, read as the reverse complement.
AGAATAACACTTTATACGACCGAAAGGCTAATGTCACTGCAATGATCGAATGACCAGCAAATAAAATGCAAGGGCCACAGTTTCAGCATTACATCCCTGTAGCGCTGTCAGGCTCACAATGGACGAGAAAAAGAGAAGCATCAAAATTGATCAAGCACAGTCGCTTGGCTGGAAGTATTTTTTATTGCGTGCATAATGCATGTGCGATTAAATGCTCACGCAGGAGGCGGCTGGGGGAGATGGAGTTACATCTCTGACAGCAGGCAGCGGTGGAGCAGCATGGATGCAGAGCTCAGCACTGCTGTGAGTGAGTGCCAAATGTTTATACGGAAGCCTATAGAAAGACGCCAACACGTGGCAATAAAATGACTTGTGTGCCTGCCTGAACTAATATACGCTCCAGCAGAACTTAATAATTGATACAGAATTGAGGGAGTTAATACATTGTGTGTTGTGAGCCGAATAGGTTTGGTGGCGAAAGCTGTTGCATTGTTCAGGGGATTTTCTCATTGGCTCACGACAAACCTGCATCTCTGGTAGAAGGTACGACTATGTAAATCAGCTTGAGGGCCACGTGAACATGACCCCCCCTCACATAACCTTTTTCACGAGTTAATGCGGGAAACATTTTCTCCACGTACTTCGTATTCAGCTAAGCACTCGAGAAATACTTCCCTGTTAAAGCCTCGCTTGACCTTTTCCTTTCTATCGGTTACTTCTATATCTACCTAAGCTTATACCCGTGCACTGAGGATCTCCTACTCATCAACACCGCTTCACATTTCAATAAGATAATTTGTGGATGCTGTAAATGGGAGCTCCTACTTCATCACTTCTACACCTCTGGATTATCTCCCAGACACCCGAAGTGTTTTGCTTCTTACCTTCTATTTACAGCAAACTACAATACGACTCGCTGTAAATCCACCGACATCCCTTTAGGCCCAGTGGGGAGAACGGACGGCACAACTTAACACGCTCGCTGTTTAATCCCGGTAAGTCCCCGCTCTGCTCTTTAAGGGAGCCCGGGGCTTAAAGCCGTTTCAGACGATTCCTAACTGGCATTGCAGGTCCACCTCCCCATTCATCCCTGGAGAATAAAGTTAACGGACAAATGTTTAAGAATGAACCTTAAATTTCAGTGGGGGTTTTTTTATAGGTGATGACACATGAACTGCTACATGAGCACAAGAGCTTTTGAATTCAGGATTAGAGTGTGAGTGAATTAGAGGATCTAAATTCGGTTCGGTGTTGCGCAAAGTCTCAGATTAGCATTTAGGTTCGGTATCTGCTTCAGCACAGACAACAGCGCCGCGTTCCTCCTGAGAGTGAGCTCCTGGAAACTTTGCACGTTCCCCAGAGGACGAATCCCAATAACTTAAGTGATCGCTAGACTTTTCATCAGCTCTATAATCTGGTCAATAATTTGTCCAATATGCTTAAACCAGTGACCAAACAGCTGCAACATGAATTATATTTCCCACCAACCTCAGCTGTACTTTGCGTTTAGTGTTAATTATCAAACGTTAGCATCCTAAAAGGCTAAACCAAGATGGTGAACACGGTGACTCCATCAGCATGCGACAAAAAAAAAAAAAAAAAATATTGTTATTGTGCCAGCTACCATCTTAACAGAACAAAAACGGCAACTTTGTTGTCTTGCTTTCGAAGCCACTCTTTCCTCTGAACTCGAGATTCGACAGGTCCTGGCACCAGCAGAGAAACACACACACACACACACAGATACAGAGAGATGTTGTGCATTCCTGAGGCAGTCAGTGGTGGCTCCGAAGAAAAACAACTCATACCCAAACAAGCTCACTGGCGCACTATGTCAGCCCTCCCGTCTCAGGTAGACCAACACCATGGCAGCTCTAAGTCAGCGGGGTCAGACCTGAACGCGGCTTCAGGCCGACATGCACTTAAAACTGGACATAAAATGTCCCCGCAATTAGACGTGTCCCCCGTGCCCTGTGCGGCAGCGTGGCCGGTCTGTGGCGGCACGTTTGCATGTTTGTTTTCAGTCCCAATTCACATTCTTGAACGCCTCCGTTATCATCATCGTCATCTTCATCAGGTTTGGGACGGCATGAGCAGAACGCGATAGGGACACATAAACACAAGACGCATTCACTCTCCGTAACGCTCCTCGAGACACGCTGATTTCCCGAAACATATTACACAGAGATGCTTTGTGAACATCCTCCGGCTTCCTGTTGTCAATCTTTACTTGAGATAATAATAACAATCAGCTTGTTTCATCGCAGGAAATCAGACCGCCTGGGAGCGAAAACGAGCCACATGTTTTTACCCTTATCTCGGCAAAGCAAGGCTCCTTTTTTTGGTTAAGCGAGTGTGCAAATAAAAAGCAGAGCCCCCCCCCCCCCCCTCAAAATGGAAACTCTGGCATCGTAGACCCTTTGACCTTCCCTGTGCTGTGAGGCAGACCATCTATAACAGCAGCACTGTTTTACGTTAGCAATGAAACAAAACATCCTCGCTGTGCCTCGCATGCAATGTGTGGCGACGAGGCACTTTCCATTGCAATCACTTGAAGTCAGTCAGACCTTGTGTACGTGCACATGTGCTCGTGTTCGTCTGAAGCGAGGAGGAACACAGCCATTCAGGTAAATCATTAGCCCGCTATGAGTCAGCGCTAGTGTTTGCTTTTGTGCCTTAGCCCGTTGGTGCTCGATCCACACGCGCAGCAACATACACATGCCCAGTGAAACATGAACACAAACACGCATATGCACACACACAAGGTCGTGGGCTCGGGGTGGAGGGGGGGGGGGGGGGGGGGGTGGAGGGTGAACAGGTGTGCTTCCCCTGCAGGTGCTTCACTTTCCTTCACGGCCAAGCTGACAACAAGCCCACGCTGAGTGTCTGTTCTCTCACATTTGAACTGTCGGGATTCTGGCTTTACACCAGCAGAGATATGAGCTGCACTCCCATTTATCTCCGCCCGCATGTACTGCAATCAAAAGCAGCCCAGCAAGAAAGAAAAACGACCCCCCCCCCCCCCCCCCCCCCCGCGTGCCCCTCCGACACAATGCTTCAAAACATGCACTTCAACCTACAGATGATCGCAGCTAAAAGTATTTTCATGTAAATGTTTTTTTTTTCTTTTTCTAACCAATTCAGACGTTCAGTGTTTCCAAATGTGCCACCAAACACTACAAGGCACACAATGCACCGGGGCACGGCTCTACCTTTGACCTCTTGTTCAAACAAAGCGGAAGGTCACTCCTCTTGTCAGCGCTGCAGTCAATGCCTCGACGGGAGAACAAATGGGGGTTTGTTCTCCGTCCTGCCCCCACCCTGCCTGTCCCGTACGCCCCCACAGCACTGGGGGGGGGGGGGGGGGGGTGTCGCTGCCTTGTCCGGTGGCGCGGTAAAGCTTCACACTGCTGTTTATTCAACTTTTCCGTTGAAGAAATACCCCCCCCCCCCAACCCCTGCCCGAAACCCAAAACGAGCAAACCCCACTCGCAGCTCTGGAAACAGCGGCGCTCTCAGATTCGTCAGAAATACGTCGGCAAATCGTTTCTGATTCCCGACCCGCAGTTTAAGAACCACTCTGACACCCACACAGGCCTGCAGCTCTTTGTAAAGTGGTTGCCTGCTTCCCCGGCCGGCCCAGGGTTCAGCTAATCCCCCATGCGTGAGCCAAATACCATCTGTGTTTGTTCGGCAACAAAGGGGGCACTTGTTAATGACTTTCCATGTCTTCACTGGAGGACTGCCGAGGGTGGGTGGGTGGATTGGGGGGGGGGGCAAAGTAGGGAAGTAGGCTATGGAAAAGACATGTCAGGCAAGGCAAACGAAAGACCACAAACTAGGATCAATAACCGCGCTGAGCGTTCAACCATCAGGGCTTGGGACACGCTGCTTTCGCCTTTCTGAGGGAGAGGGGGACAAACATCGGAACCAGTCTCCCATCATTGGAATCACTTTAGAAGCTTTGCTTCCACTCAAAAGCCAAAGCAGGATCGAGCTGAGGGCTTAATCACCAGTGAAGGCCGCTAAAAGTGTCCCCTGAATCCAAACGTCTTTCACAGTGATTCACCGTGCGTTTGTTTTATCCAAACCGGGATGATCTGCAAATAAAGTGTGATTGAAAGCTTATGTTGCAAATGCTCTGAGGTCATGCCGCTTGTTGCTGAGAGCCACTGAAGGACCTGCTGACGTCTCAAACAGCCGCCCTGTAAGACTCTACTGACTCACATCCATTACCACTCCGGACTAGTGAGTGCAGCCTTCCTTCCCACTGAGAGTCAATCGAGTGGATGTTTTGAAGCACTTCAGTTAGATCTTACACTTGATCGACACTGACGATCTCTCTGATACTGATCAGTAGTCTTTCTTGCGCCCTCCGTGTCTGAACTGAGCTCGAAAGTCCTGCTCTCATGAAACTCCTTCTCCTACAGAATTAAGAAGGGAAGCGTGGGTACATTCAGTGTAAACTGAAAATAAGGAGAAGCACTTTAAACACCTATTTACTGAAATGGGTCAGCATTTTGGGAAATATGCTAATTAGCTTTGGTGCCGAGCGTTAGATGAGAAGGTCCGGGCCACTCTCATCGTCCGCGTAGTAAATGGGAAGCTACCGCCAGCAGCCGGGTTAGCTTAGCTTAGCATAATGAACGGAAACGGGAGGAAACTGCTGGAAAATCCGCCGACCAGCATCTCTAAAGCTCACAAACACTTTGTATCTTGTCTGTTGTGCTGGACTCAGGATGATGAGTTTAGATTCTGGCATTTAGTTTACACTGAATGTATTAAATATCAGAGACATCGCTCCGATACTGAGTTGTAGTCTCTTTTGCCGTCCATATTAAAAGTGTCTGAAGGTTTTAAAAGCTCCCATTCCTCTGCCTCTCTTATAGAATTAATAAGGGACAATTTAAGGAGTCCAATATTTGTCGCATGCAGTGTAAAATGAAAGCAGCCGAGAATAGGAAACAGCACTTTCAACACTCATTTAAAGAAAGACAAACAAACAGATTAAGTACGGATCAGAAGGAGTGAGCGCCGACCCCAAACTGCTGCGCGTTCCCCGCTCACGTTGATGACACCTTTCTGCTTCCTTTGAGCGAACCGTGGTTTGAAACAATGGAGGGCCTGCGCGCGCTGAGCATGTTTTGCAAGCTTTGGACTGAACTCTGACCCCGGGATAATCCTTTCCACTACCTCCGATTTTAAATTAAACTGGTGTGACATGCCGGCTCTCTTAGCTCATCCGTGTGCTGTTCGCTTATTAGCCTCTCGTCTGAATGCAACACTCAGCCTTTACATTATATATATATATATATAAAAAAAAAAAGTAGACACTTTTCAAGTCACTTTTCAAATCAGAGGGAGATTATCTTTCAAAATACTGGCAAGAAGAAGTCAAATAAGAGATTTTTTTTCAACCAAATGTTTCAGGAAAGTATGTTTTAAGACTAAACCCATGATTATATCCCAGATGGACATTTTTGCAGCACACACCACAAACCCCTCATCTGCCCCCCCCCCCCTCTCTCTCTGTCCTCTTCCACTCACTCGGGCCCATCTGCAGCAGCAGCTCGCTTGGTGGAGCAAATTTAGGCAGCAAGCAAAAACCAACAATCCACGCTGGTGCTGGCCCTTTTTTCCTAACCCGCTCAACTGTTAACTGTGTTCTTTGCCCTGCCATGCAAATGCATGTGGATCAAAGCAGGCATGATAGGACGACGCCTATACGGGGCCTCTTCCCAAAACCAACAGCAGCTCCCACAATGCCCAGGGGTTTCCACTGTCTTCCTCTTTTTGTGGGAGAAACGAAAAATCATGACAAAGTCGTTTTCTACAACTTTGCCCGCCCCCTCATCTGCCGCACTGCCGGACTCATTACTCAATCCAGTGACACGGCTGTTTTTGTAAGCCGGAGACTCAGTGAGATGTGCTCTGGCTCACTGTTTCCACTTTTAATATCGCGGCAACGGAGCGCGCGAGAGAGAAGCGACGCAGGAATCTGAGTGCCATTTAAATCGCTGGCTTTAAATAATAAGACATCAAATTTGCAGCACAACCGCCTGCGGGACAATATAACAGCGTTTTACACTTACGTCATAACCAGACTGAGATCTTTATATCTGGATTTCTGGAAAAAAAAGAAAGTCCCCCGCTTTGTCTGAAATGTGACCTAGAAGGGACTCAGTACAGAGCATGTCTCAACCACTAAACCTGGAGGGGAAAGAATGACCTGAATGTACAGCATGGTCTGATGCGGTGTGTGTGTGTGTGTGTGTGTGTGGGCCCTTCCCTCAGGCACAGGGCCTATACTGTTAGTTGACTGCTGGAATGTTTTCACTACAAACAGCAGACTCACACACACCGTTAGACGTACATGTGCTGACCCACCTGCAGCGGACACACCAGTTCAGACACGCTTACTGGGGGCGACGACCTGGATCAGCACGAATGCCCGACTCCATTAGAGCAATGTCCTGTTTGCTTTATTATCAATGCAGACGTGCCACAAGGCCTTGCTCTCTTAATCAAGCAACTCTCCTCCTCCTTCTTGTTCTGCTCCTTGCTTAAATCACCTCTCAAATCCTACAGCTTATAAGGCAATTTGTAACTTTCGCCTAAAAGGTGCTGTGTAAATAAAGTTTCATAATGCCATAATAAGTGGCAAAAGTCTAAAATAGAGCACACAATCCTCCTCTGACAGATGTATGACACTGAGGTTTAAAAACGATTGATATACACAAACTCTCTCCGCAAAACGTCTCAAAAGTGTTTCACGCAACGTTTCAATTGTCCCGAGGCTCACATGCCTCCTCCTCGTCTTCCTCATCTTCTGCCTCATGTCAGGACTGCCTTTGACAGGTCAAGTCGCTCACAACTAGAGCTACTGACGATCGAGTAATTCATGGATTAGGAGACAAATGTCAGAAAATGAATGCGTTTTTTTCATAATCCTGAAAAAGGTTCACTCGTCAAATGTGAGGATTCGCTGCTTTCCTTTGGATGTTGTTTGGATTTAAATGTTTTGGGTTTTTTTTCAGGAAAAACAAGCAACTTGGAGACGTTGATTTGGGCTCTGGGAAACTGTTATGGCCATTTCATTAGCTTCCGATAATATATGGACCAAACGATTAATAATCTAAGAAATAATCGATAGTGGAAAACATCGCAGCCCTGATCAAGACTCATGGATATTATCTGGGATCACCTGTAGAGTCTGTTTCATGGGAAACCTGAGCGTACCGAATGCTTTGTATACTCAGTGTATTATGTAATATCCTAAGAGGGTGAGAGGGTACTTTGCAGGCAAACAAAGTATCCTGAGACCGGAGGGACACCAACGCTCTTTGGCAAAGCCATCTAGTTAAATAACCACTTCCTAATTATACTGAGTGTGTGCGTGTGTGTGTGTGTGTGTGTGTGTGTGTGTGTGTGTGTGTGGTGACCCTGCGCTTTGTTGGCATCTCGTGTTCCTCTTGTCACCAGAGATCGGTTTACCTGTGATGACGTTTACGTCGGGATACGTGTTTTCGCACAGCTCCACGGCGTAGCTGTCTCTCTCGAACGCCTCACGCAGCTCCTTCTTCACGGCCGCGGACCCACACAGACGGTAGAGGCCCACCACCTGGAAACACACGGGCACACAAGCGGGTCAACGGAGCGAAGCATTTGACAGGGAGGCGGACATTTTTGCCACCCTGTCGATCAACTTCTACGTCTGCACTCGGACAAGGGTGCTGGACGGGAGCCAAAACCACCTTCACAGAAAGCCCACGTGTCTCAAAACGGGCTACATTTTATGTATTGTATATATAACTCAGAGGAGGAGGAGGAGGAGGCACGCAAGAAGGCACAAACCATAGTCACAGGAACTTTCAAACGCCAGTGAATGAACTTATCACACTTACTGTTTCTTCTTTTGCTATACAAATCTTAAATTCTACGTTTTATGGATGGAGTGTTGTACAGATTGTAAAGCCCTGACACAAACTTGGGCTACACAAATAAAACTCGATATATATATATATATATAGTATATGTAGTATAGTATATATATGTTGCTAGCATTAGCTAATGGTAATACCAGACTATCTATAAGGACAAAAGCTTGGGTGGACTGAATAAAGGAAAAGTACATTTCATTGCTTTTTGAATTGAACTTTTCATTTGTGAGAATGAACCTTGTGTTATTGATTTATTCACTTTAAAACAGAAGCCAGCCACAGGATAATGTTGCTTTATTGCTTATGAAGAAGATTTGGTCATGGTCCTCTTCCAAAAGACTTAGATAATGCGTGCATTACAACCTTACTGAACAAGTAGCATGTGGCCTCCTTTTACATTTGCGGGCATTATTTTGAAGGCGGAGACAACGGAAAAATGCGCTCTGAGGGGTGCGATGAAAGTGTCCCGTCCTTGTGACTGAAGGGACAGACGCCGGGCTCTCCTAAAGTCCCGGCTGACAGCTCGGCATTAAAAATGGAAGCACCGAGCAATAAAACATTAATGTTTCTTTACCTAAGCCTCCAGAGTGTGACCTGGAGGAACTCTTTTAACAATTTCCTCAAGACGCTGACATCTGATAGTTGAAACTTGGCTCCAATGGTCTCCTTGTTATGTTGGGATTAGGCCCGGCTACAGACATGCCATAATTTCTCCTACATGTGTCTGTCTGGTATGTGGCATGGCAGACCGACTGGTGTGGTTGCCCCGGTAACGTGTTAAGTCAGTGGGCTGTGAGTGGCGGGCCGGGTCCGGTTCCACACAAACACAAATACGCACACGTTTGTACACACACACACACACACACACACACACACTGCTGGCCTTTCCGGGCTCCAGCGTAGGAGCACTACAATGTCTCCCCACCGCACCAACTATTTGCGAGCTCTCCTCGTCGAGTCGAGCAGTGCTTTCTGAACCTCACACGAGAGGGAGAGCGGAGCACAGATTAGGCAGGGATTTGCCTTTGTGTGAGAGTAAACAGAAGTCACTGGGCACAATGAACAACAAGTCCATTCAGACAAAAAAAAAAAAGAGAGAGCGAGAGTCTCTCTTTGGGGGACAGCCGAGTGCAGGCGGGTGAACAGCTGTTGGCGAAAAGAGGGCCGGCACTTATGCACCGTGGCTGCCGGGCAACACAAAGGGCAGCACCGGGTAGGGGGGGGCTATATGCAGAACGGGGCAGACACCGATGACCACGAAACCAAACGAGCTCCCCGGGCAGGAATGTGGATGCTCAGTGACTGTAGAAGCAGTGATGGGATCAGTTCTTGGTCCGGGATTAGCTTAAAGACTTTATAGAAACATCAAAGGGGAAGAAAGAACAGTGCATTTGACCGCACTAATGCTCTCTGAGCGCTGGACCAAAGTCAGTCCACCAAGTTGTTTACTTCCCCTGAACATGACCCACCTTTCTAATCGACACTAGCAGGGAAATGATGATCTGTCCTCACCTTCATGACAAAAGGACGGAACGCCTTCCCGGCATGGTTCAAGGATTCCCCCACATGTGTGCATAAATACATCAACGGGGGGGGGGGGGGGGGGGTCAGACATGCACGCATGCATACCAAGTGCGGCTACACAAACATAGCAGTTGCAACCAAGAACATTAAAAATCACTTCATTGATTGATTATCAAAACAGTTGCGGCTCTAAACGGAAGTAAAGCAGAAATCACAGTAAGACCATCAGACCGTGTCCATAAAAGTGAAGAAAAAAAGACCTAACCAGAACTTTTGCGGCTCGAGTCTGAATTGAACACTGTCAATATAACAGAGAGGCCACAGGTTCCTACGCAGAGACACATTAGATACATTTGCCTCTTCTTATGCACAAAGAAATCAGTTTAATAAATCACAAAAAAACAAACAAAAACTGTGAATTATCCAGTTTTAAGTCATGCCAGATCAGTTTATGCGTTGTTTTTTGTTTTGTTTTTTCCCTTCACACTGTTGAACGGAGAGGAAAAACCCAGAAAAACGCAGTAATCGTCAGACCCTCGGTGTAGCTTTTAGCTTTCACTCATGCTAAACTGCTTACAGCAGCGTGTGAGCCGGTAGGAATGAAAAGGGCACTCGTAGCTTCAAAACTGTTGAAAAAAGGCGGCAGATTTTCATATTCTGGATATACGGAAGGTAGAAATGAGTCACGCTTATGGTCATTAAGCCTTCAACTGCAAAATAACTGATAAATCATTTACTGTCTGTCGCTGATGATCGCTGAAATCCGCAACTTCCAGCCGTCTTCCAGCTGGGCCAGAGTCTCTCTTGTTTGGCAGATGCCACGTACAGCATGAGTGAGTTTAGTCTGGAAGTCAAAACTTAAACCTTTACTGAGTCAGCTCCGTCTTAAAATGGTGCGCCGTCCTAGCCGCTCATAACATGTCATCTGTGGCATCTGTGTGCATCTTTTAGCGTCATGCAGGGTAAATATGTGTGTTATACGGGGATAGATAGCCGACATTGTCTGCGGCCTTTTCAAAACACCCACAATCATCCAGCGTCTTAAAAGCTTGGCGAAGCCCTTAGGACGCTCATTTTGTAAGAGACAGAAATAAAAGAGAGAGGTCTCCATCAAACGTCCACATAATCGTTTGTAAAGGCACACCGCTGCACGTCTGGCCCTGCGTGCTTTAGTGACGTAACCTGCAAAATTCCTCCGGGATCTGGTGTCAGCCCCCGTCCTAACCCCTGTCTGCCCGCAACCTGGGGGAGCTCGCTGCACTTGATCTCAGACTCGATTCCCTGGGTAATGTCTACTCTGCACCTCTGTAACGAAAGACGGCAGCAAAACAGAGGACAGGGCGGGTGAGGGGGTGATTAGAAGAACCGCTGTGAGGGACAAGAGACAGCGTCAAAAACAAGAAGAGACAGAGGGAGGAGCAGAGACAGATAGGAATCACAATACGGCGAGATAAAGCCGAGTGAATTACACGAGTTGTGAGAAATCTGAGCCGGCGGACTGAAAACTAGCGGTTAAGTGAGAGCTATGGCCTGTGAAGGGGGCACTCGGGTGCCCCCACACATCTTCTCCAGAGTCAGACAGTCAGAGATTAGTGACCACCAGCAGCCTAACAGCTGGGGAGTGCATGTTACAACATATATTCTGCATGTATGTAGCAACATAAGATTTAACACAACCTAATGTAAACCCTTGTACTTCCCATTTGATAAAACTTTCACAAAATCCTCAAGCGGACATGGGGGTCACTACTCACTCAGCACTGCACTTGATTAGCGGATTCATTGATCTGTTGCTCGGCAAACGATCTGGATGGTCAGTTCATATATTCATATATAGGTCATATATTTGGGTTTTGAGCTCTTGCCCGCTCGAAACAGGCGATTTGAAGAGGTCCCGTTGGGCTCTGGGGACAGATGACGGGCCTCTTTCACAGTTTTAACAACAGATTAATAGAGTAATGGAGGAAAAAAATGACCAACATTAACATGAATAAAAATAAACAGACGAGCTGAAGTCTTGGAAATAAGTCGAATAAAATCATTTAATAAAATAATTTGCTACCTTTGAAATCAATGAAATCTGACAAATTACTATCCGCATTGCTGTTACTGCTCCTGCTAGAAGCCCGGCATGCCGCACAAGTGTCCGAGGGCGGGGTCTGATTTGACAGACGGGCTCCTCGGAGAGGCCTAATGTTTGCCTGTTGGCCCCAGGCACCCGCTGCCCCTGGCATGCCCCCCCAGAGTGATCAGTCAGGAACAGTGGCCAGACACTTTTACTGCCGCTGTCTCTGCTCTAATTAGGAGAAACTCAGCCGCCTCTCTCTCGGCTTCAAAGAGCACATGAAATGTGCTCTGGGGTGGGGGTGGGGGTGGGGGAGGGCAAAACAAGAGGTGATCACATGATCCAGGAAGAACACTCTGCTCCACCATCGTCACCACCACGTCGGCCTCTTAACTCTGAGTCTTTCACCTCCCTGAATAAAAGAGCCAGTCGCCCCAGGAAGGCTGAGAGACATTATGGAGCGCGGGACGTCTCTTCTGTCCATTCTGCTCATGCCAGTCATCCGGCATTATAACTGGCTGCAGGGCGAGCACTCGTCTCACGGCGTCCTGAGCTAAAAGGATGCTATGAATGTGGGATTATTTTCTCTCCCTATTCTCTCACTCTCATACAAAAATGCATTATATAATTGTATCCCCATCTGCTTTTCAATTGACAGAATAGGATTTGAATGGCTTCCATCCACATGTACTGCGTATACATGTGTCCTCAAAGATATATATATATATATATATATATAAAATCATTCAAGTCCTCCATAAAGCAAAAGATTGAAAACATTTCCTGTTTGCTGGTTTTCTGTTTTATATATTGTTGTAAAGTGAATATAGTTGGGTTTTGGAAAAACAAGCAATTTGAAGATGTTACCTTGGCCTCTGGATATTGTGATGAACATTTGTCACTATTTTCTCACACTTAATAGTCTAAACAATTCATCGATTAATTAAAAATCGAACAGGCCGATGAATCCTAATCACGTCCAGCAAAAACACACAGCTTGCCACAGTGTCACCTGATCGACTCACCTGGCAGCCTCTCTTTTCGATCTCATTGATGCACTTGCTTATCAGCAGCGGCACCATCAGTCCCGTGTTCTCCCTCTCCACCACCCGCCACGCCTCCAAACCAAACACCTGGGGCTCCCTGTCTCCGTCGGGCCCACCATCCAGCGAGTTCTGCCACTGCTCCATCAGGCTCAGCTTGACGTAGATCAGCCCCCGCGGCTCCAGCTTCACCGCCAGCTGGTGGCAACGCGTCACCCGGAAGAGCGCGGGCAGAACCACCGTGCCGTGGCAGCAGACGCGGTTGCGCCTCGGCGTGGGCTCCCAGCTGAACACCACCAGCTTCAGGTGCTGGGCGTTCTCCAGCTCGATGTTGAAGGTGTGGTCCATATCTAGGAAGGCAGTTCGACAGGTGAGGAGAGCGGTTCGTGCTTTATTCACGGAGTCCACTTGGATGGCGCAATAGACGTCTCGAGAGTCAACGCGTGGAGGTTTCAGGTCCTCGGCGCCGTAAAAGTGCAGGCTCATCAGTCCGGAGATGTACTGGCTGCACTTGGGCTGCTCTGTGAAGCTGTAATGGCGGAAAGCATCAATGTCCAGCTCCGTGCCATTGAGTTTGGAGCTTCCGCCTCCTCCTTCCGCCTCCTTGCCTTTCCCTCCCTTCCCCTCTGCAGTGCCATGCTTCCCAGATTTGGCCACCAGCTCAGGTGAGTCACCGTCACTGAGGTAGCCACCTTTGCTGGCGGACTTTGAGCTGCCGTTGCTTTTCTTCTTGCTGAAGCTGTGCTGCGTGGACACGCTGCTGTCCAGGTGGTAGCGCGAGATCACGTTGCGGCTGGCCTGCCCACCCCCAGACGCAGCTAATCTGGGAGGGCCTGAGGAATGGGGGGCGGCCTCCGACCCACCCCCGTTGTTTCGGAAAGAGTGGGCTCTGGGCTCTAACTGACTGCTTCCGTTGTTGCTGTTGCTGCTGCTCGGGGTCCCCTTGACGCTCAGCTTCCGGCTAAGCTCCGGCAGCTTCTTCATCTTCATGGAGATCTTCCTCACGGTGCGCGGGGACTTAATCTTGTCTGGGAAGGACCAGTTGATGGAGCTGCTCTTCTTGGCCGGGTTTGGGCTGGAGGGAGGGGAGCCGACGGCATTGGGCAGGTCAGGACCATCTACAGAGGAAATAACAGGGCAAGAGAGAACCTGATTAAAAGGGGAGCCTGATGCATTTTGAATTTTGATTTTTCTTCGGTTGACACTTTGTGGGAAAGTTTAAACATTTCCACCGCCAAATTCCTTGGCAGGAAAAATATTTAGAAAGCAATTCTGGGATTACTCTGAGGAACAAATGGGTATCACCAGTCACAAGTTCTTAAAGTCACTGTAATCGCTGGCTTCAGACAATCCACCTCACTCCCATGATTACACGCAACTGTTCAGATGTCCGGGGAAGACAGGCAGGAAAGAGAGGAACCGAAGGCAAAGTGAGCATGGGCCGTAATTTACAGTCTCTCAGAAGAGCACTACACCTTCATGGCACATCATCAAGTGATTAGGTTTACAAGCAACCCAGTAATCCACTGACAGAGATACATTCAGCAGGCAATGCTCCATAAACACTTGAGCTCTATATAACACAGTTACTGTCTATATATGTAAACCTAGACAGCCATTTAGATAATTGACAGTTTAAAAGGAGCAGGTTGCCGAAATGGCGCCGATATCAAAAATTCAATTGTTCACAGAGAGTTTCCATGAGGCCCCTTTGCTTTAAGTGGGCTTCATTCAATCAAACACCAGGGACACTGAAGTGGAATGTCTTCAGCTGCAGCTCCAGGAAAAACAGCGGTTTATAAGCAGGGAAATGTCTGTCTGGAGACACCGACTGCTTCGGGGCCGAGCTAGAGTTACTCAGTCATTATTCAAGTTGAAAATATCCATTTGGATTGGACTTTGTAGGCAGCTCTCGCCTAACTAGACGTCTACAACGTGAAATTTCAGGGTCTAGAGTTCTATGCAGGAGTGACAGCCTTTGCTTAGTCTGGCGGACTAAGCTGTGGCTGTAAGTCTTATCCATGTCGTTTTTGTCGACAGGTCGTGTTTTCTTTTCTGTGGCAGCGCCATTACTCTCATATAGCTGCTGCAATCAATATTTGCATGTCAACAACGAATCAAATGACTCGTTTAATGCGAAATGGGTCACTCGCAGTGACAAACCCGCAGAGAATCAGCTCAGATCCCCTCAGCTCTGCAGAGCGTTTCAGTGTCTTTCAGCTCAGTGTTTCGCAGCTTTACCGTTTTGGGTCACTCTCAGCCTCACTATCGGCCGCAGCAGGCAGCTGTTTTCAGCAAAGAAAAAAGCTCCATAGACAAATCGGTGAACATAGTGGAGCATTTAGCGGCTTAAGAGCCACATATATTCCCATTAGGGGGTCGGCGGAGACCAAAACAGTGCTAAAAGGAGAGCAGACGGACAGAAACACTTCCGAGTGAATGCTAACGTGTCTCCTTATAGGCTGGATGTGTAAATAGGTGACGCCTGCCTTTTTTACACTTTAGAGGGAATCCCTCGCTGCATGGGGGATTCAGGCTGGACCTTATCTTCTGTAGGCCTTCTGAGGAGTGTCCTCGATAGTAAACTGGGGCTGATGAGCGATTTAGATGTTCAGTACTTTCATGATTGATTTTGGATTTCTCATGTCCAATATAAAAGCTCTTGTTGTTTTTGTCAGCTAATTACTTTCTCTGAATAAACCTCTGAAACAAAAGAGCGATTCTGTGACAGAGAGAGAGAGAGAGAGAGCTTGACCCTGCCAACATCACCAGCTCTATTTTCAGAGGGGACCTGCTGTGCTATTCTGGGGCGAGGGCCCGCGAGTGAAAAGAGGGAGGCAGAGGAGGTGCAACAGGATGGAGAGAAGGGTAAGATGGGGGGCAGGAGCAGGGCAGGGTGTAGCCGGCAGATGGGGGGGGGGGGACAAAGGCGCCCCTTGTCCAGGCACTCAGAGGTCTGGATGGTCGACTGGAAGGCTGGCAAGCCGGCGGGTGAATGTACAAATGAACATGGCTGTTCTCTCACATTCCTCTCCAAACCATGTTTAGCCCCCCCACCCCTGGCTGAGTAGCCTGCCCTGTCACAGCTTCCTGCCAATAATAGACACAGAGGCGCTCTGAGAAGGGAGAACATGGGTGGAGAGCACTGGAGGTGCAAACTCACCAAACAACATCTGGGGAGGGGTCGGGCACACAGAGAGCCCAGTGGTCAGGTCTGAAACAAGGTTTTCAGGGGTGAAATTCCTCGAGCGTGAAACACAGTTTAACTCATTCGTGGGTTCTTCTATAATCTTAATTTCTCTACATACTGTGTGAAGCATTCATTTACAGTGCGAATGAGAATGAAATGCAGATATAAGTAGAATGTAATTAGCTGTAATGGATCGGATGTTCATAGTGTTCAATAGTAGTTCAATACACACTTGGTACAAGTAAGACATCACGTTTAAAGGAGCTGTACGTAACCAGAGAGGATGCCTTTGTTCATTTACAGTAATTACACTCCTGTCTCTAGTTGCTCAAACTGCTCACTACTTGTCAACGCGAAAAAGAAACGACGTGTCCGGACCAGGCAACATTATCATTTTCAAACTTTCTGTGGAGTTGTATCATGTTGATATGATCCTGTAGCCAAATGCTGTGGTCCAAATCAACGCCACAAGAAGACAAAAGTCACACAAATTAAGAGTTTTGACAGGAATCGTGCATAAAACGCGCACTGAACATGCATTGTTATTATCTTTTATGTGATTTTGCACACATTGGCCACATTGTGATTATGATGGGAGGCTTTTTGAAATTGGTGCCAATACAATACTTGAGTTTCAATACCAACACAAAACTTTTTAGCCTAGTTTGGGGAATATAAACACGTTTCAACTTTTTGGGGGGTTTTGTTCAACAAGATATGCTAAATTGGCTGTTGCATAAAAGTTAAATAACTAATATAGTTCAATAAGACAGATATATGTGAGCGAATAATAAGTAAACTGGTGTAGAAGTACAACAAATCAGACTTTTCAATACTTAATGTTATGGACACATTCTGGCTGGTACTCTGAAAGTACTCTGGTTCAATACCTAGACCTAATCATGATATATATATATATATATATATATATATATATATATCGATAACAGAATGATATTATTAATCTTATGATACCGATTTCACTCAAACTGATGGGCAATACTATGTGTGATACCTATAATAATGCAGATGCACAACTAAGAACACTTTCCACCTTCACTGCTGAAGCTTTATTAGTAAAAACAACAACATCAGTGCCCATGTACTTGACTGTCTCATGCTCTCATCTCACACGGAAGAGCCCTCAGGAGTGAGAATCAAAGCGACTTCCACCAGTGTCCTGCTGCTGTTCCATTTATTTGATAATCAACATTAACTGGGGCAACGTCCACCCGCCCTGGAAGGCAGATCTGCCAAACAAAGTTAATGACTGCTGCGTGGTTAATGACTGAGGCTACACACACACACACACACACACACACACAGACATGCAGCTGAGTCCTCTGTAGGCTTTGGCCTTGTGGCAGCAGCCAGGAGAGTAACGTGACACCTCACTAGTCGAGGTTCAGGGGCGACGGTTTGACACCCAACCCTCCAGGGCCATGTTCCCGGGTCAAAGGGCAAAAGGTCTGCATTTCTCTGGGTGACACCTGAGCCGGGCGACTCTGTCCACCCCCAACACTTTAACACGCACAGGCACTCACCATATTACTGTGACACAAAGCGAGAGTGCGTGTAAATATGCGTGCATAAACACACATATACACACACATGCCCTCCCTGACCCTGCAGCCCTCCTCAGGCACCCGGCCACTGACACCTCTTAACAAAGCCCAGGAATTTATGACGAGGGCTTTTCACAACGCTGGCACCAGACAGGTGCAGGGGGAGGGACGACCTGATCCTTATCAAATACGCCTGATATTTGTTTCTACGATCCTCTGGAATGAGCCAAGTTGTCACTCTAGCATTAGTCGGATAATGTGAAATGTCCTCCAATGAAACAATATTCGGCGCCTGGGCTACAGCAATGTGGGAGTGTGTGTTTGTGTGCGAGAAAGAGAGAGACAGACACTGAGCATACTCTGATAAGCCTTGCAGGGGGACAATAATCTGCCGTCCCTGATTACCCCTGTAAAACCACTTGTATTCACTTGAGTGTGTGTGAGTGTCCGTGCAAGCATGTCCGCCAAATGTGTGTGTTAAATGTAAAAACAGAAAGGACCACGGTGTGCTGACAAACAAGAGGAGAGCAAATAAACCGGTGAATGGCACGCTTGTGCTGCAGTTTCCTCGCCCCGGTGACCGAGGCCAGGCTCTGCGCTGCTTCCTCTCCTTTCGGCTCTAAATCTTTCAGTGCTGGAAGGCCTTTCAGGGGCCCGCGGGAGCCCCCGGCCGTTTCATGACAATGGTTACAAAACCCCTGCTAATATATCCAAGCATGCAGGCCTTCTCACTAGCACAACATGGCCCCCCGCCAAAGCAGCCCTCATGTAGCCTCGCTCGCCTACCACCGCGGGCGTTCCTGCTCTGCTGTAACTGTGGCTGCTAATTCTGGACAGCCCGCAGCCGCACCGGCCCCCGCTGCACTGCCGCGACACAAACAACAAGGTACCAGCAGCTACGTGATGAGTGTTCAGTTCATCAGTGACTTAAACGGAAAACACGTCCAGCAGTAAACCTTTTATGGAGATGCAATCTTAATTTAATGACTCATTTAATGATTTTACAGCGAGTAAGTTATTAATGAAATGCTTTTATATAACTGTATCAATAAAAATGAATCACACAGAACGGGGGAGGAATTTATTGTTGAAGGCACATAGAGGCAGCAAGAAACTATAGATGACCTTATAGGACAGAATATAATAGTGCTGAAACAACAATTACTCTACGAATGCCAAACATTGGGCAGCGGTGCTACATTCACACAGCAAAAGGCCACGCGTTCATGTAGTGAGGCGGCTGTTTTCAACTGTCATCTATTGACAGCAATAGATGAGGCGCATCGAAATCTGTTTGATTCAGCTCAGCAAGTGATGGACAGATCGATCACATCAAGCATTTGCACACAAAAAAAAAAAGAAGAAGAAAAAAGAAAACCCTCTGAGTTTTACAAGTCGGGAAAAGTGGAAACTGCCTCATCAGTCGAAATCAGGATGTGTGATGAGTGTGATTATAACCAGCTGGACACCCCTTTTACCCACTGGAGACTGAGTTGAAGTTCATTTAAAAGAGTACTCCGCCTATTTAGCACTGCATTCCTATGAGTTACAGTTTAAAAAACAACAACAACAACAACAACAACAACAACAACAACAACAAATGATCGAAATTGATGCAGCAGAACCAGAGATATCATTCTGTTTTATTCCACGCTTCCACTTCTTCGTGTAAAAACCTGGTGCCTGCATTACCTATGATGCAACTCAGCAGCTAATGTAGCCTCAAGCCTTTGACCTACAGCGGTTTATCAGTTAGTTGCAGCCCTAACTAATAGTGCTTGGGGGTTGTAAACACTCTTAACTACAGATACTATTGTGACCCCCAATGCATGCATGGCCAGTTAAAGCGGGATTATGCATTAGTGTGCACAAACAAAAGCCTTTACTCATCAAAAACAGAGACCAGGAACAGTTTTCCTCGGCTGCTCCGGCGATGAAATGAAGAACAGACCAGAAAGAAAGAGCCATGAGAAAACTATTTGACCCGAACTTCACATCTAGTGCCAAGCTAAAGAATCTGCTCTGGTTTGGAAGTGCTGCTCTCACAATGTTGCCGCCCTGCGTTGTTGACTTCCTCCAGACCCGGCCGTGCAATCGTGAGCCGAGATTAGATTCCAGGTCTCAGCTCGGAGGCTTGAACTCTCGTGTAACTTTAGCAGCCAGCGTGACCAAAACAACCCCCAGAAATAGCCCTGATCCCATTTTGAGCGCTGGCCAAGTCAGATTCCCCGAACGGGCGCTAAAGGGAACAAGAGATTGGGAACGCACCATGCTCACCACCCCCAAAGTCCATCAATCATTATTCTCCATACAAATAGAGCATTCAGATGGACAAAAAGTCAGTCAATAGGCAGCACACGAGGAGTCTGGAGTGTATCCGGTGAGGGAAAAAGAACCAGCCAGCCGAACAGAGGAAAGCTATAGTCGCAGAGCGTCATCTACATCTGCACTGCTTCATTAATTCGGCAGACGCTCTTATTCGTGCTCAATCAACGAGAGGCCTGTCAAATTTCTAGCCCTGCAGATAAAGTGAAGTCTGTATGGGCTCATTTTGAGGAAGAATCTGAAATAGAAGACACAGAAGGCGGCGACTAAAATAGTGGAGTTCAACACTGTGGCTGCACTCCTTGTTGTTCTGCAGGAGAAAAAAAAAAGACTTACTTACATCAAAAGGCCACTATTCTCATGGAGCCAGGGGTGCATTTTACAAAAAATGTGGTGAGGCAACCAAAGATGTGGTATCCTAAACACACATACGGCAGATGCGGTAAAGATACGGCTCACTGTGGTGGTAACAACGGTGTTACTACCAACAAACAGGTGTTTAGTGAGGTTTACTTTGGGTTGGTATTTCCTATTCTGATCTTTCGGTACATGCACTCATTAAGAATTAAATTATGTTTTGCCCCCCCCCACCATAACTTATGTGTATTTCACAGTTTTGCTGGCCATTACCAAATGTGTAAATTTAATGAATTTTGGATGCATTTTTTTGTTGCAGTTCCAGGCAGCTATTGTTTTCTATTTCTGCACCAAAGCCAATGAAAAGACTAAAAGTCTGAAACCCCCCGAAACTTGCTTGACCCCACCCCACTGAACATCAAGTTGCAGATCAGTCTGAAAGGTCTGCACTGCATTACAATAACGTTAACATTGCTTTTAATTAAAAAAAAAAACAAAAAAAAAAACAATGCAGGAATCAGCTTCATGCCTCACTAAAATGAATGGAAGCCAACGGCTGCCTGAAAATAGGAAAATACATTCAAAAACCTACAACTGAATGTTTTTCAAAACTGTTAGCTGTGATGGAAACTATATGCGAGTTGTTGTAAATAGGCTAAAACACGCAACAACAAAAAAATGGTATGGCCCTTTAAGTAATCAATTTCTTTTTCAGTCTATTGTATTATTATTATTACTATTATTATTTAATAGAAATAGATTTCCCTTATAGAGTCATTTCCACTGCCAGAAAATGGCAAAGCATCATTCTGATCAATGACCATCCAGCTACTGCAGACAGTTTAGAATAGTTTGAGCTATAGGACAGTAAAAATGCACTTATTTCATTTTTAGCATACAGAAAACTGTCAGTTTATGAGAGGACAGCTCATCAACGGTCTGGCACTTCAGTGTGTATGAGGCCACAAAGGTCCAGCCTATCTGACAAATCGGCAAAATGTTGTTTTTGTAATTATCCACGTCCCCACGCAGGCCCAGTTTGACCGGTGGGCGTGGAGGAGGGGTGCAGTGCCATCCTGCAGCCGATACAAACTGAGTTAACAGCAACCACAACAAACACACACACACACACACACACACACACACAAAGCAATTTCTGGAGGTACAGGAGGTTTCTAACTAAAGGTGAAGAAAGACGGTGAAGCAGTACTTCCGTTCCTTTTGCTTTTAAACCGAGGTGCCCGCTGCACCCACAACACACACACACACACACACACACACACACACACACACACACACACAAACAACCAGTAATGAGTGTTTCCTCTTTGATGACACGTAGCCAGGCTTGTTGCCCTTTTTTGTTGCAGTGAAGTGTGGGATGGCGTCGCCAAACCCACAGGAATCAATTGCAAAGTCAACAGGCAGCAGCGGGGGGGGGGGGGGGCAGTTCCGGAGCGGGGAGGGAAAAAAAAAGAAAAAAAAAGAAAATAAAAACACTTCTGTTCTTCCCGCTTCTCATTTTCACAGCAACCAGTCAGAGCACCAGTAAAGCCACACTATCACAGACCTGCGACCGGGCACTCCCATTAAACAGAATCTGTTACGGGGTGTAAATGGGGCTCGGGTCTTTGAATGGAAAGCAAATTGATGGCAAATTAATCACTTCTGAAAACGGCATACAGCTCAGGGAAAATTAAAAAAAATTGTTCACACAAGCTCAGAACAAGATTGCTTCTCGGCTCAAAATGCTGAACAAGCAACTCCAGCCTCCAATTACATCCACTCATCTGCTTACCCAGCATGAAAGGCCCCTAATGACACCGGCACATTTCATCGGGACCGCAAGATAGATCTGAAAGCTATCGAGAGGCGCGGGCAGAAATAGCCTCAATTTAATTAGCTCCGTGCGCACTGATTAGTGCCTTTCCTGTGCCGGTACACTGAGACTCATTCGGGGCTGGTCTAATCCTAATCCTACAGGGAGAGTCTCTCAGGATGGACAGGTTTTTTGCTGAGCCACACGTGACGCCAGAGACAGCCAGCAGTTTGACGCCAGTCAATGAGGATCAAGGAGTTTATCGGCCGCCAATCAAACCTTTGTCCTTGTCACGGGCAGATTTGTTTCGGGAGAGGACGCAACACCTCAAGAAGTTAAGACTCCCCGCTCTGCCAGACAAAGAGTTTCTTTAAATGTACTGATTATTGTTCTGAAACATGGTAAAACTGGAGCCTAAAGTGCATTCTTTCACTTCCTGGAACGGGTCTCAACGACATCGTGGTTTCAACTTTTCCAACGTCAGTATTGTAGGGTGAAAACAGTTATTCCTGAGCTCATTTCAAGCCTTCACTCCTGCAGTAAAACCGCCGGCCGTGAACACTGAAGCTCAAGTATTAGATTTCGCTCGGCTCCTACAACTAGAACATGTCTGTTGCGTGCCACAGAAAAGTGTTGTCAAAAGTTGTAATTATAGGCTCAGCTCAAGATGTGCCAATTGGTTGAAACTACCGTGTTGCCACATCAGAGAGAACAAAAAGTCGGAAGTTAGAGAAAAAAAACAAAACAGGCCGAGTTCATTGAGAGACAGGGAGCCGCGTGCTGGCTGTCATCATTATGTCGTTGCTGTCGACCAGAGTTGTCAACAATTTCCAAAGAAGTGAATTCAATTTTTTTTTTTTTAAAGTGCAGAGATTCATTTCCACCAATTCTACTTAATCTCTGCAGGTCATTTATTCAACTGAGGACTAAAAAAAAAAAAAAACTCCGAGGACCACCACAAAGTTCACAGCCCTCTGCGTGAGCTGCAGTAACAAGTAAATGGATATTCTTGGTGTTGAGGAATGCCGGCTCTGAATTCCTCCTGGCTAATGCCTGTCTGAGTTTAACTAATGAGGGACACTGATATGGAGTGATATGATTAGACAGCCACGGCTCCTGTCTGCTCCTATCAAACAGAACAAGACCAAGAGCAAACTGAGCTCGGACGGCTAGATCTGTTAGGGATTTCGAGAGGAATTTGGGATTTTAATCCCATTTATTGGTGCTATGTCGTCTTAAACTTCTTCATGTATTTCTGTGTAAAGGTATAGTAAGCCGGGATTTACTTGCAGCTACATAAGTCTGTTGATCCTTTGATTGGGAACATTTTTCAACAATAGCTGTAATTAGCGCTCAAGGTGTGAACAACTGCAAAAATACGCCGAGGGTGACTGGCTGAGAGACAAAGCGACAGAGGATAATTGGCCCACGAACATCGGCCAAAAAGACAGAAGGAATGAAGACTGAATGAAGAAGTCGGAGAAAGCAGAGAGGGAAGTAAGGTGAGAATGAGCGGAGGTGTGTATGTGTCTCTTTTTGTCTTACCTGTGGCTCTGCTGGAGGAAGGCCCCCCCTCCTCCTGAGGTTTGCACGCGAGCATCTGCCTGTGCAGATGTAGTGCCTCTGTGGAATGTACAGCATTCCCCTGACTCCCGTCTCCTGAACCGCCACAGAGGTTTTCCCCGAGCGCCTCCGGCCCGGTGCCGCTGCCGCCCCCCGGGGTCCTGCTACCGTGGCCCGCATCCCCTCCCCTGCTGGGCCTCCTCTGGGACTCTGCTCGAGGGGGAACCAGCAGCCGAACGGAGGGTCGGTGAGACATCTCCGGTTCCTCATCCTCGGGGATTGGGTTGTACCAGATCTCTCCTTCATCGTCGGCGTCGTTCTCCTCGGCTGGGTCCACGCTCCGAGGGTGGGGGGACACCTTGGCCTGACCGACGATGACCTAAATCAAGACGGAAACCAAAGTTTTTGATTAAAAAGACGAAAGGAAGCATCCCACCTGAACAGAAACATACAGATTGATACCGCTCTCATGTCTGTATGCTAAATATACAGCAACAGCCAGCACCCGGCTAGCTTAGCTTAGCATTAAGACTGGAAACGGGGGAGCCAGCTGGCCTGGCTCTAGAACTACTCCTTTAAAAACTCATTCAAGTTAACAGAGAGTGCTCGAGGCTAACCTGAGGCAGGTGCAGGCGAACCGGCCGGGACGGGGCTCCCCCTAGGGGTCTCAGGTGGTCCGGAGAGGGACTGGGAGAAGGTGGCGGCTGATGGGAGCCCTGGCTGCCCTCCTCCTCAGCTCCCAGCATTCCCTGCAGCTCCTCCTTGGCGCAGGGATTCTTTCCAAGGGAGCTCTGCTGCAGCCAGTTGCGCTTCTTGGAGACCGTGATGGTGGTGAGCGGGGGCCGCCGTGACTCACTGGCCCTGCCCGCCTCGCGGCCATTAGCACAGGGGGTTTGGACATTCTCAATGAAAGCTGACGGAGTGGCGGAGAGAGACAGAGTGTGAGAGTCACAACTTCATGCGGGGAGACACTAAGAAAATCCTTTGCTTGGCATAAAAAAAGCTACTGATCATCATCATTTAAGCAATTATTCAACTGAAGTGAAAGAATCTGATGTTTAATCTCAGACTATTCATGTCCTGTCAAGTTGAAGAAAACATCTGTATCGAGACACCACAGGTGTGGAAACACTGAACAATGCCATTAGCTTTTATAGTGTTCGCCTCTTGTCCTGTCTCTTGTTCTTGTCTCTGCCTTTCAAAAAAAAAAAAGAAAAGAAAAGAAAAAAGAGCCACGTCTTTCTTTTGTCTCTTTCAGTTGTGATATGTTTTATAGCTGGTTTTGTTTTTATGACCACAGTCAAACTTTCAATCACATCACCACAGCACCCCCCCCCCCCCCCCACCCGAGAGCACCTCACCCCCTTTTCTACTCTGTGGCGCGTCGAGAATACGTGGGCTTTGAATTCAACAGAGATCACAGGGAGATGGAGGGATTTGGCACACATATCTTCCGTCACAGCAACTTGGGAAAAAAAGAGCGAGAAACCACTGGCCTTACAGCTGTGAAAATAGAGCCGAAAGGAGGGGGGGGGGTGTGGGGGAGTGTGTAAAGGGGGTGACGATAAGTACAGCCGGTAGAGGCGGTGACGTGGTCCTTTAATGTCCCAAAGGAAGCATTAAAAGCGTCCCTTCACAGCTCTGAGTGTGTTTCTGTGGATTTTGTGGATGTTTTTCCAATCAGATGATATGAATTTTCTTTTTCCCTGGCAAATCAAAAAAAAGCGCCTTTGCAAATCATCTGACGTGCTTTTATTTTCACATGGGTTGATGAGCAGATGCAGCCGGTAGAAAAACAACCTCTGAGAGTGTGTGTGTGTGTGTGTGTGTGTGTGTGTGTGTGTGTGACAGGGAGAGCGAGGCGCTGAGGGCAGGGTCCTGCTCCAACACGTACAGCAGGCTGGTGTAAAAGACTGTTTTGATCCTCAGCAGCTCCCAGACGAGCCCCTCCGCATGCTATAATGACAACTTCTCCCTTTGCTCAAGGAAATTGAATTTTCGTGCGCGCCAGGCTACAGCCACCAAATTACAGACTTGGGGAATATTTTCACTTCACGGAAATCGGAATCTAACACATCCAGCGCGCGCACGTGCGCCACTGTGCTGTTTAAAAAGTGTGAATGAGGCCTTTTTTTTGGGTACATATTATTAATCCAGAGCAGTCCAAGGGAAGAGAAGTAAAAAAATTTTTTAAAAAATCACATGGTTCCAAATTACATAACTTCTGCTCAGTCGATTGGTTTTTAGTTTTTTGGGGGGGGGGTTTTGCTTGGTTGCTTTTATTGACAAAGCCCCGAAAGCGGCACAGAGAGAGCAGAGGGGGCTCTGCTGGGATTTACCTTTCCTTGGAAGTCCACCAGCCTCTCCGAACAGCTTCCCTGTGATCTACAAAGCAACTTCATAAAGCAACTGTTGACTCGCAACAATTTGCAGCCACTTCCAGAGCCTCAAAATCCCACAAACACCAACTCTGGAGTTTCAGGGTCCTGAACTTAACTTTTTTTTTTTTTTTTTACTTGCTGCTGCTCGACCCTTCTCCCCCACTTGAGAAACATGGCAAGTATGATATAAAGTGGGACGGGGCTCATTCCGTTACGGATGCCATTCCCCGGCGTTCCAGCTGATTATATAACACACTGCTGAGTATATAAAACAGCTTTCGGTGGCAGGAACAGGGGCCACTTTTAAGGCATTTCTAATCGCCACAGTGAGAAAACAAACAGCTTGACCTGCGAAAACACAACCCATCGCAGCTCCCTCTGCCATCCATTTCTCCCTTTCTGCTCTGTTTAGTTTGAGGAAGGCTTCCAGCCAGAAGGGTGTTTGTATGACTTGAGCCAGCAGCGCGTTTGCATTAGCTTGGATTAGAGCCAATGCTGCGTAGCTCAGTAGCATTTAGCATGCGCTGGCTGCAGAGCGGAGAGGAAACATACAGCATGTCTCTGCTGCTGCACTGAGTCCCGCAAGTTAATGTGTAGGGCCCAAGCTGGCAGGCGATAATAACCGGCTATAGTTTGTTTCAGCTGTTCTGGCCTGAAGTTCCTTTAAACTCTGAGCTATGAACAGTGTTGTTACAGGAAAGTACAATACAACAGTGATTGGATAGTTTACAACGAATCCTAAAAGATCTTTAAGACCAAGGCACGTCCAAAACTACAGCCTCTTAAGCCTATAATTGATATTTAGCCAGGGGAACTTCCTTTTCACCAGATGAACTACATCAAATGAGGGTCACTTAGAGGGACAGACACAAATGAAGCTAAAGCGGGACATTTGAGAGGTAGAAACACAGGGAGAGATAAGGATTATTCAAATGTTGAAACAAGCAGGAAATAACTTTTTTTTGGGGGGGGGGGGTTTAAAGACAATCCAAAAACTGCAGCCTCTGCCCGCCGCCAGCGAGAGGTGAGACGGTTGCGCACGGAGTTGTTGTCAGCATGCCATCTTCTTTAAGGGGTCTTTCATAACTGGAGGAGGACGCGTGTTCTGACACGAGCAGGCATTCCAGACCACAGCTCCAGATTTACAGCCTCGCCGCCGTCTCCCTCCGCTGTCACACACTCCCTTCACAGGAGCAACGCGAAGCGACGGCAGGGCACCGGTTTGACCGAGTAATTGAGATTTTAGCCATTTTTCGCGTGGCGTCAAGCATCAGACCGTGATGGCCTGATGAAGAACAGATAAAGGAGTCGCCGAGTCTGCTTTCCATAAAAATCATCTTTAAACTACAGTATATAGTTAGCGAGGGGAACTGTTTTTGAGCCATATCTAAAGGTGGTAACTGAACCACATTGGACACTAAGAGGCGAAGACACAAAGAATACAAAGGCTTGAAACAAAAGAGGAACATTTAAGAGATATAAATTAAGCTTGTTTTACTTTTACACTTGTGGACTATTAGTCCATCGTCAGAAAATGACCAACTATTTTGATAATTGAGTAATTGTTCATAGTTTAATAGTTTTTGAGAAAGTAATCTGCAGCTTATAATAATTACACACAAAATGAAAACTGTCGTTAGTTGCAGCCCTGGGTGTTTAAAGAAAAATGCAGGGGTGGAAGTGAGAACCAGCAGAATATCCATTAGGGAAGAACTTTTTGGACGACGGAGGCGAGATTTTTTAAAAAGCTAACCCTTATATGTATGTATTGTATAATCTTCATTTACGACGAGTGTGCTGTTGCAAGCAAGCGAGCGGCAGGTGACCGTCACACCAACCGCCGCGATGCAAACAAAGAGAGGAAGGACCCCGTCCATTTTCTAGAACGGAGCCACCACAGTCGGGCTTGCCTGTGCCGCGGTGGCACGAAGATGGTGTGCTCAGGGCACCCCCCCATTGACCTGAAGGTGACAGATGGCCGGAGCACATAATACGAGGGTGCACGTCTGTGTGAGAAAATAAAGAGAAAGAGAGAGAGAGGGAGAGAGGGAGAGGTGGACGGGGGAGAAGCGGTGTGGGTTTGTCTGAGGTGCCGAAAGGAATGCAAACCTATAAAGAAAAAAAAAGTTCACTTCCTGGATGCGCCGGTGTGGACCTGCGCCACGTGAGCCTGACAGTAAGGCCAATTACATTCATGTCTAAATCTTCTGAATGACTGAATCTCTCTCCCTCCTCTAAGACAAAACACTAGATCCACTTTCCCATAGGCTTTTCTTTTTTTTCCTGAATTCCTTTCGCTTCATGGAGGCTCCTCTTTTGATAAGTGCAAAACACACACCAGCTAGTTTTCTCCTCCACACAGACAACACTTTGTTGTGTGTACAGAGTTTCGCCACCCCCCTCCCACCCCCCCACCTCAGAGGGGAATCTTTTGCTGTGTGCCATACATCCCTGTTGACACTCATTCACATGGTAATGAGGATTCTCAGTGTGGATTTTTTTTTTCTTTTTACACCAGCGCAGAGCTGAGATCGTCCTGGGTTGCATCACATGTCAACACTTGCATCCCGTTGCGGCGTCCCGGCAGCACAGCCTGCTCGTGCGAATGCCACTTCCTCCTCAGTATGTTTGGCTCGAAACCCAAATTCTTTTCAATGTTGCAGCTCTTTCAGTGTGTCTGTTTAAAAATCTGAATAAAAAAAAAAAGGCTTCAGGGTGAAGGACTATATAATCTTAAAAAAAAAGGCAGAAAAGTAGGTCCAAAAGTAAGACAAGTCATTGAAAGGTCCTTCAGCAAAGCTTCAACAAAATGCTGCCACCTAATACATTCAATCCAGTTACTTTTGCTGATAATCAGTCGTTCAAAATTGCTAGTTTGCCCCCGCACTCTTTGCAGACACCATCACGTGACTCATACAGCTCATAAGCCCTCCTGGTATGAACCTTGACGCCTCAAGTTTCTCCTGCATCACCCGATCTGTCTTTAGAGCTACCATCCTCCATAAATCTGTCCAAGTACAGACACACCAGACAAGACAAATGATTGCGCCTCCACCACCAGCCGTGTGCGCAAAAAACAAACAACTCTGCAGCTCAGTAACAAGGTTTCTGGCACAATGCAGAACGCCACGCCGTCCTGACACGACTTGACAGCAGTCGAGGAGGATTTTATTACACCTGCCCTCGCTCCTCATTCTGTATCTACTTTGAATCTCCTGAGTAAGCAGGAATTCATGTCATCAAAACGTTGAGCAACACTGCACTGTGCATCTAATACAGAGCGGGTCTTTGCTTCATGCTTGACGTGATACTTTGAAAAAAAAAATAGTTCAGCATTTTGGGTAATGTGCCTCTTTGCGTGTCCCGATTTAGATGAGAAGATCGATACCTCTCTCATGCCAGTGCGCCGGCTAGCTTAGCTTAGCACAAAGACTGAAAACAGGGGGAAACCGCGAGCATGGGTCTGCCTACCAGAGTCTCTAAAGCTCGCTGATGAACACGTTATACCTCGTTTGTTTAATTTGTACAACAACAAAAAAAACAGTGTAAAAACAACACATTGTGGAGCGGAGACTCCAGGAAGTCACTGCTCCAGGCCAAGAAATAGTCTGGCACATATCTCCTCATAAAACCATAAAAACTTGTCAAATCAACACGTTGTCTTTTGTAAAATAATAAAATAAACAAGATATAAAATGTTAATTAACAAACTTCAGACATATTTCTGAATTGTGGATGGAGCTTTTTCCCCATTTCCTGTATTTATTGCTAAGCTAAGCTAACCGGCTGCTGGCAGCAGCTTCATACTCAACAGACAGATATGAGTATCGATCTTCTCGTCTAACTCGACGACAACATTTTGGGAAATAAGCTTATTTTCTTTCTGTTAAATTATTCTTTTAAAAGCTGTTTTTTTGGGGAGACACAAAAGGCTATTTCAGTCCCCCCCCCCATCCTCCCCTTCCAAAGTGGTCAGTATTTCTAGGCACGCAAACAGGGTATGATTTCCCACTTAGCTTGAACCACAGGACAAAAGAATATCTGCCTCCCAGGAGTGGATCTCATACTCCCATTTGTGGTGTCTATGGCTCAGTCTCAACATCAGCTTTGACTGACACACCACTCCTGAGTTCAGGTCTGGCCAAAACATGATGCCTGGATACTGCCTGCCTGCCGGCAAGCCAATCCTCTGCCACAGCACAACACGACTATAAATCCTCCAACTGCAAATACAAACATGTATGTACGCACCGGAGATGTGGATATGCATGCACACTATCCCTCACCCACACATATACATATAAGGAGTGACACTCGGCTGTGGGTGATAATCGTTTGTTTGTTTTTTACACAGAAATCAAAGGACAAGTCAGAACAGAAATAAATCAGCTGTAGTCTAATTAAGCCAATGTTTTGACCCATCACTTGGTTTAATTTCCGAGTAACACTCAGGGGGAGGAACGGGACTATTTATAGACCGCCGGAAATATATAAATATTTGCATAAATTAAGAGTAGAGCCAAAAACTCAATGAAGAGTTTCAAGCCAAGACAAGCAATTGACCGCAGCTTTTGAGAGCTTTGGCATTTCTTTTTCTTTTTTTTTTAAATGGCTCTTTGTGAGGCCCTGAGAGGCCCACAGGGGCAAGATAAGCCCAGGGCTGACCTTAATAAATACTTAATCGCCCTTCATTTTGTTCATTCATGGCGAGGCATTAAGTGACACAACGCGAACAAGTTAAACAACAGGAATGGCATCCTAAAAATTCAATCCAAAGTCTCTTTAAAATGGAAGTTACCATGGAGCCGTCCAGAGCAAACGACTGGGGAGGAAGGCAACATGACAGCCCAACCCCCCTCCCCCCCAATACTCTCAAACACACACCACCAGCACAGAGAGTAGCTGCAGTGGCTTCTCTCCTGCTTTGGATTCCTCTGGCCACAGCTGTGGAAAAGTTCAGTGGGGACAGAAAGGGAGGGGGGGCTGAGCAAAACGGGGAAAAAATGAGAATCAAGGGGGCAAACCTCGGAAACTAATATCAAGAGGAGCCCTGTCTCTGCTCTAACTAAAAGAGGAAAGAGCTTGAGACGTAAAAGTTGGGAGCTACGTTGAGCCAACAGCGGCTGGAAGTCAAACACAGAGGCCTTCCGCTCAGCCGCCCCCAGAGATCACACTCTATTTCTAGCAGCACAGCACGCTGGCAGTCAACAGCGGCCTGCGCACATGGCAGGTCATCTATTTACTCTGGAAAACACTGTCAGAACAACACACCCCCGAACACAGGATAAAATGATGGTGAAATGTTTCTGTGCCGTACAAAGCGAGCCCATTTCCACACGCTGCGCAACAAATGTCAACACAAAGTTCCTGTGATTGAAGTGGACGACTGCCTTGTTCGCAGTCAGTTCGGGTCAGCATGGACTGTGGAATCATGCAATTCATTTAGTAACACCACGCGCTGCACGCGGTGACCTCGCGGTGAGATTATTTCGTCCCCTGCAGCCTCCGAGGTCGAGAATGAACTTCCAGTCTCCATTTCTGAGACAACGCTGACGAGGAGTACTTGGATGTTTGAAACATGCAATCCCATGACACACTGGGGCAAACCCCATGCGCTGAGGAAGACTGGGTGATGTGATTGAAAGCTCCAGGACAGCTACTGGACCACCACGCGGTGATACTGTTTTGCCAACTGGGTGTTTAAACCATTTTTCATCCCACCTAATCCCTGACTATCTCACATTTCAGTTGTTTTTTTGTTTTGTTTTCTGGAACGTCTAAAGAAAGCACTTTGGTATAACATGACAACATGCCAGCGGTTTCATGATACAGATGTTTTCCCGTTTTTGCACCTCATCACAGACAGAACATCATTTGGCATTGTGTACATAATCAAAAGTCATTCACACACACACACAAACCCCACCACCAACACCACGGAAAACACCACTGCAGCTAGCAGCAGCGGAGGAGAGTGAGTTAGTTGTTACTGAACTACAACCGGATGTGCTATTAATTTAGTGTTAAAATGCACCTAAATTAGTGTGAAGGACAGAACCCGCCACCGGTTAGAGAATCGTAACAGGAAAGCAAAGAGGTCTGAGGAGTCTCGTCCCTTTGCTTTGCATCCAGAAGTGGAGGAGTGCAGGGTGAACCGCCACCAGACGGAGTTTACTATGAGTGGAGGAGGATGACAATAATCAGACGGGAGGAGAGGAGGGTGAGAGGTCTCTGATTTAGAGGATCCACGGGGGTTGAGGCCACTCCGTGTAGCCTTCCTACCTGGCGGCTGCTGCCGTGGTGACTTGATTGCAGGTGGCTTGGTGACTTTGACAGATTTAACCCCCCGGCTGGAGGTCTGGACCCCTGGTTTACACCCAGCAGGGTTAGCCTGAGGACAGGAGCGGTCCTGGCTTTGGCCTCCGCCACGGGGCAAAGATGAGCCCTCAATGCGCTGCTTCATCTCAGAGGACAACAAACGGCCCTTGTGCATCCACTCTTGCATCTTGTTGACGGTGACGCCGTGGCCCTTGTTGACGGAGTTGGCCCCCTGTGCTCGGGCTTCGGTCAGCTCCTGCTTGTTGTCGAGACCCTGGTGCGTTGATGCGTCGGCGTTGCTGTCTGAAGACCCCGTGAGGCTGTTGACCGAGCCGCTGCTCTCATTGAGCTGCCCGCCGACGTCTCGTAGCAGCTCGTCGCTGCTGATGGCGTCGCAAAGCCCCCGAGGTTCTGACAGCTCCCCGGCTCCCGCCACTTCACCCCCTGCGGCCTCTTTCGTCTCTGTGGCCCCTTTATCACCGGGGGCCTGAACACAGAGTGAGGGTCCACCTGGATACCTGATAGCTCCGTCACTAGCAGAGCGGAGTAAGGTGGGTCTCATCTTGGTCAAGGGCAGGTTCACCATGCTCTTGCTGACCAGCCTGCCTCCCAGGCCTGACTCAAGGTTCCCACTGAGGCAGAGCAGGAGGGAGTCAGCGTCAGACACCTGCTGAGGGCTGTGGTCGCCTCCTGAGGACCAGGAGTCACTGTCCATGTTTTTGGCGGACAACCTGGAGCACAGGCTGTCCCTGGAGCGGCTACTACAGGAGGAGGTGGCCTGCCGCTCGGTTAAACCGCCGCTAAGCTGCTGGACGTCCAGGTTGATATCATTCATGGCGGTGATGAGAAGGTAGTACGCCTCCTTCAGCTGGTTCCTGAGCCGGTCCGTTTCCTGGGCGCTGTTACTGTCGCCAAGCCGTCCTTTATCCGGGCCAACCTCCGCTCTGTCACCATCACTTTTCGCTCGAGTGGTTTCATAGAAAGGCAGAATTTCATTATCATAATAATCCTCATCCTCGCTCTCTGGAGGGTATCCGAGCGACCCCTCCGTGGCGCACGGGGACTCCATGTTAACGTCGCATATTTCTAACTCTGTGGGGAAGAAGGTCGGGCTCTGCGGACCGCCTGCAGTCCCTCTGATGTCCCCTGCGTACTCGGGCCCGTAACTCTCGACACTGCGGATTAAAAGGTTTTCCTCCGTGTTTCTTGACGGGCCGTTCGGACGCACGAGTGCCGCCGCGCACACCGGAGGGCTCGTCTCCAAAGTTTGGCTGATGTCAAAGCTCCTGTCGGCGTTGTGTTCATCAACAGCCTCCACAGTCCCCGCCATGTGCCGGGAGGGTCCTCTGTCTCTGGGCTCTGTCCCATCACTATCGGGAGCGGTGACCCGGCCCTCTGGTGGTTTACCGACCCCGGTATGCGGTTCTAGCCGTGCTCGGTGCAAAACGTGATTTGAACCGTCCCCAAACCCGATTGAGTCCCCGACGCTGCACTGCCGCGGCACCGAGACGAAGTGTTTCCTCTGGACATGCGGCACCACGAGCGCGACCCCCGCCGATAACGTGATTCTGCCACCGGATCTGGGCCCCTGGTGGCCCCTATCTCCCTCCCTCGCCGCGCGTCCCCCAAACTGCGCGTCTCTTTGAAGTGGGACCCCCGGGGGCTCCTCATTAACCCGAACCCTGCCCCCGCTGCTCCGCTCCTGGGGACGCGCGCCGGCCAACTCCGCTAGTCCGCGACTCTCCCGGACTATCACGACCCCCCTAGTTTGCACCACCGCCCCGTCAACACAATTCTCGTACGCACTCATTCTCTCTGTCGTGCAATCCAGCCCCGCGAGCAACACTACCGGGCGAGCCTCGTCGGAGTCTCGCTGCGTTTGCAAAACTTTTTCTTTACCTTCTCGGCCCCCATTCGCCGCAGCGGCGGCAGCAGCAGCAGCAGAGCCGTATCCACCGCCGACCGTCGCTCCTTTCTTGGATTTCTTCCCCCGGAGTTTCGCTAGTAAAGTCCTCCGCAGAGGATCAGCCATTCCTCTCCTTTGCCCCCTGCTAGTTCCTCCCGGTTTCTTTCAGCGCGCTGGCTCCAGAAGGGAAGGGCCGAGTGGGTTCTCCTCGCTCGCCGCGGTCAAAGCTCGCCGGGCGGACGGGCTCCTCTCCATTCTCCGCTGTCACCTCCGCTCTGTCGCCTCACTCTCTCCGGGCTCGCTCTGCTAAACTGCGCCGCCTCTGTCTGTCTGTCTCTCTCTCTCTCTCTCTCTCTCTCTCCCTCTCCCCCCACCCCCCCCTCCCTCTTTGCTCCACACACACTTTGCCCCCCTCCCTTTTCTCTCCCTTCCTTTCTCTCTAGCGCCTCACCTCACCTTCTCCTCATGTTTGCAGCTCAGATATTTGGAATGCTTTCCTGGCTCAAAGTTCAGGGAGAAAACTGCACGACGACCAACCACAACTAAACCGAGCTCGGCTCTGTAACTCAGAGGACAATCAATAATCAATCATAATAATAATTATATTACTTTAGACTGATGAAACATCACATTCAGGCTCAACTGCAAGTCGTACCTATTGCAGGAAGAGCACTTTTGGCTCCACTCCGTTTATTTGACAACTAAAGTTAGTTTCCAGATTAAAAACTTCCTCCAAAATATAGAATCACATTCTAGTTATTGATACAACTACTCCAAAAGTGTAGAGAGTGGTTAAATCAACATTAAAAGGCTGCTTAGATGTTCATGCATCAATAGTATTTCAATGTATGATAAATAGAACACTGAGAAAGAGGCTTTTACTATTGACCATGATTAAAACCTTTATTTCCAGACATTCGCTCATAGGTATTTATATTACTATAATATTTTTATTTTACTCAAGCAGAAGATCTCAATACTTCTTGCACCCTCTGTGGACTACGGGCGGCAAGGACTGGAAAGATTATCTTAACTACTGATTCATCCGCCAATTCTTTTCTCCACTAAGTGATTCACAGATTTTGGTTTTGTTTACAAAATGTCAGAAAATGGTGAATAATTCCCATTCTGATAAAGGAATGGTCCCATTCCGCTTTGTGTTTGTCGTTTATTCACTTACAACGTTCAACTTTCTCGTAAGCCACCATTTATAAAGGGTTCATGAGCTGTAACTGTGGCTTTATTTGTTGTCAATAAATCCTTGACAAAACGCCTATCAGTCAGCTGTGAGACATCAATAACGTCTACTTTTCGGTTGCCAGATTGTGGCCAGTGCTTGTCCTCCTCCGGCAGGACACATGCGTTGTCTTTTTAGCTTTTAATTCATCAGTAAGACCCCTGCGATACTGGTCAATTCGTCGATTATTGGTCAGCTATTTGTAGTTTATAATAATGTAAGTCATTTTATTCAAGCAGAGATACCAACATTCCCTATTCCAGGCTCTGAATTGTGAGGATTTGCTGCTTTTTCTAATGTGACTGTCTTTAGTTGATTGTAACGAGCCTTTATCCACTCATTTCTGACATTTTATAGACCAAATGATTAATAGATGCATCAATCATGAAAATAATTGCCCTGCAAAGCATTAGTAAATGATCCCTGAATGCATACGCTGAGGCCATATCCCTCTGCAATGTGGTGGAGTAGAAGCATAAAGGAGCGTAAGATATATATATACTTTTATGTACAAATACCTCAAAATTATACTCAAGAACAGCACTGGAGTAAACGCACTCATTTACATTCTTCCACCGTTTTCTATACATTTCATTCAACATTTTTTTTAAAAAAGTGCAAATGCGTGTCATCGGAACAGGTGCATGAACGTAACGTCACAAGTTTCATACCCAGGATGAGAGTGTAACTTAAGGTTTGGCCGGCGGTGTGTGAAATGCAGCCCCAGCCCCTCCGTTGAAATGCAACGCATACTTGTCCCCGAAATGTGAATTCAATTCGGTTGGACAGCAGCGAGCCAAGGACTTCAAATTACCACCTTCACTGGTAGCTGTGAAGGCATTTCAGCAAACAGCAGGGGAAAGGGCTCTCATCTCAGGGGAGAAACGTGCAGGAACCCACTGCAGAGGCAGAGGGAGAAAAATGGAGCCCTCAGCAAGAAACAATAAGGGGGGTGGCGATAACCTCGCGGCTCTGAATCATCTCTCGGCTTTTACAGACGAGCAGGATCGTGCATGTCACCAGGGATTTGTCTTTTCATAGTTTCATCTTCATTATTACACACGCACAAAGGTTATTTTTCGTCCTCCAACCCAAAAGGCACGGCCTGCCGCATGACGGATCGCTGCCAATTATCGGACTGACACTTTTATCTGAAGTGTATCTTGAGTAATCCTCTCCTCTTTGACCTTGCGTCTAACCCCTGTCCCTGCTCGCAGCAACAACCCAGAGACTTTAAGGGCGGCGGGGACGGCGGAGAAAGGAATGAAACATACTTCACTTGAACCTTAAGCCATTTGTTTGCTGTTGCCTCCACTTGGAATGTGCGAGAGGATGAGCCGCTGAAAAGCTGCGGTGGGTGTGAGGGTGCACATGCGCTCTCCGCCTCTCGTCAAGGCACTCACATACACTCACATACACTCACATACCTACATACTCTCTCTCTCTCTCTCTCTCTCTCTCTCTCTCTCTCTTCTGACTGGATCTGACTCCATTATAACCCTCCTGGCATAACTGTGCCTTTCTCTTCTAAGGTTCAATGTCTACCCATGATTGAGGGCATTTATTGTCAGAGCCATTCATCGACAGGGCCCCACCGTCCCACATTCCCCCTCCCCCCCCACCCCCCAACTACCCTCAGTAAAACATGATAAGCATCTGTTATTGCTCTGCAGGAGCCGTGTAGGCCCTGACGCCTCGGCCTGCCTCCCCATCTGACTGACTAGACCCTGTCTGGGCAGTTATTTACAGGTCAAAACCTGCAGGCTGCATAGTGTGTCTTTGTGCGTGTGAAAGAGAGAGAACGGGAGGGCGAGGGGGAGAGGAGTGGGCGTTAGGGAAAAGAGGCTAGACGCATCATGAAGGAGGCAAACAACCTTTGGACCGGACAACAGGACAAACACACACACACACACACACACATATTCACTGCAGGGCAGGCGCGATGTCTTTTTTGACAAATGCCGCCTATTAGTGCAATTTTCAAGCTGAGAAGTGTCTTGCATTCCTGAAAATGTGATCTCGTCTTGTGATACCTCTTAGTACCCGAGGTCATATGGCAAGACATGCAGTGACTGAAGGGGTTGTTGTATGCACGGCCATGGAACACTGGGTTGCAAGAGGTGGTGTCAAGAAATAAAGTATCATAATAATCTTTATTTAAGTAGTCTATATACTTCCCAAAGCCCAAATTTAAATAGAATTGCTTGTTTTGTTCGACCAACCGTTCAAAACCCAAACATCTTCCACGGTAATGGATGGACAATAAAGATCCAGTGATATAAAACATACACCACTCACAGGGGCTAATCCACTTCATGAGGACTTTTACTTCTCTATCTGTGGTATTGTCAACAAAACCAGCGAAGACTTGACCTCATTAATTAATCAAGCATTGCCTGGCATCTTATTCCTCTATGCTACAGAGCTCCACTGTTGTCCACCAACCATTAAAAACACATCACTGAGCCTCTCTGTTGCAGCGGGTGGGACATGTTCCTTCATTACCATGAACGTAGTTTATTTCAAGTCAAATGCAAATATGCACCAACGCCCCAAATCCGCAGCCGAAAATAGTCCACAACATATGCGTTGTCTCCCCCCTGTTTGAGTGACGTTTGCTAAAAACTACAGTGCCCAGCTATTTACAGGGGATTATTTAGCCGTCTCAGAACATGAACGCTGTGCATTTGTGAGTCGTTCTTCAAAGAGTTAAGTCTCCAGTAGGAACAGGATGGACAAGGAAGTCAGAAACGGTCCAACACATCATTGGTTTTGGTCCTTTCACAGGATTTGATGACAATCAGAAACATGTAGAATAAAGCCGGCCGCACCCAAAGCAAGCTGTGCTGGTAGCAAATTTGCACATTGATTGCGGGACTTGTATTTTCATATTGTGGTCTTGCTACTTTTGCTTGGGTAAAGGATGTCAATACTTGGTTCACCACTGGTTACTGCCAGGCTGACCTTTGGCTTTCCTCTTGGACACACGTCTTGCGTCAGCGTCAGCTCTGCTGCAGAGCAAAAACTGGCATAAATCACATAAAAACATAGACGTAATGAGTTGACAAAGATCTAAATGAACGCTTGTCGAGAGTTGCCCTGCGTGCTGACTCAACAGTGGAGGAGGAAATGAGGAAGTTTGTCTCCCTTTTCTTTTTGTGTTATTTGTTTTTTCTCCCCCCCCCCACCTCCACCAGACACTTGTGCCCTTTGTGGAGGCAGTGGCAGAACATCTGCTCAGCTGGCCCCCTTTCAGAGGGCCCGGCCAGGAGAGTGTATATGTGTGTGTGTGTGTGTGTGTATGTGTGTGTGTGTGTGTGTGTGTGTGTGTGTGTGTGTGTGCACGTGTGTGACAGAGGAAGAAAAGCAGTGGGAATATATATGTGAAAGAGAGCGCACGTGAGCGTGAGTTGGGAGTCGGAGCTCTGCAGCTGTTGGGGTTTCTCCTCCTGATGGCCGCCCATTGTTCCCTCTCTCTGTGTCCCCGGCTCTCTCTGTCTCTGTCCCGGCCGGTTTATGGGCCTTCCCCTTTTTTTTTTCTCAGCGCACACCGCAACTAAATTTATGTCCTTGGACACAAGCCTTTCTCAGGGTATAAATTAGGCTGGATGATTCCTGTCAGGGCAGCGTTGCCAAGTGCCTGCAGCTTTACGTCCCAGAGAGTCACATTATTGTCATTCACTCATATTTTATTATTGAAGAGGAACTTCTAAAAGGAACTCTTACCGCGCTTCACTGCGTTTATATCCACACCATTGTCCTGTTTATAAGTTTGTACGTTTTAAGTCTATTTATCTCGATGGCTTTGGAGTAAAAGGTTAAATAGCTATTTTGGACTGAAAAGTCTTTAAATTTGACCATTTCCACAAAACAAGGAGTCTTTAATGAGAGAGCCCGGGTCATGAGAATCCTCCTGTGTTCACAGTTAATGTGATTTAATGATTAATGTGAAAACAGAACAGAATTCAGGGCAGTGTCTTGCTGCATCTGTGTGATCAGGGGAAGGGACAAACTTTACAACGTTGGCGTAAAAGTAAACATTCAGCATTTGCGCTGGCGGTCCGGAATAAGCTCTTATCTCATTAGGTATGAAACCTGACCGAGGCAGCTGCGATATTAACCTAAATATTCTGTTTGCTCATGCTGGCTGGAACATCTGTCAGTGTTGTATAAAGATACGTAATATAAATGAATACCCAGCACGGCCTTCCTTGCGGTAGCATCTGGAGTAACGTGTTCCTCTGGCGCACACGCGCTGACTCGTGGAGGAGGAGGAAAATGATATTTCATCCATCCTTGGCTTTTGCGTTCTGCAGTCACTTCGCCACATTTACTGACTCCTCGACTTAAACCGCTCTCAACGGGAGCTGGAAATAGAGAGAAAGAAATCGAAGCACTCAATAGTCAAGCGTTCAACGACGGGTCAACGACGCCAGGAAGGACAGTGACCTCACTAGTCATTGACCAGGATGAAGATGAATATGATGGCGCTGGACTGCAACTGACGATTATTTCTATTACTGGCTAATCTGCACTGTATTTTCCTTTTTGAAACCTTGTTGTCGTTGCTTTCAGTGGAACATAAACAGAACTGATCAGATCGCCGGGGGCAACGCATACATTTATGCATAATAAGGGTGGGTTCACGTGAAGGGCTACTTTCCCAGAGAAAACAAGTATATTTTCCTCAATTAGTCGATTCAATGTTTTAACCATCATTTCTAAGGACAATCATTCTACTGCGACGTGAAGCAGAGAGAAGCAGCAAATCATCCCATCGGGGAGGCTGTGAGCGGCAGATGTTTGGCATTTGGGCTTGAAAAATAACTTTTAAAAACGATTGAACGATGATGAAGACAGTGGGCCAATCATTTTCTGTTGCTTCGGCATGTACAGCGATGAATGGATTTCAATTGGTCAGGTGTGCAATGCAAAATGGGCTGAGCCACAGGACAAGGGTCGAGATAACGGGATTCACACAGATAGGATCTCCTCCGTTACTGACCAGCAGCCAGGTTAGCTGACCGCCACTGGCGCACACACACACACACACACACACACACACACACACACACACACACACAAAGCCTTTGTGTCTGCCCCATTTCATTATCAACAGGCGACCTCTGACTTGTTTATCATGACAGGAGGTCAGACCGCTTGTCTCTTGCTACCGTTCTCTATCGTCTCTGAGCTGCTGAAGAAACGTCCCTTTCGCTCACTGCGTTGCTCTTCATCCCAAGTGTTACCTTTGTTTCAAGAGGGCGCTCAATATCTCAAAAAAAATAAAAAAAAATAAAAAATGATAAAAAAATAATTCATTTGAAGAGAGTTCCTTGAACAGATGACACATTTCCCTTCATACACGCTAGACCTTAACGTTTCCACATTTGAAATGACGCCACATGTGCATTTTTTGTGGCAAATAGTTCTTCAATGTAATCAGGTTATGTAACGGATGTAACGAGTTTCCATTGGTGCACGCAGGCCTACGAATACGGCAAATAATCATTCGCCGGGAAAACAACACACGTAGAAAATTACAATTGTATAAAAATGTTGCCTGAGTTCAGACTTCTTAGCTCAGTGTATAATAGTAGTCAATAGACGAATTAGTGTGTTTGAGAAACAATTTGCACGAGCAAGAAGTTTAAAAAGTTTAAAATCTTCACTTTGTGATAAATTCCCATATTTCTTTTGTAATGCGTCACCCCCCCCCCCCCCCCCCAGCTCTGAGTCGTGGTTTGCAGCTATAATCACCATCTTGTCTTTCGGCCTGATGCTGTTCTCTTCTGCAGATCGGAGGAAACCTTACACACTTGGGTGGTATGGAGGAATGGAACTGGTCCCTCGAACAATCGCTTGGAAATATTCAGCTGCAATCAGTGGCCAGCACCACGAAGTTACTGTAAATTACCATATTATGTTACCGCCTCACCATCCCTTGGAAAACTTGACTCCGCGCTCCAAGAGAGAGGAGCCGGCGGTTTGTAGGCCGTGGTCTCCGCCGATCCAGACGGCCGGTTTTTTTCTCCTAAAAAGACATGACTTCAACATAATGCGACTCGTAGACGGCTGTGCTCTTAATGTTCTCCTCATCTGAAGTGAGAGCTCCAACGAGCTCCGTGGGAGTTTTCTTTTCCGCTGAACATGTGTTTCACGCGATCGGCATGACTGCTGGCATGAAAAAGCAACTGTTTGCCTCTAGAAAGCATCCAAGGCAGAGCGAGGAGAAGGCAACAAAGTCAGTGAGCATGTTGACATGGAACCAGCATCCTAAACTGGTTCCAATTCATACATTCTCTGCAGCGGCATGGCTTTATGGATCGCTACGTCGGTGTGTCGGTTTTTTTTTTTTGGTCCCGTGACTTTTCCTCTAGCGCCCCCATGAGGTTGACATTGTTGGTATGGATTAAAGAATGTTGCCAAGTGCTGGATGGACCGTTGATGAAATTTGCTACAGATATTCATGGTCCATAACTGACTTTGGTGATTTTGCTGACTCCTCATCCAGCGCCATCATCAGGTCAAAGTTTCAAATACTTTTGTATATAATACCGGCAAAACGAATGACATTCATTCATTCAAGCAACAGCACACTAGCAGGCCAATGTAAGGTGGTGGTGGTGGACCTGGTAAATATGACTTGCTAATCGTCAGCCAGGTAGCATGCTGATGTTAGCATTTAGTCCAAAGCACCGCTGTGTCTTTGAGTGCAGCCTCACAGAGCTGCCAGCAGGGCTGCACACTGGTAGTCTCACAGAGAAACGGGGGAGAAAGGTGCTCTA
Organism: Enoplosus armatus; assembly: GCF_043641665.1. Taxonomy (NCBI): domain Eukaryota; kingdom Metazoa; phylum Chordata; class Actinopteri; order Centrarchiformes; family Enoplosidae; genus Enoplosus; species Enoplosus armatus. The sequence continues at coordinate 22,757,674 of NC_092186.1, read as the reverse complement.
CTTGTACTGGCTGAGGCTCCCCTGCAGCACCAGACAACAGCCAGAACTAAATTTACATACAGGCTGCGCCGCTGTGCTGGCGGCGTGAGAATGTCATAAGTCAGGCAGCAGCAGCTGCAGGCAGCCAGCTCAGTGAAGGTCCCTGAATGCCCAATGGCCATCATGAGGTCTCGACCTTCCAGTAAATGTGTCACGGTGATAAACGGTTAGTGTGACGGACACCTTTCAGAGCCCTGACTGGACCAGGAAACACTCCTGAGTGATTGGAGGCCTCTTGCAATTTAGTTAATAAGTGACGATAGTTAAGATCATCCAGAACGTGAACCATATCATTTCATTTAGACACTGAACATGTCGTGGAGGTGAAATTTATCTGGGCTTGTTTTCTTCAGCGACTGAAGCTCTGATTGCATCAAGTGTAACATGAGTCCAAGATGTTCTCTTCTATAAAATGAAGTGAAGGTCGGCCATGGGTGACATCCAGTGGGACTAAATCAAAATGCTTTCCTCTGGTAACATGATCTCCGTATAGCACAAAGAGGCTACAATCCAGGAACGCTGTGGATATCATATCAAAGAGAGTGACAATTCAAGGCGGCAGTTCGGTTTTCCACGCGATTCTAAGAATAGAGAATTGAAAAACATCTATTTTCTGGGAAATGTCCAGCTACGAGCCCGACGGCAAGATGAGTCGTTCTTAAACACTGATGGACGTGACCTCGCTGGCCATCACTCATGCAGTCAGCACAGAGAGAGGTTATTTGTTCGTAAATATGATAAAATCAGTCTGCTGCTGCTGCTGCTGCTGCTGCTGCTGTTGTGCAGGACCAGGTACGCGCTTCAGACAAGGCCAGGCACATACCTGGAGGCTGGAATTTTATCAGAGGCATATTTACCACTATTTCATGTCAGCCCACAATGACAGATAGGCCAGGAATTCCTCTGATCACTAAGCTGTTGCAAAGTGGAAACTTTTCTCCCCCCCCAATGCTTAGAAAACCATTATATTTGCTCCAATGGTCACAGAAATTTAAAGAATGAATTTGGGAATGTATAGTCTATTACCTGGATTCTAACAACAATAATTTAAGACTTCAGTCAACGTGGTCGACGGTGAGTTTTCTGTAGCTCTTTCTGCGCGTGTGTCTTAATGAACTCATTTCAAATGACTGACAGAACAGCTGTCTCCAGTAAAATACCTTTTATTGCCTAAGTGCTTTACGATGAATAGTATAACACTGAAAACAAACTATGAAATGATCCGTTTTACACTTGAACGAGCAGATTTGCTGGCAGAAACAAAAAGGTCCACAAAACAGTGCAATGTTCCAAACATCTTCTGAGACAACACTAAACACGGGGGACGTTTTATTCCACACGGGTGTAAAGTGTTGCGTAAATACAAGGTACATGAGACTGAATGAACAGTCTGTATGCATCAAGTATCTCAAGAGAACTGAGATGAGACAAACTTCCAAATCGAAGATCAGTACTCCCTCCCTGACAAACAGTATATACAAAGACCCTGGTTGTCATCTGGGTGCCCAACGTTTACAGAAAGTGCAGCAGACTTCACTACGAACATGAAGTTTTCTAGTGTAGCTAAAGGGCGACATCTAGTGCCCGTAAGCAGGAAGAACAAGTACGTTTTTCAAAATGTAATTCCAACAGATTCACAGCCATTTTAATCTTTTTTTTTTTTAAAACGGAAAGTCACTGTATTAACACAACACAAACATATCATATCGTCATATTTCAGTGGTGACTAGATATTTTTAAATACAAGACAAACACCGACCACAGCCAGACGTCACTGTTGTTTGAGCGGATTCAATTAAAATAAACAGGAGGCAAAGCCGACTAACCACACTTTATGTTCAACGTGTCCCTCATTTAAATTTAAATTTAAATAATTATCAGATCTCTGGCCTTCATCCGTATCGGTCATGATAATGTTTTATTTACCAACTTCTTTGCAAAGACACAGGGACTCAAAGAAGAGCAATCAGGCAGGTTTATACAAGTCTCATTTCGCCTTGTTGCCTAACCTGCATGTTGGGAAGTAAAGCGAAGGTGACGCCAAACTGGGGCCAAACCTGTCCAATCGCTTGTTTAGTAATGCCCAGTACGTGTTGTAAAGCTGTGTCCAGGGAGATCCCTCATCCCTGTGCCCTTGGAAGAGAGCCGGTGAGGATGATGGCGAAAACTACGAACCCCCCCCCCGAATTTTCCTTTAACTTGGGAAAATAGTCCGAAGGTCTTTACCGAAATCTTAGTTCTTAAATTGAAATTTTACAATACACTATGCTTTTTTTTTTAAGTGTGCTGACAGTCCTTTGAAAACAAAACAAATATTATAATATTGCAAATGATGTCAACATACAGGTAACATGCCTGTTTATGTTTGCAGCATACCACCTACTTGACCATTTGTGCTGATATCTGTGAATGTTCTCGGCTGACGTAAAATGTTTGAATTAGGAGCAGATTCCCTGTTGCAGGCAGTTTAGGCCTCACTCAATCTTTTGCCTGAGGATCCTTTTCTCCTCCTCTACGAAATTCTTGTCAGAGGTAGCTTGTCCCATGTCCCTCTTCCTCTTCTCCTTCTGCTGGAAGGTCTCCACTCGACGTTTCTTGGCCGACAGGTCTGCCTGATCTGATTCCTCGTCTGATCCCCCAGAGGAGTGGGAGTGGCGGTGGTGGTAGGTTTGGGGATTTTGGGTGGAGGGAGAGTGGGGGAAGAGAGAGAGAGAGAGAGAAAAAAAAAAAGATTTTTGAATGACAACAGCACGCTATTCAAACATAACAATAGGCTCTATTGCTGTGCAGGTGCAAAGCGGAGAAAATGCAAGTCTTGTTTCTAGCTTGTGCCTGTTATTAATCATTTTGTGACTCCCAACGTCCATTTTCCACCAAGACGGGTGGAGTGATGCAGCTGAGACTGTGCATCACTGGGTAACTCACTCGCTTAGATCATTTTTTGAGGCTTTAGTTGGCAAAGGGCGCATACCCCTCCGAAATCACACAAACCTTAGTACGACGTAGTACGCTGGGTTTTGCTTGACGTACATTTTTCCATCTAGTTTATGTATAACAGGATTGGGACATCATCGCTACATCTCATTGAGCAGGCGCGCTTTAACCATACCTGAGACAATAAACCTGTTTAAATAGGTGCATGCTTTGGCACAGTGTAAGTTGGTATGGTGTCAAACAACTCACGGCAGTGATCATTTCATCAGTTTATTGATGGCCACTGTCATTGCACGGCAGGACTAACCTGAGTCAGAAGGTTGCTCCTCTGTGGGTAAGAACAGGGCGTTGCCAGTGTAAGGCTGTGGTGCATCTTCCCCATTGTCCTCATACACATTGGACCACTTTATAGCCATGTCCATGCCTGGGGGAGGTCCCTTCTTCTTCTCCGGCTCTGTGGCGTAGCTCTCGGGGGGGGGCACAGCGTTCGTCTTCCACGGCTTGAACTCTCTGGCGGGCTTCAAGCAACAGAGAAAAGCACGTGCGCAGCAAAGGAAAGGTTCAGAGAGGCTGCTCAACTGGGCATCCAAAGCCATTTGTTGATTGATCAGTTAGTCAATCGACATGAAACCCACAACTGTTACGATAAACAGGCCAAAAAGCCAAAGAGTTGCTGGTTCGTGCTTCTCAAATGTGAAGATTTTATTCGCTTCGTGTGTATAAATTGAATACATTTGGGGTTTAAGACTGTTTACTGCACAATACAAGCAATTAGAAGATGCCACCTTGGGTTCAGGCAGCTTGTGACGGCTATTTTTCCACATTTTTCTGACATTTTACTACATTGACTACTCAATTACTCGCCTGATGAAAAAAAGCAACAGTGATAATAAACTGATGAACAGATAATGAAAACATTTATTAGCAGTGAGAAAAAAACTGCAAGTAGTTGCCTGGAAATCTATTTGAACCGTTTGTCAACTGAATAACCCCCTCAGAGTTCACCTGATGTATGTAAATTGTGATGGGCAGTATATAACTTCCATTGCTGTCGTTGGATCACATTAAACAGTACTGGTAGCTGTGGATGTGTAGCGTTTTGCTGCCTGAAATCACCACATCAGTCAGTCTACTGAGGCGTAATGTTATATGTTATATGTTATATATTATACATATGAACGCAGGTTAACGGTCACTGTCTATGTGTCGCTGTCCAACCTTGGATTTTTTTTTACCTCTTCAGGCGCTTTGACCGTGAGGCTCTCCCAGTCTATCTGCTTATTCAGTGGATTGTAGAGAAACGCAGGCTTGGACACGGAGCCGAACAGCTCCTCCGGTCTGGGTAAAGGAGCTCCACCGGCTGCTCGTTTGGTCCCTTGTTCGGAGGACTGGGCTCCGCTTCCCGGAGCGTCTGCCGCCGGTCTCTTCTTCCGACTTTCTCCCTCCTCGTCCGAGTCGCTGCCGTCGCTGCTGTCGCTCAAATCGTCGTAGCTCGAAAAGAAACCTAAGGAGCCTGACTTCTTCTCTTCTGCCATTTTGCAAGAGCTTCTGATTTTCCAATGAGTATCAACGTGTTGGTGTAAAGAAAACGACGAAAAGACGAGGATAAGGCTGCGGGGCCGGACTCAGTTGGCTTCTCTCCTCTAATCTCTACTCCATTTTGAATCAGCCTCCAAAATAGTCGTAAAGCATTTTTCATAGTGTCGTGACGGCTGTCGCAAAGCTATTTCATTAAAGGAGCAGGCCGAGTAAAAACAAAACAAGAACATTGTACCAAAGACACTGATTGTACTGCTGATACTGGCTTTAATGTCATATTGTCAACATACAATCGACTTATTTGGAGAATAAACATTAAATAATGTATTAATGTATAGTTTTTAGTATTTTTACTCTGCAAACAGTTGCTGGGTCTGTGTCAATTACAGTAAAATATCAGTTACTATATTACTTTAGGCTATGTAGAGATGACTAGAGATTACTTTAGCATTTATTCAAGGTACACTGCGTTACTTTCCTGCTGATATCAGACAGTCTGACTCAGTTGAGGCCTTTAAATCAAAACTTGAAGCACATCTTTTTGCCTTAACCTTTAGTCAGTTGCTTATTCTTGACTACTTCAGGCCCTGAACAAACCCTCTGTCTGTTTGCGTCCCACAAGCACAGTTTGCCCTCCTTGTCCTCTCTTTTCACTCAGGCTTCTCTGACCATCGGCCGCCCGGGGACCTCTCTCTCGCCCCTGGCTGTCGGTGCCTCATTCCAGATGTTTCCAATCCTCAACTTCATCCTCCCCTCCCGTCTCTCTCTCTCTCTCTCTCTGTTGTGTGCGTCTGCTGTGTTTGTGTAGTCTGTCCTCCTCCAGGTCTCAGTGGCGGAGAGGAGGTTGCGTGGCTCAGGTCTGTTTGGTGACACCTGAAGTTGCTCAACGTCCTCCCGGATCCATATTCCTCTTAATTTTACCATGTTGGTCTGTTCTGTACACGTGGCATCTGTTGCATGTCTGTTCATCCTAGAAGAAGGATCCCTCCTGTTGCTGTTAAAAGTTGTTTTTTTTGGGAACCCTCTGAGTCGAGGGTCTAAGGACAGAGGGTGTCGTATGCTGTACAGATTGTAAAGCCCCCTGAGGCAAATTTGTGATTTGTTATATTGGGCCATATAAATAAAATTGACTTGACTTTTTTTCATGGTTTTCATGACCTCAATCATTTCTGTTCCGGTATCGTACAAAGCAAGGCTCTCTTCTTGACCCACAGTCATCTTCTGGGGGCAGATCGGGATCACACGGCCTGAGATTTTAGTCTGGAATCTCTTTCGGACTCATTTAACGTTGGACATAATTTTATAGAGATACCGCTTAATTACTCCAGTAAATCGCTAGTCAATTTATCTCCAGTCATGAATGGCTTATGACCATTCTTCCAGAAACATCTGACTCTATCGTTACTTCTGATCCCCACTGTGAGCAGGTGAGACATGTGGTCAGATGAGCGGGCGGTTAAACACACACCAGATATCAAAGACACGTTTTAAACAGTTTATACATCCCTACTACTCTTTCACTTTAATTGTCTTGATATCTTGATAGAAAACACTTAAATATATATATATTTAAATTTTTTACGTTGCAGCAAAATCCAGATTATGACAAATGGCTACAATGACAGTGTATTGAAAATAGGGTATAGCAATAAAGCACAAAGACCAACTAAGATTATAATTTTATTCACAACTATCTTGTTTGTGTCTGGGCTACAATGTGCTGACACAAACTATCGTAATCTTATTATTTAGTTTCACATTCTGAGAAAAATAAAGGTTTTCAAATACTTTACTATACTACATACCACAGTCATGAGTATGTTTATGTAAGAAATAGATATGTATATCTATCTACATACAGGTCTTGCCTATATCTATCTATATACAGGTCAAATATAACAAGATAAAATATCGGGGATCATTAAAACACGTGCAGGGCTTAAAAGTACAATTAAGTGATAAAATCATGCCCACATTTTTATTGATCTTATTCCTGAGTGTGTTTTGAAAATCCACTTCTCTCTAAAAAGTGCATCACACCCAATCGTTATTATCCAAGAAGTTATAACACCACAACAAAACAATCAAAAATCGGTTATAGTAATACAATTGATGAATTATAACTACTGTTATCAGAATCAGTGGACGTGGACAGAAAAAGGTGATTTAATTAATTATTGCTGCCAGAAATTTGTAGTTTTAGCTTTTTGAATCAGTAATTTTTCATTGAGGCCCCAGGAGGATAAATTAGGATGGCAAACTAACAAGAAGAGTGCAGATTTCTGTTATAGCCAGTACTACACCGCTACAACTTTTCAAGTTAGGACACTTCACTGGCCCTAAGCAGGGGTGGAAAAAACTAAAAATGGCAACAGCTGCATGTGGTGGGGTACCAGCATGCAGAAAGTCATAATGCATTTATGGCAAAACAGTTCCAAACCCTGGTCAAAGTTAAAAACATTTTTATTATGTGAAACAGATTTAAAGCACAACGACTACACTTCTGTAGTAAAAAAAACACACAGTTCCATTGCCCCTCCTCGATGTCCACCGGTGGGACACCTTTTTGGGCATCAGCTTGTGCACCATGACAGAGCAGCAGGACATAGGAGTTTTTGAGGGAAACCCAAGCCAGCAAAGTCATTAACCTTTTGTGACCACTAGAGTGCAGTATAGTCTCACCAGTGACACAATGAGCGGTCCCAAAAAAAGAAGCGAGGAACTGAACATGACACTTTAAAAACTTTTTAAAACCGGCTTCATGTTTGTTTTCCCACTTAAAGATGCTCATCCAGTGACGATTCTTTGTTTGTTCCCATTAAGTGTATGAGAGTCTCATGACATCGTCCAAGGCTCAAACCAACACTTTAAACCACCTTTAAAACACCAAAGGGCTCGGACCATCACCTCTACTCCCTGATTGAGAGCAGTTCAGAGAGCCTAAACATGTACAGGTACATGTACACACCTACTAAAATGCACAGGGTAGATAAGGAAACATTATATCCTCCAGATATACTGCCCACAATTTCTCCCTGCCTTCCTCCTCCTCCCTCCCTCCATGCTCAATAATAACAATCAGGTGCTTCAAATTTTTAAGGTGAGCTGGAGGTCAGATCTGCACAGAGATTTACTGGAAGTCCAGTCCTAACAGATCCCGAAGGTAAAAGTGCAGGGGAAAAAAACGTTGTTTTTGCATTTTTCTTTCGGTATAGGGCTTCCTTGTTGTGATTGGCTGTTTTAGTCCTTATTCTTTGCCTTTATCTTAACCCTGTCATGCTGTCCTCCTTGGTGTGGTAGCGGTAGCATCAGCAGTGGCAGTATTATTAATAGCACTAAAACAAATCCCTGTTGAGTACAGAAGAACTAGCAGGCTTTGCAGTATAATTCTGACAAATGACTGACCGGCATCTTGCTGTCAACAGAGAACAAATACACTAGAATATAATCAGAATTAAACAAATGTGTATTTGATCACCTGTAAAGACTAATTTGAGTTGGCTGAAGCCTCAGAAACCCTCTTTTGTCCTATTAAAAAGATGTCTGGGAACATAAATGGGCCTAAAACAGGGATAGGCATGGCTGTCAGGACATATTTCATGCGATTACAACCCCTATTTATTCCCAGTGGAGTTTTTACACTGATCACTGTGTTCATTGGCAGTTAATGATACTGTGTCAAGTTGTAACTTCTGAGGAAAGCCGAAGGCTGGCAGGATGATATACTCCTTTTGAGGGGGACCTCCGCTGGACCGAGGGGGCACAGTTTTAGGCTTTAAGGAATGGTTGAACTTGTCGAACTTGCGCAGTAATTGTCCCCTCTCCTCTCGTCTCCCCTCCACAGTTAAATCTGTTTCATATTTTTCGCTGTTTTAGTCTCTGAGATGGACTGATAGTGACATTTCTCTTGCAGACGGAGCTAATGACTTAAAGGAAATCTTCATTGTCTCGTGTTTTATGTTTATAAATCCCAAACCGTCTCAATAAACTGGCCATGGATGTGGCTACAGATTCTTGGAGGCGAGCTTCCAGAGGTTGTACCCTGACTTTCTATCCTCGCTGTTCAGCTGCACTGCAAGTAAACAAATAAAAAGAGTTTGTTCTCAGCTTCAGCGTTCAAGATTTATGTGTCTTATAACAATAGATGTTGTTGGATAATTCCACTTGTTCCCAGTACAGTTTCCCTTGTTTCCTGAATTGAAACAAGGGCAAAAGTGGCAGATTGTTGCACTTAAATCAAGAAAAATAAATGCGATTCTAAATAATTTGAGCATTCTTACCCATTTTAATTCCCCTGAAAGACAACAGGATAGCTAGTTTTCAATGTTTTTCCTCTCACCACTCCCATATACTACTAAGACAGCAGGAGATACATATGAGCTCAATTCTCTGATGGATGCATGTTGTTCTTCTCATCATATTCTTGGCTTTTGACCAGTTTGGGGATGCAATGCTACGAAAAAAGTACGGTAAATCCAGCTGGGAGGATGCCGTCCTATTGCACAAGTGGCCCTTCCCTTGGCTTACTTTTTCCTGAAATCTCCACAGACCCTGACCATGATGTGAGAAATTCCCCATGGAGGTGAAAAGCCACACCTCTCCACGCCTCTGTTTAATCTAGCCATCCATAATACCTTGAATGTCTTGATTTTATCCATTGGCTTAGCTCAGGTCAGGACACATCTGTGGCAGCATATCAGTGGGTGTCAGCAAATACAGCAGTGGGCAGGTGGGTTTTTTTTCACCCTCTCTCTCTCTTTTGACATTTCTACAAGCAACGAGAGAGAGAGAGGCGCACACCGATTTAGCCGACAGAATGTCATCAGATGTTTTGCTGTAACACCTGTGTGTTCTCTTTGGAAGGCACACTGGGTGATTCTGAGCTTTTTGGGCCTTAATTGTAGAAATCCTGTTTATGTTTTATATCATTAAACCCACAGTACACCTTGAAGTGGCCAAACAACACCTGGAGAATGAAAAAAAAGAAACGTGGCATGGCGGTGCGCTCGTAAAACCCAGATGGAGGTTTTTGCACTTTTCTTTTTTTTTTCCACCAACAGACAACAATGTCGGCCGGACATCTTCCCGATATTGTGTTGCAGCCCCTTTTGGCACAATCTATCGCGTCCACATCTTTTTTTATCCTCGTTTGTGATTGGTTGTAGACTTACCACGGGAACTTCCCTTAAATATCTTCAATCGGAGCCTTAATCGCTGCTTTTCACTCGAGTTTGCTCACATTAATGTCAACTAGAAGAGTTTAAGCGGACTAACAAAGTAGCTGCAGCCTCTGGCCGATGCCAATGGGGTGACCTTTGACCTCAGGCTCTGTTGATGTAGCGGCATGACACAGGAGGTAGAACAGTGACCTTAAAAAGGTTAATGAGGAGAGCAGACACACTGATGTCAAGATCAATGCCTGTATTCAGTGGACGTGGCCGTGTACAGACGTGTGTGTTCAGGGTTTGTTTGCTAAGCCATGCGTGGACCAGCCAGCATTTCGATGCACGCACTTTTCTTATAATCCACAATATTATGATCTGTGCAAATGGTGACAAACCTTGACCTCGCTCCTTTATACACAGCAGCATGAAGCCTTGCATTGAGAAAGTAAATGATTCTGCACACACGATATACTGCAGTTGTTGGTGTGTGTACGCAGTTTTTGTATATGTGAGATGGACGCTGGACACTATTACCGATCCTCACGTTGTAGACTGGCTCCTCTCCTGATCGTCTTGTCTGCTCAAATAAAACAACCCCCCCCCCCCCCCCCCCCCCAAAAAAAAAAACAGTATTTATTTAACCGGGACATCTTTCAACACACACATTATCTATATAAAAACCACGCACAATTAGTTCACAATAAGACAGAACCTGTGATGCATGAAGGAGAGTGGCTTAAGTGTTTAAGACAGTCGCAGGTTTCTCTTCACGTTTCATTTGTAGTCTTACACAACATGCATGCTATTCTCCACCATCCCGCCATTGAACAACTGTCACAGCAGCACCTGTGGAAACCCAGTGTGCATGCTCCTCACCTTCTCTTCCAGCATTACTCAGTATGCAGCATCTATCAGCTCTCCTTTTATCTTTTTTTTCCATCTCCTTTTCCATTCGAATCCAGCACTGATACGATCGACTTAAGGGCTGCGGTGGAAACAACGTGTGGAGTCATGACTGGTTGATCCCCCCCCCCCACACACACACACACTTTTTTTTTTCCTGAGAAAAAAAAGGAGACTCAGCTGAAGTCGAGAGGCGACATTCATGTTAAAACATGCATTTTTATATTAAGACACGGTGCGTGTATATGCATTCACAAAATTTGCATGCTCACTTCCTCTCTCCATCTTCATCTTCATCTACGACTCATGTTGTCGACCCCTGGTGATCTTCCCCCTCTCTACTCTTCTTTGCTTTTAATTCCTGTCCTTCAGTTCTGTTATCTATAATTATGTATCCACGGCCCCACACTGACACGTGCACACAAACCCACCCACCTCTGTGTTTTCTCTGGTCACTTAACACTCTGTGCGATTTCAGACCCGAGAGGTGGCATTCTTTGGCTCATTACATTAACTCGAGGCTCTGTTTGCACCGCGGCCTGTCGGGACTCGTGGCTGGAGGCCGGAACGGTATCCAACTGAAGTGGCGAGAAGAGAGAGAGAGAGAGAGGAGACGAGGGGGTTGCAGGGAGAAGGTGTGGGAGATCTGGGTCAAAAGGACAGTTTGCGGGCGAGTGGGGTGGGGTGGGATGTGGTGTGGGCAGGGGTGGGTGCTGGGGGTGATCATCCCCATCACATGTTCCACGGTGTCCTGCAGTGTGGATGGCTGTGGGCTAAGCACACACAGCACACTCAACCCCGTGCCCTTCCTGATGCTTTGATTTTCACCGCTCTCCCTCCTCTACAACCTCCACAACATGCCCATACAGACACCACACACACACACACACACACACCTTGAGTCCTCCACTGTACTCTGAGCAGCCCATTCATATAAAAGTACAATTTTGAGAGAGGTAGTAGTTTGCGAGTGGCAATTTTTCTCATTGCTTCACAGTTTATGACGGAATGTCAGAATGATAAACGATATTTCTGCATGAGGCAAGCACACTGTCAGTTTTGGATTATGGGTCTTAATTGTCTCCATGTTCAGCTACGCAGGGGGGGAAAAAAGCCATCCCAGACCTAACCCAAATATTTAACATTTTAGCTGCGTTCACGGCTTGTTAACATATAGAAGACGTCTGCATGGAAGTGTTCAAAACAACCCCATTCTTGCTTGTGGCTCTTCTCGGTTCTTTTATGTCGCGGTGGTGCCGTCCGCTCCAATTTTAAATCCTCATTGTCAAGTGATCCGTCTGCAGGCTGTGGCCGTCCACATTTGCATCTTTCGGCTCTCAGCTATCCATTTTCCTTGTAAAGCTCTTCGTGGTTGTCCAATTGTGCGGTCTCAAGTTCTCCGGGAAAACATGCAACTATAATGTTTCCTTCCCAGATGTAGATATTCTTTAAAAGCCACGCTAAGATGTTTGCTTGAAAGCTACAGTGAAGGAGAGAAAGCGTTTGATTTAATCCTTCTTTTTTCTCTTTGGCCGACAAAAGGTAGACGGCGCCCACTCAAAAGCTAACGTTTGCCTTAATACCTCATCAAATAGTTGTCAGATCCCGTCTTTTCCTAACAGACAAGAGAGACACTTACACAGGACCTGGGGGGGGGGGGGGGGGGGGGGGTGCAAAAAAAAGAAAGAAAGAAAAAAAAAGAAGACAGAGACAGGAGTGTTTCTGTGATCTGCGGATGAGATTCGAGGCTGTCTGCAAAACAGATTGGTCACTGTGTGGAAGGGCCTCCCTCTCTGTATGTTCTGCACATGTCACAGAAGTATGCTTTGAGCCGACGCCAACAGCATCTACTTTTCGAATGTTTAATTCAAATGGCCCCAGTCACTTCTGTCTGCCAGTCATCTCTACGAGCGGGAGAGGAGGCCGGGGAGTTGATAGCCTGACGTCGCTACAGTCTATAAGGGACATATATATATATATATATATATATACATATATCTGAGGCACAGAAAAAGGACCCTGATACAAATTCTGTACTTGTAACATTTCCACCACTGCAGCTCACAGTGCAACTCATCTGTCTGTATACTGATTTTATGTCAGAATTTCAAAGTCAATTAGACAATGCCTGAAGCTTTTGCAACATGTTTTTTTTTTCTTCAGGTTTGAAGCTAATAAAGGAAACCTACGGGAGAATTCTCTGAACAAAAAGCTCTCTGTCGAAGGAAACATCAAAGCTTGTTCTCCTTTGTTTCCAGTTAATGGCAAAAAAAAAATGTCTGTCCTCGAGTCAGAACTGAACTGTCGAATCTAAGGAGTCACTTTGCGTGCATGAATACCATGTGAGAAATGGGATTTTCCCTTTGACAAGAGGGGAAGGCTGTGTTTCACAAATCACGGGCCTCGTGGCGACAAAGGTAAACTAGCCATGATGGAGGTATGGCTCTATGGATGGCAATGTCCATCCACCACTTTGGCCCAGACGGAAATATGTCAACAACCACTGGCTGGAGTGCCGTGGCGAACATTCATGTATCCCTCTGGATGACTTTTGATCCCTCGAGTTATTAGCATATTAGCATGCTGACGTTAGCTTTTAGCTCAAAGCCCCTCTGTGGCTAAATACAGCCTCGGAGCTGGTATGGCCTCAGACTTTACTTTGGACAGGTTTTTATTCATACTATTGCTTTAAATCTGTTTCTAAGTCACGGCTGACTTCCAATCTCAACAGATGGATAATAATTGAATTTATTTTAAATCATGTTAATAATTTACAGTGAAACAGTGAATAGGATATGTTGTCAGTGATCTCACTTCCATCCTTGTCTTCATGAGTATGACTTGTTGCGGTGCAGCGTTAGCCCTCCCGCCATCCAGCGTTTATCATTTTTAAATGTTACCTGAGCTCGCTGCTAAATTCTTGTAACACCAAACTCTCCTATTTCAGTGTGACTCAGAGGTTTTTGCTCCCAGCTTGTTGTGGTTGAAACAAATGTGACATCAACTGGACTGGAAAACAAGACCATGGTTAACGCAATACTTTGGGAAACTTTTGGGAAATGCTTTCTCGCCCGACAGTTTTATTGATCCCACTCAAATTAACCACCAGATATCGATCTTCTCATCGAATTCTCAGCAATGAAGTGAATGGGCGTGTTTCCCCCGAAATGACTATTATTCCTGTAAACATGAACTAATAATTCCCCTGCGTCTGCAATGGCCAGATCCTGGTAGTATGAGAACAGCTGAAGGGTTTGCTCTGCGCCCTGCGTTCCGTATTGTCTGTTCCTGTGCCAGTCCTTCTCCTGCTGTAGGTCTTCTGTGTGATGGGGCGTGTAGGAAAAGGATTGGGGGCACATTTCACACCTTGGGGGCAGCTTGGTGGGGGGGGGGGCGGCAGCTTGATGAACAGAGAGCACCTGGCTGAGAGCTGAAGTCCCCAAGCCTCCCTGGTACAGACATGGTTTACAGATCAAAGCAGGGTAATCCCTGCTTCACCCCGTCACACACTCCTCCTACGCCTTCTCCTCCTTGGAGTCCTTGGAGTGTTTCGTCTCCCCAACTTCTTACCCTCAGAAGCTTCGACAATCTGCAAAGTGCTCTCTATGAAACCCACCTCATACTACGCTTGAACTACCTATTTCCCCCCTGATGCCCATGGTGAACCCTGAAGCCCTGGCTGTGGGATTTTCTGACTCATTAGCTCTGCTCAGTCAAGTGGAGCAGCCTGCAGATTCCTTCCAGCCAAGTTCATCAACCCAGCCAGTGGCCCCGACTGTGAGGTGATAAGAGAGAGGGGGCTCCAGCCATCGGACCCCGCCGCGACTTTGTTTAGTGTGAAATGAGATGAGGAGGAGGGGGACGAGGCGGAGCGGGGCGGTGGAAGATGCGAGTGCTAATCAAGGCCCGCAGATGGGTCGGTTGATGAGTCGGATATGGGCAGCAGGGCAGCGCCGCACCCTAACGCAGTGCAGCGTATTTAACACAGCTTAGCAGTGTAGTTACAGGAGTGTTAACGCCTGTCAGTTATACGACTGCTCGTCTTGGCAGCAGGTGTCTGTTTGACCCTGGGTCTAATGTGCAGACGGTGTCCTGTTGACCTGGACTGTTTGAAGCGATAAGACTCGCGCAGAACAACATGGAAAGAAGGCGAACACCTTTTCACACCAACATTCTCAAAAGGTTTACCGTTGACCCCAACTGTTAAAAGGATGATGGTTGCTCTCATCACACGTTCTCTGACATTTGAACATCGGCTTTTTTGGACGTTTCTAAGTTAAAAAAAAGAAAAAGAAAAAGAAAAATGTTGAAAAGGCTTGCAAGGTTAATTGTTTTGTAGAAACGTGGGTGTGTGTAAAGCTTTATCAGCCGAAACCTCCTCCCACGCTGGCTGCATTTGGCTAAGGAATACACCAAAGAACAGCATCGGTTGTTGTCATTGCCTTCCAAAATTCATGACCACAACACCAGTTCACCAAGTATTTTCTGACCCCAGCTATCGTTAAAATCTGCATCAATTGATCTTTTTTTTTTGTCCAAGTGGGGCAGCACAACAAGCTGTAAACACAACACTGGCCTTATAAAGTTGAATGTGGTGAACATGTTAGCAAACAGTTGCCTATTACATATCACAGACATGGAGCAGTCCAGTGTTCACTCTTCATTTACTCTGCTTCTGCTTCCTGAGGGAAACGCCTCCGTCTTTAGCTGCTATACGCTCCGCCATGGTCACCAGCTAGACAGCCGTTTGGCAATGAGCAGGTAGCGTACAGTAGGTTAATCGGAGCGTCTTTTTTTTTCTTTTTGTTTCACGACGTTGATGAGAGTGATGCGAGTAAACCAAAACAGCAAAGATGCAGGCCGCACAACAAAAACAATGAACTAAAAGGCACTAAAACACCGGAGCTGAGGGCGACTGTAGAGGCAGGTCATAATTCCCTTTGGGTTTGTCACTACGAGTGAGTCCTTTCACATTACATGTCGTCATTTCTTGCAATTGTTGATGCAAAAATATTAATTACTGTAGCTTTAAGGCTTGGTCAGATTTTAAAAAAAACACACGAAAAAACGACTTGGTTCAGCCGAGTGAGCGATGGTGGTCAAAACACTGACTGTTCATTTTGCTGTGCTACAACAATGTCAAGAGGTCTTGTCAAGGTAACCTAAATATAGGTTGCTGTAGGCATTTGAACAAATGGCCCGTGCTGTCGTTTTTCATTCTCTGCAAGGAGGGGTTTGAGAGGTTTCTGTGGTAACTGCTTGTGTTTCTGCTGTGAAACGGGGTCACCATTGTTTTCACCTATTGTGAATATTGCTATGTTTTGCCAAAGTGGAAGCCTCAAACAGGCAGGGAGCATTTGACACTCAAAAGACGTACTCTATACTCGTGGAGGGGTAAAGATCACATCTTTAGGTGTAAATCCGTCATTATTTTCCATTCATGATTTAAAGTGCAGATGTTTATGCTCAGGCTTCTGCTGATTGGTGGGGGGGGGCTGCAAGAGGACAGAGGTCAATCACACACTTCTGTTTGGCCAGGAGATTCACAGGACATTTACAGGAAGAACTCCGAGCAGCCTGTTAGAACACTGCCTGTTAGGAGAAGACGTGGTCCAGCACCCGTGTTGCTGCGCAGAGCAGACCTCACAGGTCAGCTACTGTACAGCAGGTATGTGATGGGCTGGTGCTGGCCTAAGTCTTTGAGCTGCTGCATTAGATTCCACACAGATTTAATGACTCAACAGCAAAGCTTTGCCAGCAGAGCTCTGCCTGTTTCTATTTGATCAGCCTTGAGCCTTGCAGCCCGCGCTCCGATCAGACCTAAATAGAAGCAGAGTTTAAATAGCGGGACAAGGTGCTGAAAAGATTTAAGTCTCCTCCTCGTAATGGGAACACTTACCAGCTTCCTGCTTTGTTTTGCCCATTTCTGGACGCTCGTCTCCAGCGTTGTTCACAAATGCGCGCCTTGTTTGTCTTGGCACTGGAGACAAAAACTTTCAACAGGCAAACAACAGGGCTCATACAGATATAGCCCCCGTGAAAGGGGAAGATCAAGTGTCCTTGTCTCCATGCTGTAAATAAATGTAGAGGAATTAGAGTGAACAAGCAGCTGGAGTCTCTGCAATGACAGCATGGCTATTTAGCTCTGAAACACCACACACAGTATTTTTCAAATCGTGCTATTTGCGTCACACAACAACTTTGCAGAGAGCCATCTTGTTTCATTTAGGTGCATTCCCGACAATTTAGCTTTAATTTTCCTTTGAGTTGTCCAGAAGAGAATGCAGTCAGTGTGTGAATCCACCAGCAGGCACTTCACAGAACATGCGGGGCACAGATAATGGCTTTTTTTTATTTATTTCTTTTTTTATTTACTCTCGCCACAGGCTACTCGTTTGGAGGAAATTGTTCACAGATCTTAACTCGATCACTGTCTTGATCAACAAAGAGGGCCCTTTCCCTTTAATTCACTTTTGGACTTTGTCACTGACTTCATCTCATTTTGCTTTTAGTTTGGACATGTTTGTGATATCTGAGCTTTGCGCCAGATGATTTTGCCATCTGTTTCTGCATGTCATGTAGAGTGATTGTGACTGAATGGCCAGTGTAATGACTGAAAACCTCCCAGTGTTGTTGATTTTCATGCTTTAACTTCAGTTAGTGCACTTCTGCTGGTTTTGATAATTCTACAAATGTTAGGCTTAAAGGAATAGACTTAAAGGACATTTTGGGCTTATTCGCTTTCTTGCTGAAAATTATGTAATTATATAGATACTCTCTGTGCATTAAATATGAGGCAACAGCCAGGAAACCGCTGGCTTAGCTCAGCATAAAACTCGGAAACAGGGAAACAAATTGGGAAACCAGATAATGTGTTAATTAGTGAGCTTTAGAGATGCTCATGAACTTACTTACCTTTGGACAGAGCCAGGCTAGCTGTTTCCCCCTGCTTCCAGTATTTATGCTAAGCTAAGCTAACCATCTCCTGGGTGTGATCTTCTCACTCAGCAAGACAGCGAATAAGCCTATTTCCCAAAATATCACACTGTTCCTGTAAAAGACTGTTGGATAACCTGGATGGATAAATGGATTGTTACCAAGTCAAAAGCACAACATCACTACATTTACAAGACTTTTTTGATAACAATAGCAATATTTCGTTCACATCAAAAGTGCTCACTTACAAAGACATTTACCGCGGCCTTATTACATAATGCAACCACAGCTGACATAACCAAAGTCTTGGCCAGTTTAATGTTTGGGTTTCCATCAAGTCCTGTGTCCAGCAGAGCCCGTCAGCTCAAAACAGTCTGGAAGTCATGATGGTGATGACCCCAGGGGTATCTCCGTCTAGACTGCTTGGATACATCTTTTATTTTCAGGTTTACGACCGGATATGTTCCCAGATAGCCACGTTGGTTTAATCACAGCCCCAGTAAGAGCACATTGAACATCTCAGCAGCGTCTCACTGGCAACCATATTTGGGTAAAATCGAATCAAAATCCTCTCAGGATGCCGGTCAGGTGGAATGTTTTGAGTCATATTCAAATATGTTTACTGACACACTCCATGCTACAATACTGATGTAGTTGCGGTGGTTCCCATCCCTTTTGGTGTGTGGCTCCCCACAAAAAAAGCAGCATTGGGCCGGGGCCCTGTGTCGCGTCTCAGATGTTCATGAGTCGTTAGCAGTTCCCCTCTTAACATATCAGATGGCTTCATTCAAATAACTGTTCAAGACCCAAAGAGGTAGAAGTGTCTATTATTTCAAATGGAGAAAAAAAAAAGAATCATAGTTCAGAGAAAAGTCCAAAAGATGAATTCAAATGAGTTTTTTCTTCTTTCCTACCCCAGGTATCATCTCACAACCTCATTTATATTGTGATCCTTTGAAGGGGGGGCGATAGTTAAAACTAGCAACATATGTATAAAAAAAAAAGAAAAAGAAAAAAGAAAATGGTATGGTCCACATTAGGGATGTCTTATTACAAGATTCTTCCAGGCATGAATATGGGAAATATATTACAATATAGTTACAATTACGGGTAAGAAGGATATATTATATATGGTTTGACCTCCCCCGACCTGTCCGGCCCGGGTCATACCAACACCACCTCGTAACCATGCTTTTACTAAAGACAGAGTTTTTTTATTTGTAATAAAAAGTACAATAAAAGTGTATTTTAACGTTGTGGTGTTGGTACTTTTAATTAAGTAAAGGATCTCTTGCCCCCCCCCCCCCCCCCCATGTGTGATCTAGGGTCATTGAGAAAGCATATGAATGGAGCCCTTTCAGCCAGTCAACTCACACTGTAGGAAATTCTTAATCTCAAATCTCTTTTTAATCCAAGAAGTGACCTAAGACTCTGCTCTTTTATGTCTACAGTATGTCATAGTGCTCCTGGCAGCGTGGACAGCATGCACATATGAGGTAATGACGATGAAGTCTTTTGCTGCGAGCCAGCCACACCAAACCTGGCTGTAACCCTGATAGCAAACACATGAGGTAGTGGTGATTGGCCATCTGTGTCTGGAGCCTGGCTGTTTAACCTGTGCTCTGGCTTGACAGGTGGCACTGCTTTTGCCCCAGTGGACAGAGAGGCTGCAGGGCAGGAAGCCGGAGCTATTTTTTGCCTTGGTGACAGTAGACAGTGACAAGGGGCGGCTGATGGGTCTAGGCCTGCCGTGCGGGGAACAAGAGATCCTTGCCACCCATGAGTTGCTGGTGTAAAAGAAACGCAGGGTGGAAGTGGAAATTTACTGTGCAGCATGAATCTCATTGTATTCCTACTCTTTTAGGGTGGATTTTACCTTTAATATAATTAATATTTGTATAATAACTGAAATAATTGATCAAATAATTATGTGTAATGTGAAAGGACAGAGAATTACCACCTGACGGCAGACTCCCTCAGCTCTACAGAGCTTTTATTAGCATCTTTCAGCTCATTGTTACGGTTTGGTTTGTTTTGGGGGGCGGGGGGGGGCTCTTGGCGATAAACCCACTGTTCATTCACTACCAGTCCAGCACCAAACAACAAACAGACAAAGTTAGCAACTAGCTGGTGAACACATTGGAGTATTTTGCAGCTCAAGAGCCAGATATTTCCCTCGGCAGTGAGTGGAGACAAACACGGAGCCAAAAAGAGATGAAATATAACATTTGTCAGATCCAAATGAATGCCAATGCTGCTCCTTATCGGCAGGACGTGCAAACACAGGAAAGTGTTCGCTAACAAGTTCACCATATCAACTCAAAAAGGTGTTTCTGTGGTGTAAAACCCCAGAAAAAAATTGTCCTTGCAGGTTTAAGGATGAGTTTTTCTTTGTATTTTATTGTTTGTGACACGCTGCAGATAACAGTGATCTACGGTGCCTGATTTGAAAGACGGACTTCACACTTTTTTTTCTCATTTTTATGTCAAACCCAGCACTCACACAATCTGAAACTGACCTACTTTGTCCCTTTTTTTTGGCTCGGATGTTGAATCCTGTCTGCCTCTTGTTCATGTCTCCTCTCCCCCACCTTGGGGGTGTTATTGTGGAAACCAGGGATCACAGCGAGTCCCCTTCTCCTGAAGCAGTCAGTGTATGTTGTCCCCCCCCCCACCACCACCAACCCTGACTGAAACTGGGAACAATTTTCTGTGCAGTTGTTTCCAATCTCCAGCAGAACACATTGTTTTTTGTGTGTGTGTGTGTGTGTGTGTTTGCTCTTCCAAGAAAGAAATAGTACAGTCTGCTTTTCATTGTTTATGTTTGAAGTTTGAGTGGATGCACTTGGGCCTCACAACGGGTCTGCGTCGCCGCCGTTTCATGCACAGGTAAGAAGAAGAATGGACGACGTCTGAAAACAGGAAGAGGAGCTGGTTGTTCCCTCAGGTGGCCTCACAGGGGCCTTCCACAGCTATTCAAAGAAGAGGTATTAATCGGCAAAACATTCACACATGTAAAAGCCATAAACCCTGTCACGGGGGAAAAAAAATCAAGATGTTTCCCAGTGTCCTCTGTCTCCGCTTTCTCTGAGCTCTCCACCACTCGAACCTGTGCCAAGATAGCATTTTAAACATTCAGAGTGTTTGTTTAAATCCATTTGCTGCAGCAGATGTGGCGTGTATATTCATGTACTGGCTTAAAAATAGCTTGTCTTTCTGAGGTTATCTGAACTTTTTGGCTCTCGCACTGACTTTATGGCTAAGCAGGCTAAGTCCCAAAAATCAAAGGGAGACTTTGTAAAGCCAAAGAAGAGGAGCTCAAGAGGCCAGGGGTGCTTCTGTTTTCCAAACCCCGCAGAAGTCTCAGTGGGAGAAACCCGATGGTCCGTTTTCACGGAGCCGCCATGCTCGAGTCTGTTGTTGTGACAGGTGTCTGTGGTGGAGCTCCTTCGCACCAACATCCTAAGGTCTCCCTTTGAATCCATGAGCTGACATGAGGGCAGGCGAGAGGCAAATGTGAACTCTCACGATCTTGAGGAGGGGGGAATGAAAATGACAATCCACCCCCCCCCCCTGATCGACCTTCTGCTAAAAGCCATGATCAAATGATGAATGATGGTCGACAGACGAGCAGACGGAGCCGGGCGGGGGTTGACCTGAAAGGTAAAGCAGGCCTGTGGTCAGAGCAGACATGTGAAATATTTCTGTCCCTCTTAAAGAACAGGAGAGGCTGCGGCGAGCTGGTGTGAAGTCTTTTCTGTGTTGGACACCCGCAAAAAGAGGGACACGTATCGCTTGAAGCCCCGCGTCTCTGGCTGCCGATACCACCAAGGTTGCTGTCGTGCCGCACTTCGCTACCGTCTCCTGTTGTCGCTCCAGCACCTGTGTGATCTCTTCTGACAGCTAGTCTCTGTCTGAAACTGGACCCAGCTACTGCTGCAAACTGCTCTCCAAGCATCTCAGTGCAGCCGTGTTTAGTTTAGTGTTCATAAATTGCACTACAAATACTTCCAAACATTATAAAATGGGTGTTTTCCACACATTGTCACAAGAAACCGTTTGGCTGAGGAAGCTCTCCTGGAGTCATAAACCCCCTTTGCAGTCCATGCTGAGTAAGATTTTCCCTGTTAGCTGAAACTGAGCTTAAAGGACTAGCAAATAAGTGCATTTCCCAAAGTGCACACTTATTTGCTTTCTTGCTTGGAATTCGATGAGCCGATTCTCATGTTTGTGCTGTAAACAGGAAGTTACCACCGGCAGCCAGCTAAGTTAGCTTAGCATAAAGACTGGAAACGGGGGAAAACAGCTAGCCTATCCATGTCCAAA
Organism: Enoplosus armatus; assembly: GCF_043641665.1. Classification (NCBI taxonomy): domain Eukaryota; kingdom Metazoa; phylum Chordata; class Actinopteri; order Centrarchiformes; family Enoplosidae; genus Enoplosus; species Enoplosus armatus. Next base: position 22,735,832 of record NC_092186.1, on the reverse strand, counting down.
GGTAAAAAAAATCCCCTACCTATCAGCACCTCTAATGCACATTAATTAACACGTTACATCTCGTTTGTTGAATTCATACAAAAACCAAAGTGCAAAAGTGAATTGCATGAAGCCGCTATGTGCTAAACAATTTCTTCATGCTAAGCTAAGTTCGCCGAAAGCCGGCAGTAGCTTCATACGTCTACATCTTCTCGTCTAACTCTCGGCAATAAAAACAAATGGAGAAATGAATGCTGATGCGTTTAATCAAATATGATCTATAGCTCGTGTTTTGTCACATTTTTCTTTTCTTTAATGGTTACGCTGAATGCGGGAATCATTAGGAGACATGAAGGGATATCTGCAGAAAACACAGGGTTTGGACACACGACACATGCGTGAGGATTCATGAGGTTTCAGAGCGTAACAATGTTTTTCATTGTGACTTTCTGAATCTCTATCGTAATTGTTCAACATGTTATCCTTGCGTCAAGACTTTCATCATCAGCACTGGCTTCACTTTACATGGAAAATGCATGGGATCGCGCGCAAATTACTTGCAGCCTAATGGTATCGCTGGAGATAAGAGAGAACATGCCTTTCAAGCCATTCTCTCAACCCTCTCGAGAAATGAAATGGGATTTTGTATGAGGAACATTGTAGTGAGCAAGCATAAAGCCTCTCTCTGTTCCACAGCCAGCTCCTCAGAGGATTCACGCCAGACAGAGGATCAGCTCCAGAGATGAAAGTGAGGTCAAGGTGGCTTTTTTTTCTCCTCCTCCTCCTCCTCCTCCTCCTCCCTAAATCAAGCTTCTTCTCTGGCTCCTCTCCTCTCCTTTCTCCTCATCCCAAACTGAGAGCAGACAAGAGATCTGGAAAATGGGGGATAATAATAATGAGGAGTTGTGTTTGGCAATTTTTGTTTTGGCCAAGTTGGGCCAGGCTTCCCCAGGTGTCTTCACTACCACATTTGTTCCGATGAATGGATTTTATGCAGTAATTGTACGTCTTTTACCACTGTTTTATTGCTTTTGTAATGATCTAAGTATGCATTTGTGTCTTTTGTTGAACAATGTGCAGTGCTGTGCCTACAACCAGACCCCACAAGCTTTTAAAGGGATTTCGGGACTCACTTTAGATGAGAAGAACGATACTCTCAGCTAAATATGCTAAGCTAAATATGAAGCAAGAGGTCAACACGTGGCCAAAATAGTCCAGCACATAACCACAACTTGTCCTTTTTTTTTTTTTTTAAATCTTAAACAAATGAGAAATAACTTGTGAATCAGTCAAATTTGGAGGCGCTGGTGGGCTCCCCCTGCCTCCAGCCTTCATGCTAAGCTACGCTAATTGCCTGCTGGCTGTAGCTTCATATTTAGGGTTCAGACTTGAAAGTGGGAATGTTTTTCCCCCCTCCAACTCTTGGTAAGAAAGCAAATAGCCGCGTTTCCCAAAATGTCAAACTGACGTTGTTGCTTTACTCCCCCGTTCACTGGAGCAAAGACGATGTTGAACAGTTTAAGTGCTGTTCCCTGCATGGTTAATATCGTTCTACCAGGTTCCTCAAGCGGTCTTGTCATCTCTTGTTGCAGCTGTAATACGCCGTTACAACCAGAATGGAGGATAACAATGTAATGTGAAGGATAAACCAGGCTGGCCAGTGGAACACGAGAAAGTTTTGCCCCGAGCACATGTGGGAAAACTATTAGTGGTCGTAACATAAACCGTTCTGATAAAAATACAGCCCAGGCATCTTTCTACAATCGTCCCAACTCTTCTCCTAAGTAACATCATTATTAAGCCCATCTTTATTTAAGCGATTCTTATTGAACAGTTCCTCAGTTTCATCGCTGCAGAATCGTCCCTCTAGCTCTTCAAGTTCGCACAGGACGAGGCCGGGGAAGCACTGGATGATATACCGACTTTTAGGCGTCAGTAGCAATTTACCTGCCTTGATGTTGCCTTCCCACCGCTCTGTATTCATTCATCATTCTCGCAGGGTCAGCAGCGTCTGGATTTATATCTCATATCTGTGTGTCTGAAAACAGACGTCATATTCACCTCCTCCTCAAAGCAAATGCTCCCAATTGTGTGTCATTCCGTCCAAAAGTAACCACCAACCAAGTTAAATACTCTCATCGACATCTGCAGCCTCCCCTAAATTAAAGCTTAAGAGTTTGCCCACCCATGCAGTGGAGCCGCTTCCCTTCATATTTCCTCTGGCCTTCGCATTTGTTTCATTTGGAGGCCACTTTCCTGTGAGGAAGACGGGAAACCATCGGAATACTTTGGGATGTATAGGCCTGGTTTAACAGCAGCTGATGAATAGTATAAAGAGCAAAATGTCGTCATCTTGCTCAGCGTATTTCTTCTTTTCCTGTTCTCACTTTCCTGCCAGGAAAGTTATAGTTAAATTCAAGCACAGACACTGCACTGGTTTTGCAGGTACTGTTAATTGACGATGTTCAGGAAACCATAAATTATTAAAACATTCATCGTAAACTTCAGTCATTTACAGCGCTGCCGTGTGTGATTCTGGCAGCATTTGGATGCCAGGGGTTTTTAGAAGTTGACAGACAGCCTTGTTTTTTGTGGGTGTGGTCGACTTTCACATTGACTCAAAATGTGCAAAACTAATTACATATACACACACACACACACACCCCTCTGTTGGTGCAGCCAAGCAATCGGAAGTGAAAGAAAGACCACTTTCTGGTGATTTCCTCACATTAAAGCAACATTATGAAAACGTGTTTGCACGTAATGAATGATAAAAGACCTCATCAGTTTTTTCGCGAATTAAAACGATGTTTTGGGATGCGGCTCAAATGAACCATCAACTAACCAGGCGCTGTTTCAAGAGCCATAACTCCGTCCAGAGCGCTTACAAGGCTTTGCAACGAAAAGTGAAAGCCAAGCATGAGGCAACATCTCCCTGTGCAGTGTGTGTGTGTGTGTGTGTGTGTGTGTGTGTGTGTGTTCCTCCTCTGTGCCCCTCTCCACCCCACTTGACCCCCACCCCCCCACCCCCAAAAGGGACTTTCACTCTCCCCACACACTCCCGGAACTTCCCCTCAGCCCAAACACCCCCTTCACCCTGGACTCCCCTTGCCCCTCTCTCCCTGCTTTCCCATGGCCCCTCACGCTCCGCAAACCACCTCACGCACTCGCTCGTACATGGAGCATTGTTTCAGCTATGGACCGCTCTGCGCCCCACCATCTGTTGAGCACTCTCCCAGCTGTTGCCCACCCTCTTCCCCACTCGGCAAAATAACAGCCCTACGAGCCGGCGACACGCACGCAGGACAGAAATTACACAGGGCCGTGTCTGCTAATTAGAGACGGGGCGCAGGTTTGGTGTCTAGCCGGGTTTGCAGGTAGTTGAGTCAACCTGGTCGCGCAGGTCGCACATGCCAACCAATTGCTCTCCCTCGGCCCTATTCATGGCAGACGCTTGCTGATGAGCCGTTTACATAATGAGGCACACTTAACCAACCGTGTCTGCGGCATTATGTCGAGAAGAAAGCGCTTACAGTCGTTTTTTTTTTATGAGGTCTGCTGGCTGGTTACAGGACAACATTTTGTTTTACGCTCCGCCAACCGTAGAGCCTTCCCCCTTCCTCGTCCACTTTCCTGTGTCTTTTTCTCTTTAACCAGCCCGGTTGACTTTGGCTTCACTCCGGTCCTGTGAGGCTGAAAGTTTCCACGCACTCCACATTTACAAGCTGTGGCTGTGCTATTGAAATGTTATCCCGAGAGACAACATGCTCCCCAACAAGGGCATGGTGTTTGACTGCGGGCCCTCCTCCAGTGGGGAGCTCTGGAGCTGAAATCACGAGAGTGCAGGTAGGACTACATGCCCCCCCCCCCCACCACCCCCCAACGGGGACTGGGGCCAGCGACATCCCCACAGTCCAAATTGAGTACAGACTCGTACATAAGAAACGGCCCCAGAGAAGGTCATGCTAATTGTTTTAAAGCAAGTATCTGTCCGTTGCTCGTGCATTATGTAAAGATCGTCAGAATCCCATCCGGCCCTCATGTACTTCTAAAACTCCGTCATTTGTCCTTTTTTTTTGGACTGCCATGGTGACTTCTGGCTTGATCGCAACATCTCTTTTTGGATAAGTTGTGAAACTGCGAGATGGGGAATACCACATGTTTTTGGGGGAGGGGGGGGGGGGGGTATGCGTCTGCCCGTTCCTCAAGAGATCTGATTCTGATTATCGGACACCAGTCACTCTTTGGGCCCAACGTTCTGGTGCTCAGTGCACAATGATGGACTGATTAGTACACATCTGGACATGTGAAGAAGAAAAAAAAAAGAGAGAGAGAGTTCATCTTGAAGAGTTTGCTGTAAATCTGTGTGCATATTTGGCTGAAGTAATTTTATGGTATAATACAGTAAAAAAGCTTTATAGAGCCTTTTTTTGTACAGCACGAGAGGCCCTTTGTCAATCATTTCATCAAGGTTTTATCAAAATGACACGTCTGGATTCACTTTTCCACATGTTTACCAGTCAGCAAAAATGCAAACACCTTCACTTCTCTAAGAAAGATGTTCTTTAAGCCTCCCATGTCTGCGTCGGAGCTTTGCTGCAAACCGAGCGTGTACTTCATTTGTTCACCGTGTTGATTCATGGTCTTGTCAGAGGGCCAGCATCTCAACATTTTTCTCTCCGGGAAGTGGACGAAAACATCTGGTCGAAGCATTGCTATCCCAAGGTGCTGGCTGATGGCAAAGCCAGCGAGAGAGAGGGAGGGAGAGAGAGAGAGAGAGAGAGAGTGCATCCCAAGCAAGGGCTTCCTCCTCGGAGACAACTGTCTTTGATGAGAGAGGGGGGACGAGACTTTGACCCACCGCTGCGGACACGCACAGACCTCCGCAGCACAAAGAGCCGCCGATGTCTTGTTTGCAGGCACCACGAAATGAATGCTCTTTATTTACCTCACTGTTTAGAGCGGCTGGCAGGCTCGCTCGGAGTTTCCATGTCACTTTGGCCTCTCTTCCATTACTCCTTGTTTGGGCATCGTGACTGTTCTCTGTGTCTGTCTGTCCTCCTGCTGTTTTCAGGCTGAGAAACCCTGCATGCTCCACCTGGGATTAGAGGCAGGAACTGCTCCCTCTCCTAGTCACGCCCCCCCCAGCCCAGGTCCCTGAACTGCAAACCATATGGACCCTCTCTCTCTCTCTCTGTGTCCAGGCTGAGCTAAAAGGGAGGCTGCGGACAGGCTGCAGACGACTGACGGAGGAGGATGCTGGGGTGCGCGGGGAGGTGGGCGGGGGCCAAGAGACCCACAGAGCTGTGTTTGTTCTAGGTCAATGGGTTAACCTTGATCGGGAACGGTGAAACGGGTTAGAGTTTGGGGAAAAAAAATCGATGATCGAGATAAAGCGGTGTCATTTTCAAGGGGGAAACATGGCGGTGTTGTGTTCAGACGTGGCTACAAAGGAACAAAGAAGGGGTTTTTTTTTTCTCCCCCCCCCCCTCAGCTCTAATCAATGCCAGAGCAAACTGTTTTATGATAAACACTGCAAGAGTTTATACACCCAATAAATCCGTGTTTGTGTGAATCTCCTCAGATGGAGCTGAGGCAAAATCCAAACCCCTCAAACTATATGGCATGCATCCCGGACCTGCTCAGGACCATGTCACATGGTGGTCTGCAACATAAGTGACGTTGCTCTCATGTGAGTAGCAGCGCAGCTAATAGGAGGCCCCGCTTTAAAATGTAATTATTTTGGATGCTGGCTAAAGAAAATAAAGACCAGGATGCAGTTGTTCCACACACAGCGCCGCCACATACATCTGGGCTGCACACACACAGGACTTGCCGTGGCCAGCCAGAGATTTAAACTGGCTTATGCTGCGCCTAATCATACTTGAGATCAAAATCCACTCCCTTCTCCCCTGCTAAGACAAACAAGCTTATATAAGCGTGCGCTTTAATGGATAGGATATGTGTGCAAAGACTGCCCAGTAGAATTGTTTGTTTATTTTTTTTTATAGTACCAAGTGTTGTAAAGTAGTCCTAATGCTGGATAATAGGTACTCTTGCCATTATGCCAGAACAACAGGGCCTTGAGCTGCAGCACCTGGCGGATTTGCTTGTCAGCAAACAACATGAGGCTGCACCAGCTGATCTCTTCTATTTTTCTCTATTTTAGTCCTGGTGTGTGTGTGTGTGTGTGTGTGTGTGTGTGTGTGTGAGGTATGCTACCTCAGAACCCTCTGCCGTGCTGAGTGCACAGGAAGCACAAACACCTTGGCCGCCTCGGGCTAATACAGTCGTCAGAGTAGACAAAGGGCACCGATACACACGAGCCAAGCGTCTCTCCGTGATGTCACGAGTCTGCAACTGGTGAAATCCAACACCGCCAGCTGGTAAAGAGTTGTGTTGGGGTGAGTGCGGGTCCCCTCGCATCAGTGCAAGTCAAGGCACATAGCAGGAACCACCGCCTGGAGGTGAAGCAGCGCGGAGCTGGTGGAGCTGTTGTGTCCGGAGACCGCACTGAGGGGAAGCAGCCGAGCCCCGGCTCTCGCAGTCGACTCAACGCTGCAGCAGTCTCACTAGCTGCTCTCTCCAAGCCAACCTTTTTTTTTTTTTTCCCCTCTTTTTTTTTCTTTTTCTTTCCCTCTCTCTCTCTCTCTCTCTCTATGCAACTGTCGCGCGTCTCCACTTTGGATAGAAATAGCCGGATCGCTGCGCGCCGCAGAGCGCAAAGGATCTGAGAGGCTCGGGTTTGAGCGAGTGGGAGAGATCTCTCCTCCGGACTGCAACACGATGAGGACATTCTGAGGTGGCAGTCCTCCTCCAGTCCACTCTGGCCGTTGCCAAAGGGCTTAGCCCATGAGCAGGCATCCCCTTGAGTGTGATTCTATTTTCACCCAGATCTCTGCTGCCTGGACAAATGCATACAAATGCATTTAGGAGCTCAACGGACAAGGAGTGGACACGTTTCCGCGGCAGCAACGTAAGTGGGCATTTGGTTGAACAGTGTGCAGATGTTGGGCTACATATTTGCGCCATTGCAAGGCAACTGGGAGACTTGTTTCCGTTCTGGTTCTCTGGCGTCTTTCCCTGACAGGGGCGCCCGTTGACTGAGCAGAGTCCCTGCAGCTTGCCACCCAAACGTGACTGCCAATATTTTCAGTCGGTCGATACGATAAATGCACTGTGTTGTCATTGTTTCTGTTCCCATTTGGGGATATTTTCCAATTAGATTAGACTTTGTTTTATTTAGTTCTGCGTAATAGTAGTTAAACAAACAACAGAACAACTGTACATGTGGACTTCCCGGCCTGCAACCATTCCCAAATTATAATTTGAAGTTTTGAATATCTCACTGTGAACTTTTTAGATGCGGCTGTGGTAAGTGCACAGGTCTTGGCTTTGGATAATCTGACTGCCATGTGGCCCCCTGCTGACCCCCCCCCCCCCCCTTTATTTATCTTTCACTCACATAGCTATGATGAGCCGGGAAATAAACACCGAAGCACGCATGAGAGAGAGAGAGAGAGAGAGAGAGAGAGAGAGGAGGATGAATGGGAATGGAAGCAATGATGCTTGTTCAGCATGTCAGTGGCAAATCATTGTTCATCACCGTACAGTAATCTGAGCACACAAGCAACTGTCAAGGGCTCGAGATCGAAGAATCAAACTGTGGAGGCTTTAAATGGAAATATATATATGTATATATATATATATATGTATATATATATATATATATATATATGGCTGCCTTTAAACCTAAACATTCCTCATGGAAGTGTTTATTATTGACATGCTGCATGCAGGTTTTGTTGTCCTGTTACATTCAGCCGGTGACTGTGTGAGCTGCAGGAACGTGCACGCTTCCACGGGCCACTTCACAGGAAATGCACTTCCTTCTATCAGAAGTGAGCCTGGAGTTGTCCCCGCGTACTCGATCACGAATCCCTTCCTGATAAGACCTGAAAAGAGCCGAGCCCACAATGCATTCTGTTGTTGTTCTCTGCCGACAGTGTTTGCTCGGTGGAAAACAAAGTGGACCTGAATTTTCTTTTCTTTTTTTTTCTTCTTATTTGTCCTTCAGAGTGAAAATGAGTCGACTGAGAACAAGTGTGGCCTCCCTTGAATTCGCTGGGAGAGTTAGTGTGTATGCATCAGTGGTTAACTGGCTCCTGAGCTCCAGACAATCACCCACTGTTGCAGGAATTGCTGCTCCATTGCTGGCAGTGGTTGGACTGTATAGCCGCAGAGACTCGCGTACTGTACACTCGCCTGAGAGCGTGCCGGCTGGTAGTTCCCACTATAAGTTGATGATGCAAGTTTTGTAGGAAGTGGAGCTGGGCAACATTTTGTTCACCGGAGGAGGGGGGTCTAGGCTCGTGCCTGAAGTATGAAATGTAATGCATGATGTCTTAATGAGGGGGATTTTGTTTTAGATTCATCTGCTGTGCCGTGCGGTGCACCTGTGTTTTATATGATAGGCTGGTTCAGTGTAATGTTGCGAAGGCGTTGGACATGCGGTTTCTCTCTTGTTCTGAGTGTTAATGGAAACCGGGGAGAGTACCCCACTGGGAATGGGGCGTAACACGTACAGGTAGACCACATTTATATGAGGACGCAAATATCAACATACGCACTCTTCTTATTTGACTGGACTACGTACAAGTCCACTGTGAGGATACAAGGGACAATGTTTTCCATGTAACATGTCATTGTTCTCCAACTCTTGTTGTCATCACATGAAGTACAGGGACTGCGGGGCTGCCATCGCACTTTCTGTAATTACCTCTAATATGTCCTCTCATACTCTTGTTGTGGTTTCCTTGTCTTCTAGCCAAAGAGTCACTTTGAAGCACATCACTTTCTGACTCTCCTGGTGGCAGTTTTTGGCCAATGAGAGCCTGAAAGCTGAGCTGAATCTTGTTCGGGTGCTTTAAGATGAATTTAAGCTCAAGGAGCAGTTCTCCCCAGTTAAATGTATGCTTCCACCCTGTTACAGTGGAGGTGAGTAAAAGTCACTTGTGGGACTTTGATTGAATGTTTGAAAAACTCAACAGCAACGTGTGTTACAAGACACGATGTCCCGGGTTAGGCTCAGGATAATCTACAGACCTCGCTGTGAACACTTTTATTAGGAACTATTTTCTGCCCAAGCTAAAATATAATGCAAACTATTCATAGGGAGGCCTTTTGACAGCCAAAGCGCTGCTGAGGTGGAGGAATATGTTGTTTTTTTCTTTTTGCCTGTACATGAATGAACTAAAAGCTGACAATGAAAAATGTTTTGATGGTTTCAGGAGCTAGGTAGCTTCACAGTATTCTCGCCTGTATCACCTGATTATCCTTGAAAAAGTAATGCGTGGTGGATGGATCACAGCCTGCCCACCTTGTCGCTGCAGCGTACCTGCCTTCTCCACTCCAGTTGTGGGGATTTTGGCCTGCCTGTGTGAGTGAGTGTACTGAGCCCTCCCAACATCTGCAGGTCCCCCCCGCAACAGGAAAAGGGCAAACCAATAAAGGCCAGTGGAAGTTTACTCACAGCCCTTTGTCTGCTCGCTGTCTTGTGGACTAAGTCAATCTTTGCTCTGGTCCGCAGTGACCTCTTGACTCCTGTCACCCTTCTGAGTGAGCACAAACATGCACCATGGCCGGCTCTTTGTCAAAGAAGAAGGATCCGGACATGGCATACTGCTCTTAGACAATTAGATTTAGATTTGTATTTTCATTCGTCAGTTGCTTGAGGGTAGTTTGGAAATGGAAATGTATCAGAGCCGGAAAGTATTTCAAGCCTTTGCCAGCGAGGAACATCACTTAGGCAATTGAAACCTGGAAACTTGTTGACCTGCTAATTTTTGCGGATGGCCGTTTGGGAAGTCGAGCCCATTTAGTGCTTCCATAATGAAGTTCTTATGATCAGGACACAGGTGCTAAAGCTGAAACACAGCCAGTAGGAACAGACGTTGGCCGTGGATCAGTTACTTGTTCACGTCCAGGAATGTGTTGGTCGAGATTGAGAAGCGAAGCATGCGGGAACAGAACCACTGATTAGCAAGAAACTCCGATGTTTTCATTGAGAGAAATCTCCGCTTGTTCTCAGCATGTGAGCAATGTGTGTGTGTGTGTGTGTGTGTGTAACATGAGCGATCTACTGCATATGATGAATGTAATTTTTCAGATATCTGATTTATTTCTCTCATTGTTTGACCTCTTTTGACTTCTATTGTGAGCCTCAATCACAGACCGTATAAAAGAAGCGTCACCCATTGGTTTGTGGACTGCCGTTTTGTGTTTGGCCGTCGCCATTTTGTTTTCTTTGGAGCCAGAGGTGACCACATTTGGACGAGAGGGTGGACCTGGGGATCTGAGAACCCCGAGGACACCATGAACGCCAGCCTATACCTGCAACCTGACTCCTTAGAGTGCATTTAGTGCAACAAGACATTTTTAGGTGACCAGATTGTTACACTTCATGAACTGAAAACACACTGTTCACTGCTACTATACAGTACACACGATTGACAGGTCGCTGTAGTAGCGACTTGTCAATCACAAGGTAGCCGTGTCCTAAAACATACCCTGCTTTATCCTCTAATTTACTCTAAATGGGACCATGATTTACAAAATGAACGTCATGCTGTATTGAAGAAGGCTTGAAACTTGCGACTGAGACCATAAACTCATTAGGAAAATGTTTACTGAGGTAATAAATCAAGTGAGAAGTAGCGTCATTTTCTCGTAGACTTCTGTACATTCAGACTTATTTTTGCAACCAGTGGAGTCTCCCCCTGCTGACCATTAGAAAGAATGCAGGTTTAAGGCCCACCCACCATCGGCCTCAAGACAGCTCCTTAGACTGCGGTGTCAGTTGATGTGTCGGGGGTTATTGCCTCCTCTCTGTTTTTGAATTCCACTCCATTTAAAACTTGGACTGAACTGGGCCACACTTTTGCCAAGGGGGCATGTAACAGTGGAGGTTAGGCAAATGCTCCAAGGTCAAGCTCTTTAAACCTCAGTCTTCTGAATTATGACTGTATGAGGAGTACTTCTAAAAAGTACTATAAGGAGAGCTGCTGTTGGCCTTGTGCCCCCCAACACAAATCAACAGCAGGTTCTTTGGTATCCCCTCCTTTTTGTTTATTCCCTCAAGAAGTTAAGCATTTGAGAGTTGTTTGGGTAGATTAACAGCTTTGCATGCTTTTGTTGCTACTAATGGATTTGGTAAGTGGCCTGCCAAATTAGATATGTAAACAGCACACTGTGAATGTCACTGCTTGCAAAGGCACCCCCCGACAGACATCAGTGATGAACCTAAGGAAACGGTTTCCCCTTTCCTTATGAGGATTGTAAACAGAACTTAAGTGAGTTTGCTCCTATATGCCAAGCCAAATTGAGCACTCTCCATTTGCCTCTTAGCCCTTTCCTCAGTTGAATGAACCATTGTTAGAGATCCAAGCTCATTTTGAGGGGAGAAAGGCAAGATCAGTTACTGCATTGCAGAGGGAGAGTTTTAAGTTGTGATTATTTATAGTCTTGACATGACACCCACTTCCCACATAGTGGTATTTCCCTTAGTCAACAGAGCAGTGTTTGGGGAGCTTTGTCTTGCTTTCAGCAGTCTTTTCCATTAAGTGCAAGGACTGGAAAGCATGTCATAGTGAGCTGTCACTTAGACAGGGATTTACCTCAGGCTTTAACAAAGAAACGCTTCCTTCCTCTTTGTATATAACAAAGCAAAGATCTCAAAAAAATGAAACGTCAAAGGCGGTAACGTTCACCGACTGACGCTGGAGCAGAAGGACGGCAAATGATTAAGGGTTAAGGTGCTAGAAAGTTCCCACCACTTGCAGTTGCGTCACTGAAGCAATGACCTGAGTCTGTTTGGTGGCAGAGCCTCAGGGATGCCTTAAATAGCCCTGAACAGGGAGACTGCGTGACAGATTGGCAGAAAAAAAAGCCGTCTGAATCAGCGTCAGATGGCCCCACTTGACACTCCAAAAGGGAATGTTAAGTGTTATATTTAGTTGTTTTTTTTTCTTTCTTTGGTCTACTTTTAAACCCTGCCAACATTTAAGCAGAACCAGCTACTCCTTGGTTTTATAAATGTCAGTTTTATCCTCTCTCAACAGATGAGATTGTTTCCCTCTATTGCTTTTTCCTGCTTTGGGGATATGTCTGAGCTCCCAGCAGTGGAATGTCGCGCCGCTTTCTCGAAAAGGGTGACAGGTGACAGGCACAGCTCGGAGTGTTTCTACTCAAGAGTCAGACTTTCTCTTATCCGTCTGCTCTTGTTGGCTTCTCAGTCTTCTTCCTCTCTTTCCCTTTCCCCTCCGTCTGCCTCCGTTTCTCTTCCTTTGGCTCAAGTCTGCAGGGCCACATTGCTCCGGGAAAATAAACATGGCTGCCTGTCTGTGGCCACACAAACACTGGTAGCCTCTTTGCTGGTCTTTATCTGGTCCTCACAGGCCATGGCGGAGAGATGCTTGTGAGGACAGCTGCCATGCTGTCTGCGGCCGTCACACTCGCATAACGATCCCCGAAGGTGCGACGGCAGCCTGTGATTGATAGCGCTCTTTTTGGGAGTCTTACATAACTGCATATTTAAATAGCAGGACTACTGTCTCCCCTCGTCTTTTGTACCACCACCACCACCACGCTGGGCTGAAAATCATCGCACGAGTTGCCAGAAGCCACTTCAAGTTGTGTCAGCAGCTGTTACTATGTGCAGGACTGTCGATGTGATTGATTTGGTTTGAAAGTATGCTTTGAAGCTGTACATGAGAAATGCTTTGTAAAATATGTTGTGGGTTACAGTTGTAGGAGAAAAGAGATGACAGGACTTGACTACTGTTGATCTACTGTTTAAAAAAAAAACAACAACTGTATTTCATTGTATAAGGTTTGACGGTTTGATTTATTTGGTAGTTTGACGTGCGGTTCGACTGGCGGACGTCAGAGATGGTCAGGAGCAAGAGCTCCTCTCACGCTCACCTGCAAAAACAATTCTGCACCGAAACACAAATCCATCTCAACAAATCACTTTTTCGTAAAGCTGCGTGTTATTTTAGTTAGTATTTTAACCCTTATATGGCACACACAACATCTGCTGGTTGACAATGTCAGTAAATGGCACATAGCATCATATTGTTGGGGTACCCACAAGGATGCGGAGACGGTGTCACGAAAGATGACACGACAGTGTTTTGCCATCTTTGCTGTAGTTTTAAACAAATGAAAGATTTCACCATAAAACTGTGGGGCTAAAGACCAGTGGGCTTTCTCGAGGCAAAAACTTTCACAGCTAAACTGAGTTTAAGATACCAGTAAAAATGTTTACTAATTGTTGTTGTTGGCTATTAGCATGATATGCATGTGCAAACCTCGCCTGGATGAGGGCAAACAAATGTAAATGCACACTGATGCCTTTTACTGACTGTACACAGTGCATTCTGCCCTCCCAGCTACATGGTGGGCAGTGCCACCTAGAGGTGGGGGTCAGTGAGGGTCAAAGGACCGAAGTTCCATGAATCTGTTATAGTGTTCTGTTACAGTGTGCAGTATGAGTAACACAGGTCCTAATATCTCATTGTCTGATAAGCACTGTTTGAAATGAAAAAAAATAGTGGAATATAAGTTAAAGAATATGTTTATTTCAAGTGTTAAGTTTCATAATAGATTTTGTAGCTAGATCACTGTTATCATATAAATGGTATCTGGCTTTTCAGAACATATAAGCAGATCATCATTTCCTGTTTATATATATTAAAAAAAAAAGTCTGGTTGACGACCCCTTTGAAGGGCTTCGGGAATGCAAAAATGCTCTTTCCAAGTTGGAAAAATGAATCGTAAAAGGCAGGCATGACACTTTTCTCCATAATTCTTTGCTGGGACTTCTCCCTCTTTGTGGTCATAGCTTTGAAGCGGAATGTATCATTGTCTGGAAACAATAAAAACGTGACACAAAAAGGCTCCCCGCACGACTACATTTTCAGACATAAAAATGTCAAAGTTGAATGGCTTCGTAAACAGAGGAGTAAGGTTGCCTTTTTTTAAGGGGCTCCCAGGTTTCTTTTTTTTCACGTTCCGACTTTTCAACCTAACATCGACTAGGGCTGCAAGTAACGACATCTCTCCTCACCATCTGGTCCAGTCTGTTTTTTCTGATCCATCAATTGGTTGTTTAGTTTACAAAATGAAAAGAAAATACTTGGAAAAAAAAAGGCGACCTCAGTTGCTTGTTTTGTCCAATTTACAATGATATAAACGATTCAATCGATTATCAAAATTGTTACCGATTAAATTCGACATACCATTTCAGCAAGTATTGACCTTTAACTTATTTAAGTTTAGAATCGGTCATGACGGGCATTGTGTGGTTTACAACATGAAACGTATTTGCAAAGTTATTGTTTATTTTGTTATAAATGTACCTTCAAATTGCCAAGGACACAATTCATACACCAGAATGTCTATACATTCTGGTGTATGAATTGTGTCCTTGTGTCCATTGGTTAGTCTGCACAGCTAGGATGTTTTGGTGTTTTCCTTTGTTGTGTTTTTGGTGTATTTACAGTTTCCCATAATTTGGGCCCAACATGGACAATGTGACAACATTTGTAGACATTTTTGGCTAAACCAATGTTATGAATCGTTACAACACGCTCGTTTCTAATTGGCCGGCAGTCACATCAAGCAGGACACCTCAAAAAGGTCAACAGGGTTGCGTTCTAAAAATCTGCGCAAAGTGTAACTTAAGCTAATTTAACCATGGGTTAAAGTGACAACACACAACGTTTAAAAGTGGAGCCAATTTGTTTCAAAAGGGGCCGTAGAGTGCAGCAATCCACTATGAGCTGTTTACAATTGGTGATGGGCAACAGATTTAACGGCTGTATTCTTTCACTTTACTACAGACCACTCTCATGGTCAAGCGGAGCTAGGTAATAACGTTCATAACGGCTGCATTCCATTAGCTTTAGTCATCATGAATGCAGTTCCTTAAACCTGCGATTTTCTTGCCATGACATGTCAATGTGACCACTGCAAGAAAAGGGAATTTCCCCCTTATAGCCTATGCTCCTCGGTTTATATCAAGAGTGGCTATTCCTATACGTTCTAAACACATTGCCTACTTGTGCCGTTACAGGAAAGGTTTCCAACCTCAGCTGTCTCAAATAACTATCCATGTCCCCTCACCTCAAGGCCCTGTTACAAAGAGATCCAGCAGTGGTGATGGTATGCCACTCTTGTTCTAGTGGCACGTGTTGATTCTGAGTGGTATGCCGCCGCCGTTCTGCCGGCTGATGGACCTTACACGCGGTATGCCTCATGCTCCACTGTCATGCAAAAACTTCTCATCAGCGTACCAATTTTTATTTACGTGTGCCACTGCTGATTATAATGTGCCCGATGCAGTAACACATGCGCCACCCCTGTGCCTTCCACTCCAAACTGCTGATTTTCCTCTTCTAATAGGTAATGACTGAATGGAGAAGGAGCCACGTTTCAGTCATTGATGTTTTTCTCAAACTTAACCACAAATTTAACCCACCATAATTCACTTGTGACTGAGACAAAACCTCAAGAAGGGACCCGTGTTTCCCGTAGAGTTGATTTAGCGTTTGACTTGAGTGTTGTGCTCATCTGTGTGCTGTGACTACACTCTGCCTCACTCTGGATAATCAGTATGTTGTCAAGATGTAGTATACGAACGTCTCTCCTTTGGCGGGGCTTCATACGCAGTGAAAACCACCTGACCATGCATGTTCATAATGAGTTCAGGATTGTAATTGGATGGGAAAAGGGCTGTTAAGTGGTTAGCAGTGTTGCCTCGCAGAGAGCATGAGTTTCCAGCCCGTGTCCTCGGTGTGCACAGTTATCCGCTTTGGTTTTCATGCTGGAGTCCTGGTTTCCATCCCAGGCTGCAACACACAAGCTGACTATACTCTAAATGAGGCACACATCCTAATGTGCAACCTGCTCTGCAAAAGGAATTAGTGGACATAATGCATGTAAGGGAGTAGCGCCTTTCTGTCTGTGAGGCAGAATTTTGATCAGAATTCTTCGAATAATGACCAATGGTTGCATTGACTGCATTTGTGTGTTTCAGTAGATCACTGTTAAAACGAGCTCACCTGTTATTAATTGGTGTTTGTGTGTCTCTCCAGGTGGAACTTTATCCTGCTCCTGTCAGTATGCTCAGCGGCACTCTCTGGAGAAGAGGACTACCTAGCTCAAGGTAAACAACAGAACCCCCTAATGCATGGCAAAACATTAGCATTAAGATTATTACGAGTAAGGTGACGCTATTGTGTGCATAGTTTGTACTTGCATAGTGATACGCGCCTTCCCAAATCAGCATACTTGCTTAATTGAGCGGATCAGGTATCAACCAGACTTCATTATCCGGCCTCATGCCACCTTACATAACAGTCATATACATATTATATACAGTACATATACATGTACATATTTTAAATCTGAGTTAAGGTTTCGAACACGACACTGGGACAGAAAAAAGTATGATTGGTGCATCTCTCCGTGGTGCAATATTTCACATGCAGACAACAACTCGAGAGGTGAATTTTAGTTGTTTATATTTCATACTGGAGTAAGTGTATGCAGGGGAAGTAGCAGCAAACAGGAGTTCCTCTTTCTTTGCTCCTCTGCTCATTTTTAACCTTCTCCCACAACATGTCTGCTCTTGCTCTCCAGGCCACAGCATGCATGTGGAAGCAGCCTAAATAGCCTCAGTCTCAACCTTCTCTCTCTCTCTCTCTCTCTCGCTCTCTCTCTCTCTCTCTCTCTCTCTCTCTCCGGTCCGTCAGAGTGTCCCATGCCAACAGAATGTGAAGTGCATGCTAAGAAGAGCACTCGGGGAAAGTGCGCCAGTCAGTCAGACAAAGAGGAAGTGGGAGATCTCTAGTAAATACTTAGCGCATATTGGCAACTGTGCCTCAGCTGGTCAGATTCTGGTTATACGGTGATATCCATCTGTTTTTTTTTTTTTTTTTTAAACAAAGCCACAAGGAAGAGAGGGGGTGAGAAGGGCAGAAGTTAGGAGTTAGATAACAGCAAAGTAGATTTTTCCACCAGGGCTCTGTTGATTCAGTGCAACTTAGTTTCTTTATAGCCGTTGGTTTATAAGTATAATCCCACATGTTCCTCCGGATGTGACAGCTCGGATAGGATAAGTTTTGAATCAGTGAGTTGCACTCTGTGCGCTGTTTGTTGAGAGGATATATTATTTTTTTAAGTGACATATCACTGGACCACTGCCAGAAATACCACATAAGCGTATGCATACTTCGTTTAAGGTTGACCTCATGATGAATCCTCTCATATCTGTTCACATCTCCACATGCATGTGCGTTTTCTTACTGCCCCTTTTGCACAGAGGAAGCAAACCGCCTCAAGGGTCTCTCTTCTTATTTCCATCTTGCGTTGTCCCCTCCCTGCGCACCTCTAGTCGACAAGCCCCCTCCCAGCAGGATCAATCCGCTATAACGAGGGGAGGAGGAATGCACACAGAGTGCTAGAGCAGCTTGTCTTCACATATGAGACATGTTAATTGGAATCTGGGCTGACGTTACCTCGGGCTAAGAATGTCAAGGACATCACGGTGTGTTCTGAGATCACCTGCAGGTAGATAGTCTTCCAACCTGGGCTCGCAGGACTAAAAACCCTGCGAAAACCCCCCCCTCAGAAATCCATACCTGCAGCCAAACATACTGTAGGCCACATGCCGCTGCATTGTCGTTCTCGTGAGAAAACCTGGTATCTCCAAAATGTGAATATTTCCTCTGTATAGCTCACAACGTGGACCTGATTGATTGGGATCATCCCTTTATGTTTAAGGTAACATGATGCTGTAACTAAAAAGAACCTCTTTAGAATTGTGTTGTTCTAGGTTACAGTAATAAATTGATAGTGATGAGCATCAACACTGATTCAGGTGTTAATTTGACGACATCAGGTCCTAATCAGCCTTTTTGAAACCTACGCCACGAATGTTTGGTCACAGGCTTTCCTTTATTTCAGAAACTTTGACCACTTTAAGGTATGACTTATGTGACTGATCATATGCTTTAATGCCTGATGCTTCCTTGCACAGCAAACCGGTCTACTTGTTGACATTTCAGGACTTTAATTATTGTCCCCTGACTAAAGGTGAGAGGTCAAATGGTTGTACACGTGCAACTCATCTGAAGTAGGCATGTTATAGCTTTGATGTCTTGTTTTTTTGTTTTTTTCTTCTTTTTAGTGTCTGCGTTCTCAGCGGTTGTTAACAGTGTGACCCCACAGTGCTCTCAGTCAAAAAAAAGCAGCCTTTGAAATCTTTTTTAACTAGTAAAATAAATAATTGAAGACAATGGTGCAGTTGAAAGCCTTGCTCTGTCGATGCATCCAGCTCCCCCTCGGTAATGCAGAATCAACTAACCCCTCTTTGAAAGTTGGCTCCCCACAATACGGAGGAGGAGTTGCTTCAAAGGAAGGTAGTGTCTCTGGATTAGCAATGAAAATACCTCAAGCTGCCCTTGAGATCTCCCCACCAAAACACTTAGATGCACTCACACTCATACACACACACACACACACACACACACACACACACACACACACCACACAGGCTTAAAAAGCTTCCCTATTCTAAGGCTTCCATATGGCTGCTGCCTCGCGTCTGCCAGCACACTCGCAGATGCGAACACTCACTCTTCCTCTCACACACACACACACACACACACACACAGGTCAGGTCAGCTTCTAAAATGACTGACCCGTTTGTGATGCTGTTGACATTTACAATTACAGTATGTGTCAGGTGTCCTTGTTCCCATTTGTCATATTAGTCATGCCATATTTTTATTATTATTATTCTTTTTTTTTTGCTGGAGCTGTCACTGCTCAGTACTGACATATGCGACACGTTGCCCTCCAGCCTAGTGATCCATCTATTGCTCTTTACTCAAAGCCAAAACGGCACAGAATACCCTCTGTCTCACATCCCTCTAATGTTTAAGTGCTTTTGCCTGGCTGCGCCTTACTGTCCGCAGACCCAACATCAATTCTTTGACGAATTACCTGTGGGCATGGGGAAGGAATGACAGGACCATTTGGAGGAAAGCTGCTCTCATGAATCTCTGTCGGCAGATTGATTCAAAAAGGCTGCGTGGACTGGTTTCCTGTATCCTAGTTCGGCCCCATCCCTCTCTAGTCCCCTCCACTCATCTGGGCCACAGCTGCCTCCACGAGAAAAACAGGGAGGGGTCATCACCATCATGGGGTGACTGCTGTAAGGGTATAATGTCTGACCAGTGACTTTTTTTTTTTCTGAGCCTTGAACGAGGACAGATCATGTAATGTCCCACATTTGCTTGCATTTGTAGCAATGACGCATTTTTTGACACTCATTAAATCAGTGAACAATGCGAACTGCATTAGATCTGGTGGTCTGTAACCACTTAAATAACTATAGTGTAGTGTACAACCACAGCATCCTCTCATTAAGTCTAGCTGGCACCCCCCCCAGTGTTAAATAAAAGTAGAAAACTTGTAGAAGTGAGAGGAAGCAGAGAGAGAGAAGACATGCACCAAAGGTCCCCAGTTGGACTTGAACTCGGCACTTCACAGTTACATGGCATAAGACTGCTGCGTAGACTGCTGGGCTACCTTGATGCCTTAATACAAGCTATTGTGCATTTGTCAAAATCCCCTGTAACTACCATGCTCAACTCAACATCTAGTCCATAAAGGCTGCCTCGCTGCATTTTCATTCCAGTGCAATTTCAATAGTTAAACTTTTTTAGGTG
The DNA here is from genome assembly GCF_043641665.1 of Enoplosus armatus. NCBI lineage: Eukaryota > Metazoa > Chordata > Actinopteri > Centrarchiformes > Enoplosidae > Enoplosus > Enoplosus armatus. The sequence continues at coordinate 22,716,054 of NC_092186.1, read as the reverse complement.
AATTTGTCTTTGAAAATTGTCAATGCTCGCAAAAGTGAGTAACTTAACATTAGTCCCGGTTGCTGTTGTGATCCAGTCTCCAGCATGTTAACCTTACCATTGTCTCCTCTGTCCTACAGGAGTGGATGTCCTCTATCGATTGGGGCTTACAGCTCAAAGCAGCACAGACAATCCCTACAAGAGGACAAACTCGCCTTCGACTACTTACGCCACTGTTCCCTCACCTTCGAGCCTTCCTGTTTCTGGATATGGGGTATTACTCGACTCAAACTCCCTTTATGAGGCTCCAGCAGGCAGCCTGTTCCCGCCGGAGATTGGCGAGGAGTTTTCTGTTGTGGTTAGCCTAAGCTCCTGGCGAGCAAACAATGCTTTTCTTTTTAGTGTCAAAGATGGCAAGGACAGGCTGCGTTTTGGCATCCAGCTGCTGCCACGCAGAGTGGTGGTTTACACTGCAGAGAAAGCCCCCATCTACTTCACCTACAACTGGCAGGATGGGCGCCAGCACCCTTTTGCTGTCGGTGTTCGTGCACGCTCAGTGTCCTTCTATGCAGATTGTGGGGCAGTGCAGCAGCGGGAGCAGACCCTGGGGAGATCTCAGACGCTGGGAGATTCTGGGGGTCTCCTCACTCTGGGGAGGATGAACTCCAAAGCCGCACCGTTCTATGGTCGAGTCTGCCAACTAGATATCTATCCCTCAGCCCAAGCTGCCGCGCACTACTGCAACTACCTTAAAACACAGTGCCGGCTGGCCGACACTGACCGATTGCCTTTGCCACATCCTGGTTTGGATATTGAGGCAAATGACCCCCCTTCTAACCCCTTGACAAATTCCCATGTTGGAGTAGCAGCTACCCATCATACCCACATAAAAGCCACAGCAGCTTTCAAACTGTCCCCAGGTGGTTTGGTTACACAGTATTCAACTCTGAGCCCATCAGTAAAACCTCACCTGGGGGACCAGGGCCACATTTCCACATTGGATCCCCTTGCCCACTCCACCATATCCTCGCTTCAGCCTGACAGCCCCACCTTAACCACTGTGAGTGGGAAAGCAGTTTTGGATCTCGCCCATAGCACAACCATCACCACTACCAAAAATGTGTCGGAAAAAGGGGGTAGCCCCCACAGGGACACTGATCACTCTGAAAACAGCACAGAGGAAGAGAGCAGCTCCGGGAGCCTGCAGACTCCAGATGCCACCCCAGGCCTGATTTCCCCAGTCAGGCAAAGTCGAGTGAAGGAAGGACTCAGGAACAACTCCATCACCAGCTCCAGGGACTCTCGCTTTGTGCCTCAACAGACTCATCAGCTCCTGGAGACTCATCTGAGGGCCAACGGCACCACTTTGTACCGGGAGAATCAGGTGGACACCTCAGAACATCATGATCTGGATGGCAGCTATGATGATGTAGACATCGGAGGATACGATTATGGATATGAGGAGCCAGACTATTTCTATGACTACGAAGATGGTTTCCGTGGCCCCAAAGGAGAGCCAGGTCCTCTGGTAAGTGACTGCATTTATGAATGACAAGCAGAGTTTATGTAACAGTATTCAAAGAGTTGAGAGACAAGTCAGCGCATTGTTGTACATGATCAAGTGGAAAATATCAATACGAAGCAATCGAAGCTAATTTATGGCCCCTTGTTGAATGCTATGTAAAATCTGGCTTTCATACATACACCCAGGATATATGAAAAAATATTTTGGCAGGGTGGTGTCGTGATTTAGACGTGATGGCATGTCCAAGCGCTGTTCTTTTTTCATGTATCTACAAGTTGTTAAAATAACACGTCATTCCCTCGCTGAAATACTGCCAGCCACTTTTGCTCCCGTGTTAGAGGGGATAAGTCATCTGAAGGTTGGAGGTATACCTGGCAAGAAAAGTTAGCTGTCCGTCAGGCTGGCTTTGCTTAGGCACCCGCTTTTGTAGCTCAGATGTTCAGGTAGTGCTTATGTTTCCATGAGGGAGATGTGTCGGGTCTTTCTATCTGATCTGTCTAAATCTGGGAGTGTATGTAATTATGTAAGATGTCTGGACGCATCTACAAGTTTCCATAGTACTGCCTCAGCTATAAAGTGCCTACAGCGCTGAGTTGTTGCAACTCATCTTCACGTCTCAGAGTATACAATACTGCAGTGTTATGAGCGTGATACAGTCCAAGCCACAGGCCCCTTTTCCAGTGGCTCGCAATTTTGGCAAATATTGATAAATTAGCCAGAATGCTTGTTCTTCTAAGCTGTTATCTTAAAACTGCTTGCATGTCTTGGCTGCTCTGACCACTTTGATGCAGGCATGTTTTGAATGCTGGGTTAGCTGAAGGTCAGTGTCATTGCCTCATAGTTTAAACTTGAAAAACAGCCGGTTTACTTCCTGAGGGGAAATATTTCACAGTTTTTTTTTTGCAGCCACACTACCAGACCAGAAGTAGGGTGACATGTATGCAATCTGTTTCTGGTCTCAGTGGATGTCCCGTGATCAAGAATTGGTATTGTGGCACTAAAAGCACTTGCTTTTTACATTGCTGTTATTGCCTTTCTTTTGTTTTAACTGCCCTTTAAAGCGGTTCATTCATAATCTCGTCTTTTATTTTGAAAATCTGCTTTTCAGAAATCTTACTCTCTTTTTATCTTGCCTGCAACTTTGTTCACAAACACCACAAACTCACATTTCATTTATATTTTAGTCTGCTACAGAAGCTCGAGAGCTTGCATGTAACGTCTAAATGGCAACCTCGCCATTGGTAAGACATCTTTGCAAAAGTTGGGGATGTTTTTTTTCCCCCAATCTGGTACTAGTGCTCATTATTGGGACCATATGAGGTAACGTGAGGCTTGCTGTGGCTCTTAAAACTTAGTCTGCAACCCGCTGTGACTTACTGAACGTAAGCTGAGTGATATATTGACACACTGACAAAGAAACTGTATTTGGCGTGAATTGTCAGGTCAAGGGCCTCACCTTATTAATCGGAGCAGGCATCAGTCCTGATATCAATACATAGCTTGATTGAGCATTAAAAAAAGGATTATGTTGTTGTGTTGCTGGTGTTTATTCGGCCATATTTGAAATGTAGGATATAGACAGGATCAAGGATTTACTGAGTCATTTCCAAGGACATTATCTCAGCTATATCTGGATGTGAGGCACAAGTGGTTCAGACCGAAAATAGCGTTGCGTTAAAAAAACGGAAAAGGTGTTGAGTTTGTGTGTGTTGCTGCAGATACAGAGAAGATGAATTATGATGTAGAAGTCCAATTGAGCAACACATCAATGAGTCTGAAGGCTCGTCAGGTGCCAAAACACTCTGTATACTATGAGGTACATTTTACAACCTTGTAATGTTATCAAAACAGCAATCATTTTATGCGTTGTCTTGGCAATCATGAGGTTAACAGTGCAGCTATGCTGTTCATGTTTCAAAGTAATTAACCAAGACTGCACACTTTCACGAGTTTGATTGCCCAGCGCAGGTCATTGTGGGGTGAAAGCTTGAGCCTGGCTAAACCTTTTTTTTTTTTTTTCTTTTTTTTTTTTTTTTTTTTGCTGGAAGACCCTGAATTTATTTATTTATTTTTCTAGGTTTGCGAAATGAATAACCGAGCCTGTTCGCATCAGGTTTGACTGTGATGTGATCATAACAGTGTTTCAGAGTAAATCTGAACGCTTCAAAAGCGCGGTGGAGGAAGTGTGGACTTCAGTCAGTCATCGCCTCCTTAATGCATTTCCCCTCTCGGTAATGTCTCAGTTACATGCTCTGTTATTAAGCTACCTATAGCAGACAGCTTCCTTATTGGCCGCACGTTGGGTAACAATGGAGGGGCATTGTGATAAGTTCAAAAGATGATTCATTCTACCCTTTAACGTTCCACAAAACTTCTTGAATTGACTGCATTGGGGAAGGCTTGACCCTTGTCTTGGCAGCACAGATGAAGCTTGTGAAGATTATCACTTCACTGCAGGAATGCCTCTGTCTCTTTAGACCCTGTTGTTGTGGCGAAGGCGGTGGTGTGCTCACAGTTTCCATGTGTCTGCGTGTGGGAGTCTAGAGGAACAAACAGCTGTTTCTTTATTCATATCTCCCTCTGTGCCCATCCACTGCTCTGACGGGGGATAAGGATGCTCCAGAGTGACCCATTAGAATCTCTCGCTATAGCAACAATTCAGAATAGTAAATAAAATAGTACAATGTTTGTACCTTGTAGTGGGATTGTTTTTTTGTTGTTGTTTTTTTTTAGGGTATTGACCAGAGGGGGATTTCCTGCCGACCCTTTGATATCCAGTCATGGAGATTGCTGTTCGAGTGTGTAATCTTCAGTTAACCTCTCCCTTCAGAATAAAATGATTTGTCCTTCTATTTCTGATAGTTTATTAGTTTATTCAAAATCCCCATCAGCTGACCTTTCTTCAGTCTACCCCGTTTACTTTGTTTGTTCTCGTGCCCTTTGAGTATTCATATGATCGCCTCTCAGAAAGCCCTCCGTTTTCGGTCATTTCAGCAAGATGGAAAGATTTTCACTGCAGATCCGAACTGGCTTGCCAGTGCATTTGTACGGAGCCGTAGCATGAGTGATGGAACAACCAACGCAAAAACCTTCTTTACCCCCCAAAGGCAGTGTTTATATGTCGCAGCGGAGGCGGATATCCCATGGAAGTTCTGTCTCACACCCGTCAACAATATGAAAACACAGCATCACGAGGACAGCCGACAGAGGCAAGGGGGCCCTCAGCTTGGTTTGGTTCCAAAGATATATGGGAGAATGAATATCTGTCGCACTCAGTTTACACCTCAGATCATCCCAGCATACTGGCTAATGCCTTCAATAAAGGCTCAAGACTTAGGTTTTTTTTGGCTACTTCTCCTCAACTAGAAAGCCATGTTGTAAGACGTTTACATTTGAAAGTTTTACAGACCCGATGTACAAGATCAGAGCCATTGTATGGCTGTAATTCGGGCTGGTTGCTAATTAAATATTGTCTGTAAATCTCCCTTTATATATTCACATTCTCACAAAATTCTCAGATATTGTGGCACAGTTCAAAAGTAAGCTACATATATATTTTTTTATCATAGTATTTTCTTTCTACGCACAAAAAGAAACATTGGATTGAGTTGAACTCTTTAACGTGTGATTTTTGTTTTACATCTTGCAGCTACCAGAACATGACATGCAGTTCTTCCATATGTTTCGCGCTCTTTTTCCATGACGGAGGATAATGTCAATCCCATTGGCTGACCAAAGGCTGGTGTGATCCGTCTCATCTCGAAACCGCAAATCGACCCTTTTGGCTCAGAGCTTTCCTGATAGGGCTTTTAGTTGAAAACACTTGGCTCCTGTCTTTGAACCTCGTAGCTCTTGCATAAATATAGCACATACTCATCATTGCGGAGGCCTGGAGAGTGAACTGCGTGTTATTGCTTGCCATTAACGTACTCTGTCTCTCTTTTCTTTTTCCCTCTCTGTCTCTCTCTACAACATTCCCTTCTTCCTTCTCCCTGTCCCTCTGTCTCTCTGATTTAGGGTCCTCCTGGTCCCCCTGGTTTACCCGGTCCTCCAGGAAAAAGAGGTTCCCGGGTGAGTAACCTGCGCAAAGGTGATGGTACACAGGCAGCATGCTGTAAAGTGGGCGCAATCTATTGATCAGGAGGAGCATTTTGACCATCACTGTATGTAACAGTGAGATACAATTGAGAATGAGTTAAAGTCTTTTATATGGTGAGGTCTGTATATGTGCACAGAAAATTCTAGTTGGTAGACTGATCCCAGATATTATGAACATGTATACCTTATGGGAGGTCATAAAAGGAAAACAGAAATGACAAGAAAAAAACAGCTGTGTACAAACAGCTGTTTTGTTCAGATATAGACTAAAGATGCCGGCCTCTCTACAGGGCACATCATAGCACACACTCAAGAGTATAAGGTCAGGCTTATTGGCCTTTAAGGCGGTGAACTTTCTAATCAACACATTCACTGGAGACTTAACCATTGTATTTTCATCTGTTGTTAGTCAGCAGACACTGGCCAGATGTGTCCCTCTTGTATTTACCATCGCAATCCAGCTGTCAGCTGCTGAGAAAAAGTTGCTGACAGACGTGTTTGTGGTCAGCTTGATTAAGCTCAAGAACAAGCCTTGTTTTTGTGAAGGCTCGGGACAATGAGGTAGTTCGCTTTGAGGATGCAGGCAGCGTTGTTTACGCCTCTGCACCGTTGGAGCAGAAAGGTTAGGTGACCAAACAGTTCCAGATGCAACCAGCAGCGGCGGCGGCGGCGGAACAGGCTGCGTTTCCACTCTGATCTTGAGACTACGCTGCATGCAACTGCCAAGGCTGTCATGATGCAATGCTGCGATCATGCCACAGGCCCTGGAGGCATCTTTAAACAGAACAAGACACATTTTACTAAATGGATACGGTATGTGTTGGAGGGAAGGTGTATAAATAGTTCACTCTCTGTCTTTGTAGAAGCTCTGGCCAGCAGAGCTAACGTCATCATGGCTGATTTAACTCAGGGAATGTAAATACCTACAGTGCGTGTTTATGGAAGACAGCATGCAATAAAATTAACTTAATACTTGATGACTTATAGACTTATAGTTTCAACACCTGCTTTTGAACCACATCAAACATTGACTCTCAAATGTCCGAATAATTGTCAGTGACAAATGATTGCTTGTTAACATGGAAAATGTGGTTGGTGCATGTTTATGTGCATGAGCGGGGATGTTTCTCTGTGTGTCCATGTGTGCGTGGGTGTCTATGTGAGTTCACAGTTAACTGTCTTCATCAGTTCAAGGTTTCCCTTTTGCTTCCTTTCCCCCCATAGCGGGGAATTCGGTGCAACTTCCCTGCGTTGTTTTGCCGGAGCCCCCTTGCGCTGGCACCCCCGCCTGAATGTGGCCTTATCTACTGTATTTTAACGGAGAGCACGACAGGCAGACTAGAAGGCAGATAGAAAAAGACAGGCTGGTAGACAGTGGAACATGTCTCCTAGTAAAAGGCTCGGAAAGCACATAGCTGATACAGAACATACTCTTAGCCCCATAGGCTAAGCCATAAAGTGGAGACAGAGGGAGGCTTGGAATCATTATGTGGTGGGAAGCTGGGGGGGAGTGTGCAGTACAGTGGCCGTGTCTCAGAGCAGCAGACTTATTTTGCTGCCTCTAATTGTTGATGTTATCAGACTATGAGCCTATAAACCGGGGCACACTATTTGATGTGGGCATTTATGGTGGAAACAGACCACCAGACCTATAGAGGTTCATTTATTCTAAGCGGTCCCTGAAGGTGACAGTTGTGACAAGTATTGAGGTGGTGATTGATATAGTTATCGAGTATTTTATAAAGGAAATGCTGCAGTGAATTTTTGCATTTTTGCAATAACCTTTATACCTTATCATATACCATATCACACCACAGTAACGCCCATAGGAATTAGTTCATTTTGTATTTGAGGTGGGCCTCAGTGAAACATTTTGCAGCACACTTACCACTTACCAACACTTTCAACCAAATGATGACATTAAGAGCTTCCAGAGTTTTACTTTCTATTCTTTTATTTTCTATGGGCAACATGCTCTTGTGGAATCCAGGCTCAGATTACATTAAAAACATTCGAAATGACAGTGAGAGTGAGAGAGAGAGAGAAAGAGAGAGGGAGATCCTTTTTTTCTGACTCTTGGCTGTAGTGCGGAGAAAGCCTGGCCTGCAAGCAGCAGGGGTACAGATGTGCAGGAATGTAGTGTATTCTCGGTGTGTGTGTGTGTGTGTGTGTGTGTGTGTGTGTGCGTGTGTGCACATCTAGTTGTCGGCATACGTGTAGTAAGTATGTGTGGCTGTGCATTCATTGCATACCTGTGATGTTCAAGGAATGAAATTGCACTGGTGCGCTGAGAACAAACGTGATAGAGAAATAAAGTATGTACGCGTATTGTAAGGAAGTATGTATGTGCAATCCTGAGGAAGCGTTTGGTTACTGGTTCTCTGAGAAGTGAGTGAGGTATCTCACCATGAAAAGCACCTTCCGGTGTGACCAATCACGGAAGCTCCAACACTACCACGTCTGTCAGGGGACAGACCAATCTGACTTGCACAGGTTGTCCCGCCCCTCTTTATAACAGCCCCAGCACCAAAACTGTATTCTCAAGCATGTTTCTTCACATGCAAGCAGGACAGTGCTGTGAGATACCTCACTCCGGGGACACAACAGCGATGAGCCCACACTAAAGACTGAGCCAATGAAGATGTCGTTACGTAAAGGCGGTAAAAAACAAATAAATGTGTGTGACAGCAGGAGCGAGTGAGAGCTTCTGTGATTGGTCATGCCAGAAGGTGCTTCCCATAGTGAGATACCGAGTGAGGGTCGAAAGAGAACTATAGTGTTCACTGATTCCAGAGCAACTATTTTCTTTCACAACAGTACCTTCATATTTATCGCTTTAGCCTGAAATGTAGTTGTCTTACGACTCATCTTAAATAATGAGCTGATGTTGTCAACAATGCACAGTTAGTAATTGATTTAATGTTGTGTTCTCTCTCTCTCTGTCTGTATCTGTTCCAGGGTCCCACCGGTCCACATGGAAACCCCGGACAGCCTGGACCACCAGGGCCCAAGGTGAGTGGCCTGAGAATGCCAGACAAGGTTCTGGTTAGTATCTGTGGGTGTGGACGAGCCAGATGGGTTCCCTCAGAGCTAGAACCAGCTCCACTGAGCCCAAAGCACGGGCCAGGGTCGGTCAGCGTCATACTCTGCTCCCGCATCTTTTACCTTTCGTCGCAGCTGCAAACAGCAGACCAAACAGCGACAGTGTTGGGTTGTAATGTCTGCGCTGCACACCTGCATGAATACGACTGGGCATTACTAGCCACACAGCGGCGAATGAGCCAACGGTGGTGAATACAAGCGCGACCTGAACTGACGCTATGCTTCATTTAAGCATTGCCTGAGATTGCTTTCTCGCGCGGTGACATGTTCGGTCAAAAGACGACACATCAGTCCCGAAGTCCCAATAACTTGTGCACGTGAGAACACGTTTCATCAAGCTACAGGGGAAGGAAAAACTGACACCGTCTAACTTTTTATTGGTTGGAAAATGCCCTTTGGGTATATTAGAAGTGTTTCTCAAGCATATAGGGATGGGTGAGGCTGGTGGGGAACTAAGACATTACATATTTACACAATGTAAGTTTATAGAATTTTTAAGGGGTAGTAGTTTATAAAAGCCCCTTGTTGGAGGATAACTTTGCACAGGTGCCAGTTCGACCATCAAAGTGACATTCCTCATATTTCACCCTGGGTAGAAAATTAGATGAAAATATAATGTTGTATCAGATTTCTAAGAAAAGACAAAAAATGTGCACATGTTGTGCAATACCGTCTAAGGATATGGACAATTCAATGGTCAACCGCTGAGACAAAGGATTTTGTCAGGAAATTCAAGAAAATCCAGCAAAATTCCAGTCGCATAAAACACTCTGGGCTTCAACCAGATGGCTGATTATACGTCGCGGCAGGCTGCACCCTGCAGGTCAAAGTCTTCAAAGTCATGTGCTTGCATATTCCCTATGATTTCTCCTCGGCGAAGTGGTGATGAATGCGATGGCACCATTGTTTGTTTACGGCACAGTCATTATTGTGCAGTGTACAGTAAAAATGAAGATTCCAACGAAGGGTGGTGACAAGCCTGAGCTCTCTCTCCTGCCAGAGGAGAGTTTGCTGTCGCTGTGCAGACTGGCCTGCCCATCACCAGCGAGAGGCAGAACGAGAGCGAGAGATGGCAATGTCATGCCTGAAGCCGAGTCTTTGACTGCTCTCTGATTAACTTTTGGGTTTTTGTCATTCGTAACTGAGAGCCGTCTCCTCTCCTGGGTGGGAAAAACCCCTAAACCCTGTTTATAGCCACGTCGTCGTCTGCCTCCATACACTTACGTTTCTTCACTGTTTTGTATATATATATATATATATATATATATATATATATATGTGTGATGACAAAATGACCCGTATTCGTTGTAATCAGCAGATCATTTAAAGCATAATATTGACATGAGCACTTGTCACTAACATCTAAAGTTTCAAAGTGGCATGTATATTGAAGGCCTGGCCATGACGAAAGGTGGTCAGGTGGCAGACCTCTGGTGATGTCACCAGGCCACCGAATCGTCCTGTGCTCTCGCAAAAGCGCAATCTGCTGTCGTTAAACATCTTTATCAAATGGCAAATGGCATCAATTATAGCGGAGACCGTCGTGCTGCCCCCCCCCCGAAGAGCCAATCTCTGCTGCTTAGAGCATGTGCAAGTGGGGATTAAACCAGACACGGCCAGATGTAGGCCGTAAGCGTGATAATAATGAGCCAGTGTGTTGTCTCAGTGTAGCAGGAAAGGCCAGAGGAGACAAGGGTGGTTTTTATCCTCAATGACATACGCCCTTAACCTAGATCATTGCCCCCCCCTGATTTCCACCACAGGGCAAGGATGTGGGCAGCTCTGTGCAGATGGTTGTGGTGACTGGGGTCCCGACTGGCTGCCACAGAGTGGCTGCACCATGCTGTTGGTGGGAGTCAGTCATGAACAGTCGTGCTGTAAGAGCAGAAACAAAGGATAAGTGGATGGTCCATCCTTGGTTTGTTTGTCCCGGGGCATTTTGCGCAGGGAGATAGATGGTCACCTCTGACCTTGCTTGGACACTGTGCACGTTTGGCTGCTGGCCTCCGATTGGTTATTACGAAATATGGGGCAGCTGTGTACACGTATAAACTCCCCCCCCCCCAACATCAGTGTATCTAATACCACAGTGGCCTGTCGGTGACTCATTCTCACACCCCCGACCCCCTTTGTGGAGGCGTGATAGGGATTGAGAGACTCTTTGTCTCAGTTTGGGAAAATGTCTCCTGTTGAGATGTGTTTGGTTACTAGGACATATACAGAGGAATATAGTCCCTGATGCTGAGCTTAGTTGACATGCGGTCTGAAGTGTTATGACGACGTGCTTTGCAGGACTTAAAAGAGCCTTTCAGCCCGCTTCATGCGCTGTTGACTGGCAGAAAGGAAACCCGGCAGCAGCTTTTCCATGCCTCGCTGGCTGTCAGTCAAAACTATAGAAATCTGATGCTCAAAATCCACGGAGGTAATACCTGTTCAGAGCAGGTACGGGCAGCTGTTGAGCAGAATGCACGCACCTAAGGTGTCAAACAATGGCTTATCACCTCAAACCAGAGCCAGCTGGAAATCTTAGATCATGCATTTTACATTCAGATATCTATGCTACGCTTCATCACGTTTTTGAACAGTCAGAGAAGATATTGTGGTGCATTGATTGGCGCTGGTTCGTGTTTTCTTACCGTCCAAACTTTTTATTTCTCGGCATTTGTGTCCCTTTTTAAGCGTACAGAGTGATGTGTTGTCAGTTTTTCCTGGGAACAGCTTGCTCAACAAAACCTGGCCATGGAATCTACAGTGTCGACAGCAACAAGTCACATACTAGGAATAAGAAATTACGTGGATGTCTCCTAACATTGCTGCTTTGGCATTCCGCAACACCTCGGTTTGGGATGAAAAGCCTCTGGCTGTTGAAATGTAATATTGCTGTTCTGTGGAAATGCGCTTGACGTCGGCTCCGTTCCGGCCAACTCTTTGACGCGTTCTCCGCCTTGTGGGAATTACACATGCGCGCTGGGATGGCACAGAAACTGAGTGAGGTCCGGATCCTCAAACGCATTTGTACTTTGCACTGCTAATTGTTACTTAATGGCCACTGTGCAGAAATGCGGATGCCAAATCTGCAATGATTTCCACATCAGTCCAGGTATTATACTAAAAGATCAAGGATCCTCCAGAAGCTGCAGTGTATTCACGAAGAATGGAACTGAAATGACTAAACTATATAAAAAAAAAATATATGAAAAGGCATGTGTGCAAGATGGAGCCTGAGCGACAAACTGTAACCATGGTGACGGTAGAAAAATATGGATGTAAACATCTTTGATTTCTAAAGGGACATGTTGAAGTTTTTTGATTTGAGATGCTGATTTCCCCCCCCGGGGGAAGTATTTCTGACTCTGATTCTGAAGGCGCCCTAACCCTGTGACCCTGTTTCTCCTCCAGGGTTCAAAGGGAGACCCTGGACTGTCTCCAGGCCAGGCGCCGCCAGGAGAGAAGGTACGAAATCTGCCACCGTTTTTTTTTTTTCTCTTTTCCTCTCGGCCTCTTTAGAATGAATCTGTCTCGTGTTCGTCCCTGTCTGTCACAAAGTCTTTGCTCCCTTTGACGACTTTGTGATGCCTGTCTGGAGACTTTTTACCTGAGCTGGTACTTAACTCTTCCTGTCCTTACGAAGACCTCACTTTGTCTCTGCTCCCGATTTCATTCATCAGTAACTTGAGCAAAATATTGTGAAAAGGACCCTAAAACGTTGGTTCTGAACAGTTTATAATGGGTGATTATTCAACAAATCTCCATGTGATGAATCAATCAATGCTTTCTAATTTGTGGATTTTTAAGTTTCATCTATTTGTTAGGGTGCTTGATCAATGAGGTTGAGAGCCTGGTTTTCCATCCCATTTCATTCGTTCAGCAACTTCCTCTGAACCCCCTTTCTGCATTTCTGACTCCTTCTATTATCATTGATTTGTGTGGCGTCACCACAGCTGGTCTCTCTTACGCTCTACTCTCTCTCCCTTTTTCTCCCACACGTCATCACAATAATGATTTTCCCGAGCAGCACTGCTAAATGTCTTGAACTAATTAAGCTCCGAAAGTTTCTTTCTCCCCTCTTCAAGATTTAATGCTCTTTGCACTCATAGAAATCCCCTACGAAACAAAAATGTCATAATTTAAACCTTCAGATCCTTTTTGAGACAGATGAATGTTAAATTTCGCTTAAAACTAAGCATATAGTGTGTATCTCTATCCAACCTCATCCTGGTGTCAAACCCTTTTTTTTTTCTTTTGCAGCAGTTGTAAGCCATTGCATCTTTATCCCCGTCTTTGCATGATTGTCCCCATCAACATAATTTGAATCTCCATTCACCTTGATCTGATTCATCAGATTTATACAGAATAGCCAAATATTGCTCAGCATATGGTTTTGATTAGACGCAGCTTGAATAAGCCTTCTTTAATATGAATAGACGGTAGATGCTGCCTTAAGCACAAAAGCACATTTTAACTGTCAGTCACTCACCTGTGGAAAATCCACTACTTTTTCCCTGCTCAATATAAACATTCGATTTATTTTTTTTTTTAACAGTGATCCTAAACAATGAATCGTCTTTGGAACCTTTGCCCTGTCGATCATTAGTCATCTGAGATGAAAACTTAACTCATTAGCTTTTCGTGCAGGAAAAGTAAGATCATTACTAAATTGACTTGCGTCTGGGTTAGCTGTAAAAGAGCTATAGCAGATTCATTTCCTTTCATAACTTGCTATTCTAAGTAGTACAACTATTCACTGCTATAATGCCTTAATAATGCTTTTGCAATGGAATCAACAGCTTGGTTTTTGCAAATGTAAGTCTTACTGCCCTCATTAATAATGCTGTGTGTGTCTCTTCCATTTGTTCCAATAGGGTGACAGAGGCCCACCAGGTCTGCCTGGGCAGGATGGATTTCCAGGTCTGCTGGTAAGATTCAGTGTGTTAAGCGGCCTGTGTTGGAAGTAGCAGCTGATGCTGAAGACAGAGGAAGACTCAGAATCTGTCAGAACCTATTTTTGTATGACGGGTCCATATAGATCTATACCCTGCTTATATTTAACTTTGAAAGCAGCATTATTTTTATTTTTTGTCTTTAAATCTTCCGTATTGATGTGAGGCTACACACGTTATTGGTTCACACACACACACACACACACACACACACACACACACACACTGTAGCAGTGTTCCCACTGTGTTCTCCCCCAAGTGTTAGCTCCAGGCGTTAGCTGAGGCCTCTTTATGTGGTCAGTCTTAGGTTACCCTGTGAGGGCCGACAGCCCACCCTGCTCTCTGCCTGTCTTCAGTCTTTCTGTCTATCTTTATCTCGATAGAAAGAAACATATTTATCTGTAACCTTCTCTTGCTCATTTTTATGTCCTACTTCATCCACCCGCCTCACACTGTGTCTTCTTCGTCTTCGGTGTCTTTGCATACCTCTGTCTCTGCCATCTGTGTTGCTGCCCCTCTTGCTCAGTCAGAGCTTCAGAGCTGGCCGTCAGCTTGCGGCGCTGCCTCACTTAAACCTGATAGGCTCAAGGTCAAGGTCAAAGGTCATCCGAAAGAGGAAAGGCACTCTGCCCGGGGTCGGGGGGGGGGGGGGGGGGGGGGGGGGGTCAATGACATGCACAGTATCCCATGCCTCCTTGGGTCAGCAATTGTCACGCCTGAAGAATTTCACGGATGCTGCTATCAATGAAATGAAGCACACTAGCATTCTCCCTTTGTCCACTAGTGTGCACATATTCACTGTATCTGTTCACTCAGATTAGCTTTTACGCTGTAGTGTGTCTAATGTCTTGCTGAAGAGCTTGTGTCCTTTTGATACAGAACAGACGTATTCTGCCAGAGTAGGTCGCCCTGCTACACAGTCGTCCAGGCAGCCTCTTCCTGAAGCTCTGAGTCTGGTCTCTGCATAGCTGGCCTTCACCTTGCCTCCCAGGAGGCCGTCCCAGTGTTTGCAGTAGCTGAACCTAATATACCCAGCAACATGAACTCTGCCCCGTCAAGTATTTTCAGAGGAAATGACTGGCTCTGGGCCTATGCGCTTTACCTCCAAGTGGGCCTTTTATTGAGTGTGAAGGTTCACGTGTCACAACCTCGGAAGCACACGACGGAGTGAATGGTGCCGTTCAAGACGGTCTCCTGCTGCCCCCAGAAAGATACTGACCTGACCCTGACCTTGTGTTTTGGAGCTGTAAACATCTGTTGTTGATAATCATGGCAAAGGGTGGGGGGGGGGTTTAAGAGAAGAAAAGCTCTGATTTACCGAACAATAAATCCTGCTTAGCTTCCAAAAAAGAAGTGCTTGTTTTGCTAAATGTGGAATTTGGCTGTAGCACAAAACTGACTGTGGATTCGAATGAGCCAACTATTCATTTTATAGATTTATTTTTTTTTTTTTAGGTTTTAATTGTGTGTTTCCTTTTAAAACTCATCCACACTGTACTCACTGTGCAAAAGAGCCATTTTGAAACTATTGGCTGGAATCTGAAATGGGTCATGGATCGCTTACCGAAAACACTACACGGGACAAGAGGCATAATGTAGTATTTAATGAGCGCTCTTTTCTGAAATAGAGAATCCATCTGATGCAGTTCTCCATCAATGGATTCACTAGCGGGCCTCTTGAAGCATTGCTCTAGGGATGGCAGTGTCAGCCGGTCAGTCCATCACTTTGGTCCAGATAGATGTGCTAAGACATTGCTCGCCATAAAACTTAATACAGACATTCAAGGTCCCCAGAGGAGGAATCCTAATGACTTTGGTGACCCCCCTGACTTTGCCTCTGGCTCCACCAGCAGGTTGACATTCTTTCCTTTTCGTGAAATGCCTCGACAACCACCGGATGGATTTCCACGGAATTTGATACAAATATCCTCGGTTCCCGGGGGATGATGCCTAATGGGTTTGGTGAGCCCTTGACCTTTACCTTTAGCGCCACCGTGAGGTTTTGTGTGAAAGTCTCCACAACTATTGACTGACCTTAACTTGACCTTTCGTGCAGTGCCATTGTCAGGCCTAAAATTCCATCCGACCAATACTTTGATTCATGACCAGATACCTGCTACACTAACGCCATTCTCACCAGCCTCAGCTGGCTGCACTTTGTATTTAGTTCTAATTAACAAACGTTAGCATGCTAACAACTAAGATGGTGAACAAGGCAAATATTATCACCGCTAAGCATAAGCGTATTAGCACTGTCACTGCATGTTAAGACTTTTAGCTCAAAGCACCGCTGTGATGCTTAGAGGCCGAAGTATTATTTGTTTTTATTTAACCAGGAATCCCTTGAGATTACCAGTGCAATACACACATATATATATATATACATTGTTATTGTATATATTTTTTAATTTTCACTTAAATTTTATATCTTATATTTTTGCATACTTCTCATTTCTAACTCCATGCTACTTTTCCTGTTCTTGAATGGGAGCACCTGTAACTTGTGTAATTTCTTGTGTGAAATGTATCCGAAATATATATATATTTTTTATTCTATTTTCAAGGGTCCTAAAGGTTATCCAGGAATGCCCGGACAGCAAGGAGAACAAGTAAGTGGTGATGTGTGTGTGTGTGTGTGTGTTATTAGTTTAGCAGTTGTCATTAGCACTGATGGGACATGTCCATGAAACAGCTACAGCCTCAACACAGTCTGTGATACAGCAGTTGCACTGATGCTCGTGTTCTATGTCACAGCGTGCACATCACAACATTCATACACAAACAGGATTAGTTCATATACATATGTGCACGCACACACACACACAAAACACACAGCTGTGCCTGCGTGCGTCACCAGCCAGTTACACCAGTCCTTCAGCTGTCCCCTCCAGTCAGCAGTTCCTTTTATCCTCCATTTAGCCGCCTCTCCTTGATGGAAAAACTCTTCACCTCGTCAGAATGCTAACAGTTAGCGAGCCCCACTACACGGACTGTCTACACATGCCCACATCAGAAGGCTCTAAGCATAGAGCTTTAAGGAATAACAACAGTAGATTATTATTGATGGAAAAATCATTTTCTTTGTTGGTTGGAGAATGCAAACTCTAAATCCAAGAACCTGCTAAAGTAATATTGGACACTGATCAACACCAATACGAAACCCTCACAGATTTATTATGGTTCTGTCAGACAATTATGAGGTCAGCAGAGTATGACGACTACTGTAAAAATGCTGACTGCACCTGCTCAAGGTCTGCGATTTATGCAAAGTCACAGATAACAATAATTATTGCTGCGACCGATGATTGTTTTAAATTGCGCTGGATAAGAGCGTCAGCTGACAAAACAGCAAGAGTGAGCCAGTGAGGGAGGGAGGGATGGAGGGAGGGGTGCGGAAAGGTACAGACAGGGCTGTCTTGGTGGAGGCTGTCCGGAATGAACAGTGCTTGTTTTATTCCTCAGTTGGCAATGCTGGTAGAGGTCTGTGTGTCTCCTCTTTCACTTTATCCATCCATCCAATCTCCCTATTCACCGTTCATTCATTCTCTGTCTGTCTCTCTCTCTCTCTCTCTCTCTCTCTGCTGCAGGGCGTACCGGGACCTCCTGGGGAAGCCGGGGCTGCAGGTTACCCTGGCAGGCAGGTGCAGTGAAAAATACAAAAATACGCTTCCAGTTCCTCCATCGATCCTCTTAGATTCTTCGTTGCTCTACCAAGAACTCTACCGAGAATACACAGCAATAATAATGATAATAATGCACACTGCTTTCCGCTTTCCTGTGTACGTTTCTTACCCATTTTGGATTTGGAATTAAGTGGTAAACGAAACATTCGCTCTTTCCTCCACAATATATTGGAGAATACAGTTTACAATGAAATGCTTAGATTAATGAAATTGGTTTCCTGATGTCTTTTTGAAGTCCGTGGACTTGCACATGCAGTGTGGACGTGGAAATGTAAAGTGCAACTTAAAGTATAAAAACCATGTGTTCTCCTTTAGCTGTCTGTCTTGCACGTCCTGTGACAATAGGTCCTCCTCACCAGTCTTTCCTTTGTTGCAGGGCTCAGCGGGGCCACAAGGTAACCCAGGGCCTAAAGGTGTCCGTGTAAGTACAAGTGGCTCTCTGCTCTCATTCTACCCTCTTTTTCTTCAGCAGCGCTGGATTGAACACTTCATTTCCTGAAAGGATTAGGACAGTGTCAGGCCCTCAGCCTCGCTCCAGAGAGACTTCCCGGGATCTGAGTTGTATTTTTGACACACTGCCTGATGTGAGACTGCTCGTGGGGGCTGGTCCGGGCTCTTGTCTCTATCAAGGCTGGCTGGTTCTTCTTACCGTGGTTCATTCCTTAGCAAGCAGGAATGCCCCCAGAAACAGGAGAACAGAAGAAACAGAGAAGCGGACGGAAGACAAACAGATGGAAAGCATGAAAGCGAAGCAGACAGATAGGGCTTCAAGGAGCTAGTGAGAGAAGGGACTTAAGTGGCGCATTGCAGCTCAGAGGAAGAGGATGGCTGGGATCACTGTGTCAGAGTGAGGCAGGCTGGGTGAAGAAGAGCCACGAAGACACAGTACGATGATAAGATACGAGTGTGAGAGTATGTGAGGGAATAAAAGAAGGACAGAGGGAGGGACAGGGTGACGAAAAACTACTCATACATACCGACTACGTCCTGTGCCAACTGACGTAAATACTTTCATGCAGCCAAAGTATTAGTACCTGAAAAAAAAGCTCACCTTTATCACACCCAGAATGGCAGTACAGCTAATGCTTTTCAGGGTTTTATATGAAAAAATGATGATGTGGAAGTTGACTGTGCGTGTTGACTGTGTGTTATCCGTTAAAAAAGTGAGTTTACAAGCAGTTTTCTGATCTAATGTTATGGTGGCTGGAATAGTTTTTTTTGGATATACGTTGGCTTACAATACTCAACCAATTATGATATGATAGGCCTTTACTTGTAATAGCTGGCACATCAGCAGATACTCCACACATACAAGTCCACGCATC
This sequence comes from Enoplosus armatus, assembly GCF_043641665.1. Classification (NCBI taxonomy): domain Eukaryota; kingdom Metazoa; phylum Chordata; class Actinopteri; order Centrarchiformes; family Enoplosidae; genus Enoplosus; species Enoplosus armatus. The sequence goes on along the minus strand of NC_092186.1, from coordinate 22,697,402 downwards.
CTCATCCTGAATCCCCAGTGAGGCGGAAAGATGGAACTAAACGCTCAAACCAAAGGAACCAAAGGAACCAAAGGAACAACGTGTGGGACACAATGTGTGTTGGAGGCATAAGAAAGGGAAAGAAATCATCTCCTCAGCCTTTTTAATTGCTTCACAAATTGGATTGATTCATTGATTGACGAGGAGGTGCGGACACAGATCCTTTTTTCTTGGAGTGGGTCCCCGTTCTGTTCTTCTCACGCGCATCGGCCCACGTGATACACCTTCCCGCCGATGGGTTCCACACTACTTCACTGATCAGCAGGCGGCGGTAGCATGTCAAAGACGGCCAGCAAGTAAACACAGACGCAAAACACTGCCGGATTTTGCTTGTGGCCACAATGAGTTTAGCTTGGACAAAGGATGTAAAGAGAGTTTGTGTGCACAGAAATAACTCAGCGGCCCGGCCAGTGGCGCCAAGTATTTATTCCGAGAGTTTCCCACAGGATACATCAGAGTCGAGATCACAGGTGTTGCAGAAATGCTGCAGAAAAATGTGGTTTTGTTGTTATGTTCCGACAACATTGTGACATGCGATATTGCTCATTTCCAGGGTTTCATCGGGCCTCCTGGCGTTGCTGGGCCACTGGGGCCGGAAGGGGAGAAAGTGAGTGATGTTGTATGTTATCAGTGCACATGATGTCCACGATTCCTGTATTCCTTGGACACATTCACATTTATCTCTAATGGTGTCCTCTCCTTCATGTCTTTCCACTCCACTTGTTGCGTAGTATTTCCCTGACTGAGGTTGAATTGTTGTTTTGGCACTTTGCCCTGATGTATGTATGCCGAGGTGGTTACGACTTACAGATTTATGTCAGAACAGGTTGTTATTCACTGTCATTTGTTCATTTTTCTGTCCTTTTCTGTTAATTTTTAACTTTCGAGCAAAAAGTAAAATGTTCTTGGCAGCAGTTATGATGTAAAGCTGTCATTCATGGCTTTAAATTTTTTAGGTTACGGTCTTTTGAATTCTGGCTTGCAAAAGGCCATATTAAGAATCTCTCTGTACAACTTCGTGGTGTTAGAGGAGGGGGGTTTTCCTTCATTCTATTCAGATATTTCTGTAGCACCGTTTCGTGCCCCAGATTTGACTCATTTATCCACTTTGTTTTTCTTTTTTAGGGCATTCCCGGTCCTGTTGGAAAACCTGGCCTCAAAGGAAGACACGTAATGAATCAATTTTGATTCCTGCCATAGCTGAAAGTTGCTTCCAAAGACAAAAATGTACACCTTTGTCATCTATCAGTAGCTATGGGGAGACAGCTGCAGGCGGCATTGTTTGTGTTATCTCGTCTGGAAAATGAGGGAGATTGTAAAAAACAGATAATGTTATCCATCTCATAATGTACAGCGTCTCGTGAAATAGCAGTACTTCACATCCACAGGGACATCAAAAGGAGATTCATTTGTATGCCGCATCTGTGGTGAATATGTTAAAGCCGCAGGACACTGAAGGCCGAATAAACTCCTTCATTTAACACTGTTCCAGGTGTGGTAAATCACATTGTGATTTATTTTGGCATAGGTCCCTTCAAAGCCAAGTTTGTTCCAGGGTGGCATTGAAAAAAAAATCCAGTTAGATTAAGATAGAGACAGATGGAATGTCAAGGCCGGGCCCTCACACTGTGAAACCTTAATGTTTTAAAAACAAGCCTTAGCTTCTCTGTGTTGAAGTTGCCAAGCGGGAAGGCAGCCCAGTGTCTCTTTCATCCGAAGGGTTTTTTTCTGGAACACTGAGCGACGTCTGGCTAACCGGATCAAAGTCTGTGGCCTCAGGGCTGTTGTAAGCCAGTCCGCAAGCTCACCAACACACCGGCTAATCTCGCTTCATTAAATAAGCATTATTTCACACGGTGTCAGTACAAATTTGATCTCGATCAGCAACTTGGGGAAATTGCTTGTTGAATGCCATACGCCGGGCAGAGATTGGATGCCGTGCATAACAGAAAGCACAGACATTACGCTCGACTCCAAATGCCAAATGCAAAAATAAGTGTTTTCCAGTACACACAGAGAAACACAAGAACGAAAGAAGGAAACAAACACAAAGCGACGATAATTCTGATAATGAAAATAGTAATAATAGTCGTAATAACACATGGTCACCTACAGCTCATAATGACAACACAGAGCGACAGGCACAGTTAAAGGCTACTGAGTAAAAGTGTGTGTTGAGATGAGTCTTGGAAATCTCAATGGCGAGGATCTGGGGACAGACAGAGAAGTCTTCGGTCAGGCGATCTCAGTTCTCTCGCAGCGTGATTTGGGGGGATGGGAGTTCAGTTATGTATGACGGGGCGAGACCCATTTAAGCAACAGTAAGAAAGTAGATAAGGGTTCATTCATCTGTATGGAAGTGCCATATACTGCAATAGGAGGGTGTGGTTGGCCTGACGCTCTTGAATTGAATGTGGATGTACTTCCCCCACAGGGTGTGGTGGGTGATGCGGGGGAGAGGGGGCCTCCCGGTCCTGACGGCAATGAGGTGAGAACTCCTAGTGAATTCAGCTCACCTCTTTTTCTTTTTTTTCCTTTTTTTTTTGTCCTGCACTTTTCATCCACCTCTGCCTGTTATTCCACATTTCTGTCCTCCGTCTCATTACTTGTCCTCTCTCATCAGTGGCTGTGTGTACAAGTGCACAGTACTGGGCTATTTCCCTCATAAACGTACCCCCCCCCCCCTATGTATGTTAAGGCCTTTTGTCACCACTTCCAAAATGTAGTGATAGCGCGTAAACATACACAAAACAAACCGGATACGATTTTGACGCACATAAACGCCAAATCTGATGCAAATACTTCAAGAGAGAACTTCATACAGTTGACATCACAGACGGTGGATCGGCCGACCATCTGTAGGTCTTGTAATATTCAGTTTCAGAGTGTGCAGGAGAATACATATAAATCAGCCTGACAATACGGAGCGTATTAGGTTTAGTCAGTCACACTTACAGTATTTCCAATGGAGCCTTGGGAATGAGGAATGTGCGATACTGTAAGCGTCCTGTCCTGTGTACTTAGGATGTTGCTGTGATGTTTCACAGGGGCCTGTTGGCGGGACTGGCATTAGCGGCTTTCCTGGCCTGAGGGTGAGTATCACTTTTGCAATGTTTTCATTTCTATTAATGGTATTTCCGATGCCAAATAGGCACTATGTTTGATCTGTCGTTCACTTGGCTCACAGCTCTGCTTCTGTCTCTCCTTGCACTTGCCTCCAGGATCGCTTGTCTGTCCATCTTTCTTTCTGCTTGTCTTGTCTCTAGTGGTTAGATCGGTGTTTGGATGATGGATAGCAGGATGTGCTGAACTTGACTTTTGTGTTTTTCATGGCAGCAGCGTGTTTCTTACTTTTAATGGCGGCCACCACTGGAACCTTAAGTAATCCACAGGGACTCAAAGGAATAGAACATAAGTCGGGCGGGATTCACAATTAAGCTGTCTCGGCTGCACTTCGTGTGTCCTCAAAAACATCCAAAAGCACCAAAAAGTTGTGAGAGTGCAGCTGAGATGTATAGAGGAACAATGAAACTTATATTCTGGCAAATTTCTGGACCACCCACCCACTCATCTCCGTCACTAATCATTCAACATTACTGGTGGCAGATTTGGCAGACTTTCTCCTCCGTGTACAAAAACCTTTTTTGTCAGCAGATCCGTTGAAATGTTGCAAGATGAAATACTGCAAGTAGAAACAGAACATCAAACAAACCAGGCAACACCTTTCATTGTGACGTAACTACCTGGGAGGCCCTGTCTCATTACTGCAGTGAGAAAACAAAACAAAACAAAACATTCAGGACTGTCACAGGCCTAATAGAGCTGATCGAGAGCATGCTGCCTTTTTACTGTGGAACTTTTAAAGTCTTGAGTTCACAGAGGCCTCTGAAACGTGTCAGCAAAATAGATACAACGGTATGGGCGCCTCTCCTGTGCCATCATTTCAAGCTTCATTTACACTGGTTTGCCGTCCTCATGGGGAGCATGGGGATTTATTGGGGTGCCTGAAGGGCCACTCGGTGCGCGCTGGACACATCTGGATGGACGGGGTTCCTTTGACCTCAGCTACTGGCTGTAAGGCACCTTGACATGAAACACGCAGACGCCGTCTTTAAGTTTTTACTTTAGGCTACTGTCCCAGAGAGGGTCACACATGTAGTGACAATCGACCTCTAGAGAATGACACAGCTCTGAATGTTTCACTACATCTGGATATTCCGGTTCACTTCAGAGGTCGCGCAGACAAATGTGGCCCAGCTTATGCAAAGGGCCATGGGCGCTGTGTGTGTGTGGCTATGGGGAGAAGTTCGGTACGAAAGCAAATCATTGTCACTCCGGATTGACTGGGAGAGGAGTCGGTGGAAAACCCGTCCATGTGTCTGTCTGCTCACGTGGAAGTTTGACTAAGGTCATATAGTCATCAATAGTTCTTGTTTGGTGGGAATCAGCAGTTTGTATTGATGTATGTTCACCGCATGTGCTTGTGCATGTGCCTGTCTGATTTATGGCCTGCCTTGGCATGTCAATCCCTTTCCCTAAAAAAAAACAACAAAAAAAAAAACACAGAGCCATTGTTGATGTCTGGAAAGAGACACCATGACAAAAACTGACAGGGACATGTGTGGCAGGATGGTTTTGGTCATAACATAAACAGAATCACATGTCTGGAAGCCTCATGTGGCCGGAGCATGTCGTCTCCCACTCTCCTCTGTGACTAATGTCCCCTTCCTTTCCCTTGTCTTTGTTTTGGTTGCCTCTTAATGACTTCATTGCCGTTTAAAACAGTGTGTGTTGCTTCTTTTAATATATAGGCCTTGCTAAAGGAAAGCTGTGTGCTACAGGTCAAGAGACAATCAGAGGCAGAGAAATCCATTATTAATGATTAAAGCTGATGTAGTGGTTCCTTGTCTTCATAGCAACAAATTATTGCATGTAAGTACTTTTGAGTAATCATACAAGAGAGCCAAAATACTTACACCTCCTTAATCCCCGTCTTTGACGCAATTCACAGTTAGTCAACTTTCCAGCTGAGCGGTTTTGACACAGGATAGGATCTCGCAAAGGGCTTTCATTTGACATCGAGATCGAAATCCAAAACTCGTTCCCACTCCCCAGCGTCAATCCCACCCGCGTGGCTCGCGTTGTGCACACTCATTTATCGAAAGGCGATTACACAAAGTTCGGACTTCAGTTAAGTAATGGGAAAGAGGGCGGAAAGCGGAGCAGCAAGTGTTCCCTCTGGTATGCACTTGATGTCTTTGCCAGTGTGTGTGACTCGACGAAAATGTGATGCAGCCAGACACTCTGTCGCAGCCCGGATGAAACGCAAAAAAAGGTGAGGTGGAGACAAGAATTCAACTGTGCTTTCCCCCCCGCTGGCATGTTACGTGTCAAGTGTATGACACGATCCAGTTCATGACGCACTGGGTGCTGAGGGAGTTTACGTTTGATTGGATCACTTCACCAGACATAGACGTTTTTGGGGGGGGGGGTTTGTCTCTCGGCTTATCTCCACCTCTCAGTATATCATTTCTTGAAAGCCTCCTTTGATCAAGCGTGAGTGTGATTCGTGTCCATCCTCATCAGCATCAGACACCAGCCTTACAGGGTCCAGATGGGATGACTAAGCCATGTTCCCGATCCCAAGTTCAAGATTCGTATTCAGTATGCTGCCGACGCTGCTGTCGTCGCTCCTGACTGTCTTGGAACAAATTCTGACGTCTCTTCACCCTCAGTCCCTTCTCCTTCCCTCAAAGTCTCCCAGGAAACAAACACACAAACATCATTATTGTCACCACAACGTCATTTGCTGCTGGCCTGATTGTAGCAGTCACAGTAAAAACCACCACCAATCAACTGTCTGCCTACTTGTAAAGAGTATTTTTCGGTCTCGCCACACACTCTAGCCATTCTCACCTTGCCCCTGTCAATTAGAGGGGATGTTGTGGGCCGGCGGCGGTGAGCAGGGCCAAGCCAGGCCCGTACAAAGCAACTGGACACACTGTCAACACGGCTTAGCTCGGTTGTGACAAAAAGGAATGCTCTGCGTAAGAGACAGCAAATCGTGTTCATGTCAAAAATAACATCCCTGCCACGAAGAAACCGGAAGGATTTAGTGTGAAAAATGCCATTCAGTGTCAGGTAACAACCCTGGGCCAGTATCAGGACATGTGTGTAGATCTGTGTGTTGTTTGTGATCCATAAATCCCATTGTGAGCCTCCTTCCCTCCGCAGGGGGACCCAGGGCCTGAGGGACTGCGAGGACTTCCTGGTCTGGTGGGACCTCAGGTAGGTTAGACATTGGCTACTGCGAGTGTTCTAAATTTTAGGAAAAATACCACAAATTAAACCACTGGAGTCTGTAAAATATTGTACTGTCCACCACCATATATATACACATATACATATACACACTGATAGAGCGTGAGAAGTAAGTTTCCAAACGTTTTGCCACTATGTCTGCTCGTATCATCGTCGCCACCTCCCCCTGCTTGGCTCCACGTGATTTCCCTGCTTATGTTATTGAAGTCACCGATTCCTGACAAAATGTCCCACCCTCCCTCTCTGTCTCTCCGACTGACTGATTCTCCTACCTTCCCTCCCTTCTCTCCTCTCCCTGTGGCAGGGCCCAGCGGGACGAGCCGGCCTGCCCGGATTGAAAGGTGATAAGGTGATCTAAATATTTATATTATTGCAGTGCATCTGTGTGTAGTGTGTCTGTGGTCCCGCTCACATAATTCGATCGTGTCACAGTTAACATTTTGACAACGCAGCCGGCAGTACAAGCTCAGATTTAACATCATGACGATAGACAGAGCGAGTTAGCAGTTCTTTATGTTATGATATACAATGTGTGTTGGCCATTTGTTTTCATGATATTCAAATTCACTGCTGCATAATGTACATGTGTTCTACGGTATATACTTTATGCACAGCTTCCGTGTCTGCAGTGTCTATCTCTTACCTCTGGTTATGTTGTGAACGCTGTGGCAGGGGGTAGTGTTGTGTTATATCTCTGTGTGATACTGTGAAATTCAGGGTGAAGTGGGACAAAGGGGCCAACCAGGAGAGATGGGGTACCAAGGTGATAAGGTACGCCTGCTGTCACACGAGCAAGAGTTTAAGGAAAACACAGAGGCACACAATGTGAACATTATGCACATGGGACTGTTATTACCAGCAATTTATCCGAAGATCATTAGAGAGTTTATTCCCACACCAATCAGTCATGGCTTTGCCCTGTCAAGTAAAAATCCCAGCACAGTACTCACGTTTTGTTGAGAACATATGTGACTTTAACAGTTAATTCATTTTTTTTTTTGTTTCTCTTCAAACATCACAGTGTTTCAAGTGCAATCTGTTCACGTCCTGCTATGACAAGTAATTGGGCCATAGCAGAATCTACGGAGGGACATTTGTCTCCGCTTAATCAGGAAACGATTCATCAAAACATTTCCACAAATCAGAAATGTTTGTGTGTTTGAATAAATGCAGATGTTGACACATTAATCACATGAAGTCACCACATAACGCTTGTCCCATGTGAGTGCGGGTTTGCCCGCATACGCACATCTAGGCATGCACTCAGTTTTATGGAAATGGATGAAAACAAACCCACACAAAGGGTGTGTAAGCCCGGTTTTGAGAGTGTCATGTCTGTATCTCCCAGGGTGCTGTTGGTGCGCCGGGTCCCACTGGGCCCAGAGGGAAGCCAGGACCACCGGTATGTCCGTGTGAGTGTGTATGTGTCTGTGCATGTGTAGACAAAACTGAAAGGGTATTTATTTGTGTGTTTATGTGTGTTTCTATATTTATGAGTCCGTGTGTGTGGGTGTGTGCATGCATGCCATTTCGTACCGCTTTTATAGTCAAAGCCAAGTAAACTCAGTGTACCACAATGAGATCTGGACTCTATTTTAGTTAGCTTGCAAACTGAAGCCACTTTGGTCACATCGCAACACACAAGAGTGATGCTCCGACGAGGGACGAAAGAAGTGGAATAAATGTGTTCAAACAACAATTTGTTTGCTTATCAGCAGAAACAAGCCCAGATTACGAGAAGAAAAAAAAAAGATGAAACGCTGAAAACTCCCCCTCTCTTCCCTATTCAGGTTGCATTATAAACAAGTCCAGATGCTGTCCCGTTGCAGAGCACCTACATCAGCAGTTGCTGTAGTTCAAGTTACCACATTCCTCGAGTAATCAGAATAACCACATTGTTCACCCAGTGTAGTTTTAGAGAAGGAGGAAAAAGAAGATCTGCTGTACTAGTACATAGTGTTCAGCGTTGCGTCTGCAAAGCTGCTTCCGCTTGCTTGTGACTAAAATGTTCACCAGCAAAAAAAAACCCAAAACAACTTTCTTGTCCGTAGTTTGCAAATGCAGCTGCACAACATGCTCGCACTGTACACAATGTAGGAAATGACAAGGCAAACTTAAGGTGGAAAAGGCGCTGTTTCTTCTTTTTGTCTTAATGCGGTTTCTGTACTTCAAACAGGGTAGAATTGGTGAGATGGGGGCACAAGGACCACCTGGGCCTCCAGGACCAGAGGTAGGACATAAATATGATGAGTGCTCATATTCGTACATGTCATTTTATGTTGTTTCCGCATCATTTGTTTGTTTGTTAAGTTTTCTCAGAATGGAGGAGCAGGACCACGTAACATGATCACACTACGTAAACAGCGGCCAGTGCTACGTGTTTGAAAGCCTAACGCAGATTAGCTGTGGGTTGCAACAGTGGTAGTTCACTGTGTTGTTTACCTGAAGCAAGCAATTTAAGGGTAACAAGTTCAATTCCAGTTGTATCTACAGTACAGACTGTGCTTAACAGCTAATACCGATGGTAATAACTTCACCGACTGTCAGTAAACCTGAACATGTCATAGGGAAATGCACAGAAATGACGCATGGATGCTCCCGCTCACTATTACGGTAACATCTAGTTATTAGAGGGGATATGGAAGTCATTGTGAGGGCTGAAGTAGCTAAAACATGCAGATTTGTACTATATTGCACGTGTCCCAGGCTGTGGTGACCTTTTATAACTGAAGATATAAACATATAAAAAACGTGATGTAAAATAAATACTTTCACCTACAATGCACTGCCTATAGACAATCAAAGGACAATAGCATTCCTGGTCTTGCACTGCAGTCAGTTTATCCCCTTTGGATTTTGGACTGTCGGTCGGACAAAACAAGACAGTCGATGACATCACCTTGGACTCTAAGATGTTGTGATGGCATATTTCATCGCTGCAGCCCTAACTCAGACACAGATATCTTGATGAAGTTTTTAGCCAGATTGTTGAGTATTCATGATCCCCATAATGATTCCAAATGATTTTGGTGAGCCCCCCCCGTCTATTTCCACTTTGATCCATGACACGATGTCTCGAAAACTAATGGAGGGATTACCGTGGAATTCGCTGTAGATATTTATGATCCACGGAGAAGTCATTGTTCCTATACTCAAGAAATAAATTTATTTTTTAAATCATGCAGATTACGATGAATTGCAGTGCATTTGCGCCCCCCCCCCCCCCCCCCAGACGATGAACTTTTCGCTTTACTGATAGCTGTGACTCCATGACCTTTCCTCTTTTGCCGGCTCTCGGTCTAACAGGATGATGTCTTCCTAGGCAGCGTCTTTTCACTTTGGCCATTAGACGACCTTATGACCTTTCCTTCACTTGCCACCCTTAAATATAAAATTCCACTCGTGATAATGTAATGGGCCAATTAGCAGTTAATTCACAGGATATTTGCTGAATAAGCTTTTACTTAGCATGGCCTGCAGTGTGAGCCTGAGGTTTAGTACGCATACACATACTACAGTATGTGCAGTATGTGCAGTACGTCGTACGGCGTTCTGCAGTGTTTCATAATAAGAAGACATTTAAGAAAGGAAAGCAAATTTTAATTGGACACACTGGCACTGCAGTTAAATTCTTCATACTTCACTGACAGGTTTGGAGTAATGGAGCAACGGAGACACCAATCAACACTTTATAACGTCCGTGTATTGCGTCACGACGACATTAATCTTTTGTTCTTACGTCCCTGTTCTGGCATTTCCCTCCAGCATGTCTGTGCTTAGGATATATAAATATATATATATATATATTTTTTTTTTAAATAAGTGATTTTGTCATGGGAGGCGGGATGCCTGAAGGTATGCAGCTTCCATCAGCTCAGTAGCAATCCATCACTATCTCCACATCGGTTTTCTATGAAGAAAGGCCCCACCCCTGTGTCTGTCTGATCGGATTCATGCAGGACGCCTTCTGAGATTTGCAAAGAGGACCTGCCGTAGTACAGCAATACATAATAGACCTTCTTTATACCTGCCATTTTAAATGCGGCATAATCCTACCCCTCCTGCAATGTACACAGAAAAGCAATGATTTAATGGGTGGGATCAAATTCAACCAATTAGTCATGTGACTCATAATAACATATAATAACATACTAATAATGTCTCTCTTCTCCCCTTTTTGCAAGGGGTTTCCTGGAGACATTGGAGTGCCTGGGCCCAACGGTCCACCTGGACCAAAGGTACAACAGCATCTCTCTCTCTTTTTCTGTCCCTCCATCCATGAAATTCACCCAAATGAATTCATGCCTCCGGCTGTGTTTCAGGGTTTGCAGGGTGCCAGAGGGCCCCAAGGCCCACAGGGGCCACAAGGAACACAGGTGAGACGATTCAGCACCCAACTTATTTCTGTACATCTGCTCGTTTTCTTGACTCACTGATACAGAAAAGTGGAAAATGTGGCTCATCAAGGGATTTCCATTGGCTCACGAGTCTAAGCCAAGATTAAGTTAACACGGTGCCTCTCATTAAGCATCTCGTCTCGTCGTATCTCAAACAGTTGCAGCTTAGATCCTAATGGGAGTTTTTTTTCCTCTGCGATATCTCTCGGGGCATGTTCCACTGGGTGAAGTCATGATTCACCATTGGGTGCTTATAAAAACAGGGCTGCAAGTTTTCCAGCCCTGGAAAAAAAAAAAAAAGGAACAGAAGCCTTTGGAAGGTGTACAACACACACACACACACACACACACACACACACACACACACACACACTATTGTGCTGAATGTTACAGCATCGACCTGGCAACCACTCACAGAGGTGTAGTTGGCCAATGTAGTCTCCTCTCACACACACTTTCCTGGTATGGAGTCACAGCACCCCAGTCAGGTGGAGTGCAGAGACAAAGCTGTTGAAAGTTTGATCCCTGGAAAGCAACAAAGTACGTTGACTCAAGTGCTGTACTTAAGTACCATTTTTAAATGGATTATTACAAATTTGTGAGACAAGATAATACTTGTCACCAAAATGTACTCCCAACACACTAACTGATTCATACTACGTCTGTGATATAGCACCTTTATAGAACGGAGTCTGAATCAGTAATCATATCAGTGGTGGGTGTATGTACATTCTAAAATCAGTAGTTTTATTCGATGTAAATAGATTTTTGTTTAGTAATCTGTAAGAATTAGAAAGTTGCCCACAGTTATGACATTATGAAACAATCTTCCACTCCAATCTATATTGCTTTTCTTATCAAGAAAATGCCACTTTGGAGAGCGTCGCTGAACTGGAGAGGAATTGGTCTGGCTGTGTATGTTCATGTTGAAATGGTTAAAAGCAAGACTCTTCCCCATGTGTAACTAAGCTACATTTGGACCCTTTCACATATGCAACTGTCAGTGAAAGTAGCATGCAGAACATCTGCCTCAGCCGCTGCAGTACAGTGCAAGTCCTCTTGAGCCAAGCGGTATACTTTCCAGCCCTGTTGTGTTATCATGTAATCATGGAGTATGGATGTGATGATGAAACACTGTCCCTGTGGGGCTCTTCGAGATGAGTTATCATCAGCCAAAAGGAATTTCTATCGGAGAGAGATGAAGTAGCGGGCAGGTGAGCAGTCGAGAGGTCGAAGTCATGCAAATGGAATGGCACTGCGTGTGCATTTGTTCATGTTGTCTGCTGTTGTATTTACTTGTTTGTTGGACTCTGTTGCTTTGTATATGTGAGAGTGTGTGTGGGTGTGTGTGTTTATATGGTGTGTGCGAATATTTGTGTGCGATGAACTGCACTGTGTTTCTGCAGGGTGATGAAGGACCACTCGGCCCCCCTGGCAGCGCTGGCCCTACTGTAAGAACTCCCAGATTTACATACTGTATATACACAAAAACACACACACACACACACACACACACAGACGCGTGCACACAAACTGAGCCGTTTGCAGGTGGTTTGAATGAAACAATTTGCCTCGATGTTCAGGATGAGGAAGCAGCTGTGATGAGATGTGATAAACACATTATGAGCTCTGGTATCTTTTGATCTTTACTTGTGCATGTGTGTGTGTGTGCGTGTGTGTGTGTGTGTGTGTATGTCTGCCTGTCTTTGTAGGGGAGACCCGGAAGGAAAGGCTACATAGGCGAACCCGGCCCCGAGGGTTTAGCGGTGAGTCTAATTTCACAATGTAGTTACTGTGCTGTCACTGCCACACTGTGACTGCAGTATCACTATATTCATAGATGCACACATCACGCTAACTGTCACATATCACACAAAAATGTGTTAAACATGCATTGTGGACTTGAGAAATGGATCACAGTGTCAACGTAATCTGAGGGCACACTGGTAATACAGTACATGCCAGAGAGTGCAAGTGAACTGCATACTTGAACATAAGCTGTCATAATTGCTAAAAAATTCCTACAAAAACATGTCCGTGTCCTAAGGAAAAAAAATGTAGTCTTTTCGATGTTTTTTCCCCCTCATCTTTAGCACACTGACAGTCTCATGGCTTGTACTCTGAGTTTAGGTTATTGAACTGTCAGTTTGTTCTCAGTTTTTTGTTTTGTTTAATTTTTTTTTACTTCAGCAAACCGCAGCGTTCCAGACATGATCCTCACCTTATTTTTCCTGGCTGTAATTGGCTTTTGTAGCCACCACAAATGCAGTGCTGTGATCATGGCATCGTGTGCCTCAAGATTTTATTATTCTAAATTATGGTCGAGTGCGCACCTCTGAGTGCCAGTGTCTCCGTGTTGTGGATGTATGAGTGACCCACTTATGTTGTAAGCCTAGACTTAACTGTGTCGTAAACGTGCTCTTAATTAGGAAGAAGCAGCACAAAATGATGCACAGTCCCATGCAGTCTGTGTGTGTGTGTGTGTGTGTGTGTGTGTGTTCCTTTTTACACTTGTAATATCCTGTGAGTCCTGTGCCAGCAGTGGGGCAGGATGGTGACAGAGATCTCTTTAATTACAGGAAGCTAACACAGCACACTGTTTGATGTTTTTTTTTTTTTGCTTGCAGGGGGAGAAAGGAGACATGGGAAATGTGGGAAAAATTGGACCACAAGTAAGTTGCTTTCACACGTGTAATGCACAAGACTGACATTAATTAACAGCCATCCTGCTGTGGATTAGTACCTTTTCATTAAACCCCTCTTTAAAGCCGAGTCTAAAGCCTCTGCTTTAGTTCCTGTCCTAACATTTAATGTAATGCATACATCAATCTTTAAGCAAACGATTAAAAACAATTCTTCAAGACTAATGTGCATATTACATGAAGATAATGATGCAAAGCCTCCACAGTTACATGAATGAAATCCCCCCAAGTGTGATAACTGTGGAGGAAGTTACAGGAGCATTTTCTGCTTGCTTTGCTTTTTTTTTTCTTCTCCCTGACCTACTTTTAATGTTAAGAGAAAATTGGATCCTCTCCCACCACCAAATGGTGTTTTCATCATGCCGTTGGCAGAACACCAAAGTAGAGCAGAAGAAACACCAATCAGAGGCCCTCGGTGGAAGTCACTACATTTGGGTCGCACATTTGTTTATGGCTCAAAGCCTGCCAAAGTGTTGTTTCCCTGAGAATCATACTTACGGGGCGAGTTGTCAGTGTGTAATAACTTGAGTAGAAAATGTCCATCCGAAAAGACGTTGGTCCTTGTCCATCAAGTGGCTTTGCACGCGCCCCAAAACATCTGCATAAGGACTGTTACTGAATGAGCCAAATAACAAAAATACACAGTTTCATATGTCTGTCTTTGTGTTTAAATGCTTCAGTTGATGCTTTATGCCCGACACAAATACCCTAGAGAAATGTTGGGACATGTTTTCCCCTTTGTAAAATCGTCATTCAGAGCACAACTGCTCTGAACATCCAAAGTATGTCCGCGCTTCCCGGAGGCCCCTTAATGTTAATATTTGCATTCTGTGCATAGTGGAGGCAACCGAGCGGGCCATGGTGGACTGTGTTGCTGCGCTGCACATATGAGAGGGATTAAGCACTTACAGAGTAGAGGAGCCTTTGAAGCCACGGAGGAGCCATGGGGCTATGCGGAGAAAAAAAAACAAAAAAAAAACAACAGCTCTAAAACATATGGTGGCTCTAATGAACGCCATTACATCACTTTCCAAATAAATTAGATGTGTAAGAAACTGAGAAAGACCACTGTTGACTGGTGCGGGTTAACCCAGGGTCGAACGCGAGGAGGTCGCCCGTCTTTACCAAGTGCCCCCGCATCACCACGAGGCCTCCCATAAACTGTATCAAGTGAAATTTTACTGGAAGTTTTTACAATCTAGTGTATTTTAGCCAGTGATCCATTTTAAGTCACCCTCCAGTCCACAACTAATAAAACATGTATCAGTCCTCAATTACCAAAAGCAAGCACAGGTGTGCTTTGAAACGTAGTTCACATGTCAAACCTCTGGGCTTTGATTTTCATGCCAGTGACTCCGTGTGTACTTAAAGAGAAAGCAGGCACGTGTGAGGGAGAACCGTAATACTCCTAACAATATGTGACCGGGGCCGTGTTTCTTCCCTAACTTCTGGTTAATGGTTATACAAGTACTTTTGTAACCCAGGCTGCGTCTGAGAAACCAGATCACCCTCAAAACAGCACTGTATAAGCTCCCATGTCAAGGCCCTGTCACATGGAAACCCCTTTGAAACCATTACCTTCTGTTAAATGATACAGGGTACCACATTGTCCCGCTCCGTGTCCCAATTAAGGGATTTGAGGTGAATGTTAGAGCTCCCGTTCCCATGCCTGCGGGCTGCATCCCCTCACAGACACTCTGCTACTAATCCGTCGCTCTCCTGCTTTACTTGCACCCAACAGGATAATACTCTCTAAGTGACGATACATGAGTCACAGTTTGAGGCTCTCAGCCTTTTTCAAGCTGAGTAAGGGAATAGCAGATAGTACAAAGTGTAGCTGTGTTTGTCTTCGTAGCCAGTTTCTCTTTGTCTGACTCTCGCGCTTTCCTCTCTCGTTCTCCAGACACATACAGGGATACACAGCGAGATGAAATACTGTGTGATTATGTAAGAGAGTCTCGTAACCTGTTAACTGTGTGGATATAGCGTTCTGCGAGGGGGAAACGCAGTGTTTGAAGTTGGCCCTCGCAGCCAGAGTCAGCCAGAGTCAGCCGCAGTCTGACCGCGCTGGCTTTTGTGGTCGGCCAGAAGTGAGACTGCAATTGGGCAGTCATATGAGTTATTACAATAACACTGTAATTCAGTTAGGTTCAGATGTTCTGGTAGCTTCCCGGCGGCTTAGTGTGCGCGGGCTGTGGTGCCCCGCGCTTGGCAGTATGGTGGCGTTTGGTCTGGTGTGCGACAAGCGCATGTTGCTGCATCGCCTCTGTCACCTCACTCTACTGTTTCCACTTTCCACGTTTTGCTTTACTTCTTTTACAAAAATGCGGAAAAGGGTTTCAACAAGCACAGTCGCCCTTTCTGGATGAAAGTCTGTCCAGCCACCCACCCATACGTCTTACTGTCGTTCTGGAGCTCCAGTTTGTCCAGTGGAGAGGCTGGAGCTGGTCCACACCACAGTCCCTGTCCCAGACTACTGATCTGGGAAGTGGTTTTAAGCTCCTCTGATAACTCTCATATTTACATTAGCTAGTGTTTTCTCTATGAGGACTCCTTTACTAAGTAGTGTGTCACTTTTCGAGGCCATCTGTATTGAGTTACTGTGTGCTGTGAAGTGCCCATGCCCCTGGTGATTCCCAATCATTGCTATTGTGCCCAAGAAATATCTTATTTTGGCCAGACAACATAGTTTAGTTCCACAACTCCCAAACGCTCCAGAACATTTTCAAGGCTGCAACTTTTTTTTCTTGCTTTTGGATAATCCTTAATTATCAGTTCCATATGAACTGTAAAACCAATTTGAATCAATAGTAGCGTGCCGTGGTCACTGGTATCTGTGTCATCCGCTTTTGCTTTGTTTCTCTGTCTTACTCTTTCCTCAAGCATGAACTGATTTTACACCTTGTAAGACCCCCAAATACAGAAAAGCTCCTTTGGATCAAGACACATGTAGTTTTAATTTGTAGTGAAAATCAAGACGTTTTCTCTCCTCTCCTCTCCAGGGTCCACTAGGCCTGATTGGGATAGCTGGGGTGATGGGAGTTCCCGGTGAAAAGGTAAGGAGTGTGTTTCTCTGTCATTAGGTTGTCAGTCAGCATCAGCCGGCTGCTTGTCAGTGGCAGACCCCTGTAATTAAGGCTGTGTTAAGCAGCCATAGCTTGGGGCCCCAGAGGGCCCAGAACACATGCTTAGACAAACACTCAACACCCTCACATCCATATGAATAACAATATTGTCAAAGCCACGTCGCCATTACTGCCTCTCACCGCTCCGCCCCTCCGCTGAAACAAGCAATTTCAAGGTACATTCAGGAGAAAATGTCCATGTATTACAGTCGGTGACAAACCCCTTTAGACAAATTGGCCTATCACTGTATGTCAGACACCTCACAGTGTATTTGTTCCTGATGGGTGTCATTAGACACGTGCCGTGCTGACATATACGTTACACTGTTGCTTATTCAAATGCACATGCTGGATAGCACCACATGGGTGTAAGTCATGTAAAAAAAACAAAAACAAGTCATGATGTAATCTGGAGAGGCCCTGAGGCTTTCACCATGTTCGGCTCTCAGTGCCTCTCCGCCTAAAAGAAGATGTTACAAGTGGCTCTGCAGCCTTCCTGCTCAAGCAAAATGATTTTACCAGAAGCACGGGTGTTGATTATTGACAGCCCTCCAAAAAGAATTCTCCAAATCCATTGTGCCCTCCCTCCATCTCAAGCCGTCCCCCTGTCCTTTCTATCCAGAAGCCCCCTTTCTGTCAGAACATGTTCTTGTGACGGGAAGCCGTCTGCTTGTCAGACCTTTGCTTGTCCTCTTACGCAAAATTCTCTTCAATCAGTCAGCACCAGCCATACCCTGACAGCCCACAAATTCCTTTTACACATACACACACACACACACACACACATACATATATATATATATTTGATTTAATACCACTCTCTGATTTAGACTGGTGTTTCCAATACAGAGCCTTAAAACTATTCTGCTCAAGAGGGTACTTGTATGGTCATGAATGTTGCACAGTTCAAGCAGGATTAAGGTATCACTGACACGAGGGTTAGAGGGGTTAGAGTGGAGACCTTGGCAGCTTTACTTGCTTGCTCACCTGAGGTCGCCTTTTGCTTGTAACACACTGTGCAGAGTGCCACCAACTGGGTTTCAAAGTACCTGCTCGCTTTAAACTCCACCCGGCCAGCTGTCGCTCTCGCCGTCTGCGTTTAGGAACGCTGCTCTCCAGTTTCACGGCTCTTTATTAGGAAAAGTGTATGTGAAGCTGCAGTAGGGTTTTCTGTTTCAGGTCATAGTTTAATGATCCGCTCCCTCTTTTTCTGTCTTTCTGCCCCCCCCCCCACACCCCCACCCCCAGGGCGACCGAGGACCAGCGGGTCCAACAGGTCCAGTCGGGGAGAAGGGGCCAAGGGTAAGTACAGTCACTCAGGATATACTGCAGACCTCTGCTTCTTGTCTTAGTGTCATAGTCATAGTGTATATATTCAAAAAGGTTTTCCAAGAAATCAGCAAAGCTGCAGCCTACCAGAGCTTGATTACTTGGTTCAGTAAACTAATGTCTAAGGATGATGAATATAAAACTGAACCGCTAAGCAATTTTGGCTGTAACTTTTGGCAGATGAAAGTGGAAGCAGACTCACTAGGCCTAAAAAGGTTCCAGACTCCTCAGTGTTTTGTCGATCTTTGCTAACTTCAGCCATGTCGAATTGGTTTTCTCCCACTAATGCTGACGATTGGGATGAGAGGAAAACCTTTTCTGGTCCTCGGTGACTCTCTTGGATCGCCCAGACTGGTCTGGTTCAGTGACGAGACTTTGTAGACGCTGGATTTGGATCTGTTGAAAGGCATTTTGGTGTTCTCTGTCTGCGACTATTTGCAGGCCCAAAATTCTCATTCAGTTCCCTGTCGCAAATTAAACACAAATGTCTCTGATGGATCTAACTAACTGGAGCAATGGTGTTTGGTGTTCTGCTCCTGTATCGGTCTACATCGAATAAGAGGCAGGCCAGTGTCAGTCACTCCCAGTTTGTACCTCATTGTGACAGTAAAGGGCTCCAGTGGCACACAGTTTTGTCTTTTGACGGAATGACAACTGCTGGTGACGTAATTTGGAGTTGGAGACTTTTTATGGCAAGTGGAACAGGAAAAGCACATTTGTCCAATCTTAAATATGTTTCAAATGCCAGGATGAGTAAGATTGTGTCTTATTGAAAGTATAAACACTTCACTCACTCTGAAAAGGACCCATCCTCGGCAAACCGATCCCTGCACGCACCTATGTCAGCTCTTGCGGGAAATTGGGTTCGGCAAATGCTCGTATATTTGCAGGTTACGCCAATAGCAGGTTCGTTTTACAACATTAGCCCACTCCCTGCTGCGGAAAATGTGTCTGCATGAAAATCTACGTTAACACTGACAGTGTTGATTCCCCAGAGGACACAAAAACATGGCGTCATGTCATGTCATGTCGAACCCGTCCAGCGCAGCAGTGTTTCCACTGTCCTCTGTATTGCTGCATGAGTCCATAGAGAGAGCGCTGGCCTGCATCCCTCACTGTCCTGGGGCCTTGGATTAACTCCATGTCTGTGGCTTTGGGCCTCAGTCCTGACCTAGCTGGCTGGCTAGCAGGCTGACTGATTGGCTGGCTGGAAGAGAGGATGACTAATTTGGTGGCTGGCTGGCTGGCTGGCTGACTGACTGAATAGTTAGATGATGGAATCACTGCCAGTGTGTGTGTGTGTGTGTGTGTGTGTGTGTGTGTGTGTGTGTGTGTGTGTGTGCCTGTTTGACCGAGAGGGAGAGCTTTGCGACTTATGTAAGGAGTTACGGCAATTTGTGTGAACCAGTTTGGGCCGTAACGTAGCCGCATTAGCGAGGAGTGGCAGTTCAGTGTGAAGACTTTGGGCTGCTTCACTGCAGATTACAATGGTCATCTCATGAAGGTCTGTTTCTGTTCAAAAAAGATTTGCAGGGATTAGAGTTTCCTGGCAAATCCCCTCCGACACCTTTTGCATTTACAGACTTTCTTTGTTGTTGTGGTATTATTCCTCAATAGATTGTTACAGAAAGGGAAGGGGTGGTGAATAGTGCTTGGATGAGAACCACGGCACCCAGCTGTCTCCTTTTTTTTCCTCGAGGGTCTGGAGCACATTCTAAGACAACTTAATATGAAACACAATTCTACAGAACAGTCCTAATCTTTTCCAGTCCCAGATGTAACCACCTTTTACTGCGCAGTCTCACAGTCTCACACGCTGCTGCTGTGCTGTTGCTCCGCACTAGTCGCTGTCAAGATCCCGACCCACTAATGCAGCGCCTCGCTTGAATCCCTTGGTGATAATGGTGACCGCTTCACCTGCCCATGTGGCTGATGCCATTAGACAGTGACACGCTCTCTTGTCTACCTTTCTATACTGTTTGTTATTTCTCTTTTGGTGTAAGGGCTATCCAGGGTTGCCAGGAGGTCCGGGGGACATCGGCATGCAAGGTGCACCTGTAAGTGTCATACCCTCGTCACCACTGTGTATTGCCAAATAAATAATCTTTGCATTGGGATGTCTACATGTAAATCGACATTTACTGTGTGGATTGAAAAGATAAACTCATTTGCTCCTTGCACACCTCCCTGTGTGCGTATTATTTTTTTCATTAACTTCCTTTGCTGAGCTTTTTTTTGTTTCCTTTTCGCCAGCATTTTGGATGGAGTCATACACGCATTAGTCACACATTAGTAAATAATGGACTCAGAAGCTTGGACGCATTGACTCTCATCTGCCCTGCTCAAGTGTCTTGGCTGGATATTACGAACGCCTACATCGCAGGATTAACTTGGGCTCTTAAACTGAGTTTGAGGACCGGGCTCTTGGTTTTTGTAAACACATAAAATTTAAGGGGGTGATTTGATATATCAGTTTCCCTGTTTCCCACAATTTAGTCTAGACCTGCGTAAACAGCATGTCCAGTAGTTCTGCTGAAGCCTTTGTAGTGCACCCATTAGCTTCACATGACTGGTGCTGGTGTGGGTTAAAAGATAGCCGAGAGCAATGCAAATATTCTCACTGTATTTTAAAGCTGCTCCAACTGCATCATGTCAAAGTAATTTACACCTTCTTTAACTGCTTTTTATTCCCTCTCTCTGCCTTCCATCTTGTGTCTGTCTCGTCTTTCTTCTCACAGGGTCCACAGGGGCAGAGGGGCAGTCCAGGCATCGCTGGGACGAAGGGCAGGAGGGTAAGAGCTGCCTTTACCCTTGGGGGCATTAGTTGTACTCTTCCCTCGCACGTCATGTACGTGAGCCTACTTCAACTCAATAGTGGCCGTAAAAACCTCATCCGACTCTTAGCTGTCTGTTTCGCATCGCAGCTCCGTTCCCATAAACCAGAGGTTAAAAGCAATTAAAAAGACATGTGTTTGTCCTTCCACATTTACAACTGTTTCACGAGCTCCATGAATCTCATGTTGGAAGACATTATGGTGTGGTGTGGTGATGCTGGTGAGACACCGTGTGGCTGAGAGGAGAATGACGCCCTCAGCTGAGGAGCCAAAGAAAGATTTTAGAGGATTTTAATTGTGGACAAGCATCTTGGAGCTTTAAAGAACCTCAACTTAAATCCAGCAGTAGCAGCAGCAGCTAAGGCGCATTGTGTTGATTATACAGCATGCAGGAGAACACATTCCATGTTCATCCAAACGTTACAACTGATAGAGACTATATCACAGTTTGCGTGTCGCGCATTTTGGAAGCTAAATTAAATCATTTGGCTTAAAATGATTTATAAAATAGCATCAGCACCACAAACACTATGGGTTAATATATTAAGTTTTTTTTTTTGCTTTACTTTATTTGCCATTGACAATCATTTACTGATACAATATAATGTATAGTATTGTATTCAACCCAGAAATATACTGTCGTTCCTGAACAGTGGCCAAAACACGGTGGTCAAGAAGCAATGTACCTACAGCTTATTTTTTAGTGCATTTATATTCAGATGAACTGTTATCTTATTATTATTATTCTGCACTGTCAAGATGACCGTTAACTTTTCCCCAGTGAGGACTATGTCGACTGCATGTTAGCCAGGTATTATCCAAGAAGGGATGGGGCTGTTTTTGGAAGGCGTTAGTGTGTTCAGGTACTCTTTTGATAGTGCAGAGCTCTAAGGTTGGCAGTGTCTGACAGTTTTTCTTTCGCTCAGTGTTCCTGGGACTTTTTCACTCTTTAGTTTTGCCTTTCGTTTCCTTTTAATCTTTCCTAAATTGAAGGCTTGCTCGTGCTTCCCTCCGCTGCCAGACCGCCCAGCAGTGCCACGGCTAGAGCTCTCTAGTTTATTGTGTGCGGCCATTTCAGTTCAACAGCAAGAAACCGGCAGAGAAACAGCAACAAGCTAACGAGCCAATTGCGTACGACCTACTACTTTCTCGCACTTCATCACTCATCTATATTTCACTTCCTTTTATCCTCTGTTCCCTTGTTTTCCTCCAGTTGAGCCTCCTGCCAAGTAAAACACATGGCAGCGTTTAACGTGCCGTGGCTTGTGTTGCTTACCGTAATCCATACATGTGTCAGTTTGTGGTCGCATTTCCTGTCTTGCCGAGGTAAAAGGCGGCAGTTAATCATTTGAAACCAAAGTCACATATTCCCCCGGCAAGCTGATGTTTTTGGAAGAGATGTCGAAAACAACAGCCCTCTCTCAACGCTGAGGTTTGTCGATACGAGATTAACCTCGGAGTGCAACATGAAAGAAGGAAAATGGGACCGCTGCACTGCTTACCACTCATTATTACCACCGGAGCTCTAACAAAACAAGTCACATCCTGAATGATGTGGCGTGCACCTGTCCTAGTTGGCACGCCCTTGCGCTTCTTCTAAAGCCAGTTGTCATCGTGGGGGAAACAGGCAGTGCATCCTGTCTGTGATTCCTCTTCCCCACAGTGAAATGCACCTCACCTGCTCCACAAACGCTCCTGTAGACAAACGTTTATGTAATAATGTGTGTTACTACTTGATAACATGTGATAAGCAGTTGTCGGCCTGGCCACCTTTCCGCACTTGAGAGTTATTCTGTATTGTTAAAACGCGCCTGCCTAACAGGGCAATGCATGTTAATGATGGTAATGAATTTATCACAGCCAAGAAGGTTTTTTTTTTTATTAATTTCTCGACTACTTAGAGTTAACTAATTGAATTAAAGATGGATTACAAGTTACGGTGGCGTTGGTCACCTCCAACATTTAGCAGAAATGATCTCCTCAATGAAAAGCAAGATCAGAGAGAGAGAGCGACGAACGTCAGGACAGATAGAGCCGGGTCTGTCTGCTGGGGAGCAGAGTGACGGGAGTCTGACTGAAAGCCAGAGGCTCAGGCCAAATGGGAGCAGACGGAGAGCCATCAAAGGTAGAGATTGAAGAGAGGGGAGACAAGATGGAAACGACAGATAGGCTGAAAGTGGAAAGGTCCCTGGGTTGTGTTGACAGATCTTTATCTGTCGCTCTACCTGTGTGGTGGTGTTACAATGCTGGGAAACCACTGGAATGTTTGTGGGAGTAGACGAGGAATACAGACTAAAAATGCTTAACTGTACACATGTCAACTTGTGTATGCTGCTTTGATGCGAAAGTGACTGATGCTCAAAGGTGTGTCTCATGTTGCCGTCATGTAGGGGCCCCGGGGTCCAGATGGCCCACTGGGAGAACCAGGCTCCGAGGGCACCAAGGTAAACTTCCACACCACCCTGTGCATGTGAAGATGGAATCAATGTAGTGCTTTTGTATGGACTGTGTCCCTCCGCCTGTATATTAGCCACAGTATTTAGAGCTGGAATCTGCTCAGCACTGCTCAACACCTCTGACATTTTTTTTTTTCTAATGCCTTTCCAAAATGTGTCATGTTCTGTCTTTGCAGGGTGAAAGGGGTGACCTTGGACGAAAAGGAGAGCCAGGATTCATAGTAAGTCTCTTGATTAATATGTCTTTCAGCTTCTTTAGAAAAGAGAAAATGTCATGCAAAGTTTACGCTCAAAGCTCTAAAAACACTTGGGAGGCGCCTGCTGAATGGTTATTATGCTGTAAATGTTTCATGTCTGACATATATCTGGATGAAGGCTTCAGGCTCTAAAGACATGTATTTGTCCCCTCATTCATCCAAAGCCAAGAATAATCGCCATCGTGAAACAAAGCATCATCCTGAAGCATCTACGGTTACCATGCACATCCCTTTTGAAGATGCACGTTCACCGCATCTAGTATAACCCTCGGGCCTCTGTAAAAAGCAGAGATCAGTTTTTATCTGCAACACCGGGGCCTTTGTCTCCGCGCCTCAGCATCGGGTTATACACAAATGCAGTTGCTATGGACCGCTGCCGGCTTGTGGTGAGGAAACCTGAGCTAAATCTGCAGAGGAGGAGCAGAATGAGCGTAAACTTTATATTGAACTGATCTGGCTGAGGGGAAATGCCGTCCCTCTGCAGATTAGCCTGTGATGCCTGGTTTTAATAGCGAGATTTTGTCTTTTTTTTTCTCCTGTAAGTGTACAGAGTGTAGCAGCACAGACAAGCACAGATGCTTGTGTGTTTGTATGCGATGCCTCCTCAGGTGCTGTTTGTTTAGGTCGGAAAAGGATATTTGTAATTGACATGCATCATCGGCGATGAAGTGATGCTAATATTATGTTCGTAGGGGCTGTGTCAAAAATAGTCGCTGCAATGTTTACATGTCACAGTGGATTATCAAAAGGATCGACTTGTTGCTCAATTAACAAAAAACTAACCCAGAAAGGGCTTCATAGCATTATTATCACTGCACTTCAGACAAAGAGTTACATTACAGTGGACCAGATGTACGAGCTGATGGTTCGAGTGACATTCGAATCTGTAAAACCGTTAAAAATGTATCTGCCCTCAAGCTCGTGCCAGAGCGATAACATTCCTAAACATTCAGCGTGTTTTTGTTGTGCCGAATCATTAAAGTGTATAGCGACACAATGTAATCGTGTCATTGTGAAAGCCAGCACGCACAAAACCACCAATCATCCGATAATCTTGATTTCTCTTTTGAAGGGCAAGGCCGGCAGCCCGGGAGAGAGAGGCCCTCCTGGGAAGCATGTAAGTTACTCTCCTGTTTCTTTTTCAGAGCTTTAATTATCCTCCTTCTTCTACTTCGGCAAGAAGCATCGCCGCGGCTGCAGCAGACAACACAGACTTGTAAAACATCTCCACATCCTCTTTCCACCTGTAATGTATATAATTATTACTTTAAAGAGCGTGCGCCAGCAAAGTCCCCCCCAAGAGGAAGTTGTCATAGTTACACGAAGACACGAGGCAGCGTTTCCAGGCTCATAGTCACAACATACGCGCATGCATTCCCCTCGCTCCTCTCGTGTGTGTGGTTTAACACACTGTTCACAGTGTCTCCAGTTTCGATGAGCCTTTCATGTGGAGCAAACTTTTTATTTAAACGGGCTTTGTATCTTGTGCTTTTGCATTCAGATTAGATTTCCACTGGTGCTGGATTTTTCAGTCTTTTTTTTAATTTTTTTTTTAACATTTGTACTTTGTTATTAAAGAATTGTAACTAAGATATGAATGGAGCCGGAAATTGTACAGCTGAAAAATAAACTTATCAGTGCTCTCTAGGGGACAAATTATGCAACGGCGGAACTGTTTCTAAATTACCACAAACATTTCCTTCACTGCAGTTTCTTGTTGATATCTTGATATCAGCCAGCTGATTTGATGGCCTTACTTTGGATGAGACTGCTTGCAGCGCTGTTTGTTTCATCCGTTGATCCGCGTGCTTCAAGAGCGTTGGACTCGGCTGTTTGGCTTGTCTCATTTTCTACTGACAAATGAGCCGCTTTGCACTTTCTCTAATCATGTATTGGCTTAACATTTGCCATTGGAGGCTTGTTTGTAATTACTCTTAACAGGCGCGTGCAGGCCTGCGCCTTCACTCTCAGATAGCCGTGTGCACACCCACGCACATAGATTCATGCACACCTATGGACACAACAACACACACACATACTTGGGACTAGTTGGGACCTGTCCTCCCGAAGCATACACTCAGGTCTTTTGCACTGGATGAGGTTGCAGTAACTTTCAAACGCAGGTTACTCGCTGTGTGCTTACAGTTACTGTAACTGTGGCTTTGACCCACTGTCTCTGGTAGAAAGCTTATTAATAAGAGAATAGTCCTCAGCCCCACTGTCATCAACCTCACTGCTCTGGCAGCCGTAGATGTTGCATCTTTGGCTGATAAAAGGGGTGGGGGGGTGGGAGGGCAGCATTTCCATTGTCCACCTCTGGACTCACAGCGCCATCTTGTGTCGGATATCCAGATTCAGCTTCACTCTTGAAAGGCATCATTTGCACAGCTGGAGACATTTGAATGCTTCATTTTGCAACTGTAGTTTTGTTTTTTGTTTTTTTGTTTTGAGTCATATCTACACAGTGAATAGAAGCAAACGTTATTTCAGTGTTGATTAGGATGCGTTAGGTTGTAGTGTTCCACAATAGCGTTTGTGAAGCAGTTGATTCTACAGGTGACAGGTCGATGAAACACCCGTTTCAAATCAGGGTGCCTCGTCTAAACTTGGCAACACAATGTTTGGACTGCAACAAAGGAATGGGAGATTGCAAGAAAGCCAATCCAAAGAGTTCCTGCTACGTGTGTGTGTGTGTGTGTGTGTGTGTGTGTGTGTGCATTAGGGATGGTCGCGGTGCTAATGATGACCAAGTTTTCTCATGCTTGTTTTCTGTAATTATACAAATGAATGAGTGAAGCGACGGTAGGCTCATGACTGTGTGTGTGTGTGTGTGTGTGTGTTTCCAGGGTAAACCAGGTGTTCCCGGCAGCAACGGGGAGAGGGGACCCCACGGTGAACCAGTAAGTATGCTGTCCTCTGACTGTTGCATTGATGTGGTTCGTTTCAGGAAACTGCTCACAAACCGCAAATTATGACTATGGGAGATGGTATCCACAGAGTCATTGTTGCTAAGTTTCATGAGAAAGAAGCTGCCACGGTCGGAAGGTATTTAATACGCACTTCAGAGGCTGTGATGTCGCCCATTGTCCAGAAATTGAACAGTTTGAGTAATTTAGATTGGTCTTTGTTTATCGCTTTCTCTCTCTCTCGCACCTTAAAGCTCCCTTACCTCGTGCCTCCCTTCTTGGATTAGTCTTCGAGTTCTTGATTTTCCTGGTAATCTGCCGACCCCTCAGGGACATCAAGAATGTCAAACAATCTGACACAAATATTTATTAGGACGGGAGGTTTCAGTGATGCTGGAGGCACGGTTTATGTTATGGGTCTCGTCTTGCCTTTGGCTGGTCTTCAGTTTTACTCCAGGCACTCTCAGCTCTCGGCTCTACAGGCTTGAACTTAACTGTATGTGTTTGTTTTGCCATTATATGCTAGAGTCGTGTATTATGTTGGTGTTTTGTTATTCTGGTGGTTTTATTTCCGGATTTACTGTACCTAGCAAGTCCAATAATGAGATTATGTATCATTAAGCTAGGGTCCCTAAAGAATCTTAGGATGGTTATTTTTCTTGCAGGGACCCAAAGGACCTTCTGGGGAGGCTGGACCTGACGGAGAGCAAGGGCCTGAAGTACTTTTCATTTAATATTTGTGACTATTTATCCATTCATAATGCATTTTTGGGGGGTTTTATGCAATAGTTGATGAGTAGTTGTATGCATACAGTGCAAATTAAATATGACTCATGTCCTCTGTTTCCCTCTGCCATCTTTGTAGGGTGGGCCTGGTGCAGAGGGGGAACTGGGTGCCACCGGAGAGCCGGGGTTGAAGGTCAGTACACCCTCGCCATGTTTTTTTTTTTTGGAGGCCGACCGGCCCACCTCTGCGTCTTAGAACACATTAGTCATGTGGCACTTTGGCCCCTGCCGCCCTCCAGCAATGTGAATCAATTTGTACGTGACCTAACGGCAGCCTTGGGTGAAGCAGCAGCTGATTGTCAAGTCTAACACTGCCTAGTGTGTGTGTGTGTGTGTGTGTGTGTGTGTGTGTGTGTGTGTGTGCTTTGACCTCCAGACAGCCCTGTGTTGTGTTTTGTTGTCCCTGCAGGGTGATGTCGGGCCTCCAGGAGCTGCAGGGGAGCAGGGACAGGAGGGAATGAGGGTGAGTGACTGCAAAGAACCCACTAATCCCTTCCTTCCTTGTGTGTTTGGGTAAATCTAACCCAGTCGTACATTTACTCCCCCCTCATTTTGACGAGGATGTCTAATCCCCCGGCCCGAAGAAAGCAGAGCGGTGGAATTGCTTTTGTTCAACCGGCTATAAAAATAGCACTTGGACTGCTGAAGTCTCATCTTTCAGCGCCGTCCACAGAATTAGATTCAACATTCTTTGACAAGGTTGTTCAAACATCAAACCCACCGTGCGCGTTGCACTTCATCCTACTGGATGTGACCCCCCCCCCCCCCCATTCTTCAGGATTTAATCTCTTCATCATCTACTTCTTGTTTTTCCTCCCTGAATTTTAACTTCTTGCCCTACCACTTCTAATAATCTCTTGACTAAAAGAAAAACACATCCAATTAATTAATTAAGAGTAACTTAACACCCCCCACCCCCCCTTACTGTGGCATCACTTTTCAGTGTGCTTGCAGGTGCAGCACAGCACAGCCGGCAGTGATGCTGGCTGTGGTCAGAGGTGAGACAGCCTTGAAACTCAGCCGGAGAAAGCAGTGAAAGTTACTCCTTAACTCTCACGTGATACCTCATTATGACTTGTTGGCAGTTGCATTAATCGATGATCTAGGAAATTAAGCACGTTCAGTGACTTTGCGCTTAAGCTGCACTGGTGTAGCTGTGCAGATATTTACTTTAATTGGCCCAGGATTTGAGATGCTAACATCTACGGCTCTCTCAGTTCCAGTCAAAACGTACGCAACCAGGGCATTGTTTGTAGATAGACGAGTTGTTATTGAAGTTTTTACATGTAATGTTTCAATGCTGTGAGCACATCAAGCTAAATACCTTTTAGCTACGCTGTGCAGGTGTGGAGGCTGAAATGTTCATCACAGAGAAAACGATGTCACAGTTGTCATAAAGCTGACTTTGAGGGAGGGACAAATGATGTCACTGTGTTGATTTGTCACTTTTTAAACGAGTGTTTATGAATGGTGACGTGTTTGTAGGGTCCTCCTGGTCCCCCTGGTGAAGACGGCCCTCAAGGAAAAGATGGAGCCAAGGTAAACATAGCGGGACCTTTTTGTCAACGTAACTTCACCCCTTTCTAACTAAATCAAGTGGCGTAGCCAAAATGAGTCGTGCATATTGTTTCTGCTGGGGTTTCCGTATCAGTAGACTCTCCTTTCTTTAGTTCATCAAAGAGAGTAGTTCACGATTAAAGGTCAAAATACACTAAGCTCACCAACCCTCATTTCATACTAGATTTGAATGGGATATAAACTCTAATAAAGGAAATTGAAATAAAGCCATTCTGGCAAAGCCTTTTGTCAACTTCTAAATACCACGGGTTGTCTGACCTCTTGACCTCTCTCTGTTGGTAATATGAAACTTTAGAAATACTCTATTGATCCCCGGGGGGGAAATTAGACAAGTTACAGGTGCTCCCATTCAAGAATAGAAAAAGTAGCATAGAGAAATTAGGAATAACAAATATAAAATAGAAATGAGAAGTATGTAAAAATATAAGACATTTACAGTATTTAAGTGATAGGCGGTAATATAACAAAGCAAAACGTATGTAAGAAAATATGCCTTAAGTTTCTCTATATACAACAGCAATATATACATTTAAAACAGCAATGTATGGAAATAGACAAAGACGATAGAAACAATGAATATGAAGTGTAAGAATTTTGTACGAAAATGTGTATCATGTTACAATGATATATAATGGTGTAATAACAATATATATGTATGTATATGTATTCCACAGAGTTGTTGTAGTTACGGTCAGTAGTGCACAGTTCAAGTATAAATATAAATAGAGAATAAATGGTGAGGTTATAGTTGCTGACAGAGGAGAAATAAGTCCAGAATCAGTCTGTTTCTTATGTGTCTGACATTTATGTCATTTATGCCAGACATTATGACTGGATGTCTGACATTTTAGTGCCTGAAACTTACTATATTAAAACTGAAGTCTGTTCACTCTGTTTTTCTTGGTTGTCTGCCTGTCACTCTCTCTCTCTGTCCATCACACTGTCAGGGTGAGCCTGGTGAGCGTGGGCCAATCGGAGAGCCAGGGGACAAAGGCATAGAAGGAGACCCTGGGCCCCCAGGACCACCCGGAGAGCCTGGGAAACAGGGCTTTCGTGTAAGTTTATTGTATATTTCCAAACTTCTAGATGCAACGTTTCTAATAAAACAACTCTCATTTAATGGGGGGGGGGGGGGGGGGGGGGGCAATTAACTGAAATTGATGCCTATATTGACATTCTGTTTGACTGAATACACACTAGCACACAGTTTAAGTAAAAACTAGATCTGAATAAAAGGTTAGTTGGATTCAGTTTTTTGGCTGAACTGGTTCCTCTGGTTTTTCACTGTGGTTATTTATGTGAGAGCCGGCAAGAGATTGATGGATCATGGAGCATACTTTTCTCTAAGACATAGAAAAATAAATCACACCTTTAGCATTTTAAAGTACCTGTAACTGACAGAGCAGATTACAAGTGCTCTTAACCAAATAATGCCCTTGTATCCCAGTAGGGGTCAGCCTTCCCTTCAACAAGGACTTTTTTGCTAGTGGGGCAGTAAAAGGTACTATGTCATAGAATGAGGATGTTTAGCACAGTATGATATACATCAGTCCAAGCCTACTCTTAAGTTCTTGTTTGTTTTGAGCTACAGATACGGATTTAGGGATGGGTGTCGAGGGGCAGGGAGGTCACCGTGTCAGGAAGGAAGGGAGCTTCAGGGCACGCATACAAAGCTCTGTGGGAAGCCAGTATTGCCCAGTTTGCAAACATGGAAGCTGACAAAATCTGGTGAAAGTTTTAAATGACACTGTTGACTACAAGCTAGTAACCTGTGCATAGAAAGACTGATAACGTCTGAAAAAAATGCTCTAGCATCAGGATCCGCAGGCTGGTGTTTATACGTCATCTGATGGACGCGGTGCTCACGACAAGGGGACACAAAGTGAGACAGGATCAGGATCCAATATGTGATGTCTGTTAAAGTCACAAAACTGAGGCAAATAATCGGGTGGTGGTTAGTTACAGTTATCAATACCTCTGATCATTTAATGAGTCTCCTGTTACAGGGGCCCGAAGGAAAACTAGGCCCCCCAGGGAACAGAGGACGACACGGCAAGAAGGTAAGGACCTTGTCCACCACCACTTTTCCTGTACGGTGTGTTTCCCCGCAGTGAAACAACAGGAAGCGGGAGGAACCAGTCCAGCGTTCAAGTGGTTCCAGAGAACTTCTGAGTCATCTTGTTTCAGCTGCCTGAGCTACCATTTGGGTCAAAAGTTGTTGACTTAACTTCTGTGGAAGAAAACAAGCAAACTTAAAGACAAATATGGATTTGTTTTGCTGCTGGAGGACAATTTCAACAGAAGTTATGCAGTTGAACTTTTTGTCAGCGTTGCTGTTCCTCATCACCCAATGACACTCAATGTCTCTTTCCAGGGAGAGAGAGGTCCTGCAGGTCTTGCCGGTGAGACTGGCACACGAGGAGACATCGGACAGCCAGGAGAGCCGGGGCTGAAAGGCGCCAGGGGAACTCGAGGCACACCAGTTAGTTCCCATTCTTCCTGACTTTCCTCTCATTCACATTTAGTCATTCCGTTTTAAATAATGTCAACGTGTTTTTTTTAAATGTACTGTTAACAGTTATTTGGTAGAGAATGAGAGACAAAGTATGCAAACTTGACAGGCAGCATGCAGACATTTGAACTGTTCCTAAGTTAAATAAGAGGGAGACTAATGTGGGTTGTTGTTGTCTGCTCTGCCTATGATAGAACACTCACGTTACGGCCATACACAGGATTTGATTGACTGTATCGATATAAGGTCTCCATCTACATAGATACTGGAACGGTATTCCCCCAAATTAATGCAAAACTAGGGGCCGCCATCATGAAACCAAAATATATAAAATATAAAATTCTCCCTTTTGGTTTCTGATTTTTCCCTTTTTTTTTCCTCAAAGAAGAACCCAGGACAGGTGATTTACAGAGCAGATATGTATGCGATTTCATTTCAGTTGGACTTTAATGTGTAGGAATCGGGAACATGTGAATGATGGAGTGGCTTCAGACGCGTTTTGAAGTTTGAAGTTAACACCGGAACTGCTGCATCTCGAATGCATGTTTTCTCCTCTTAAGTAGTTCAAACTATAGCAATGCGTCATATTTTATTATTATGGTTTGTGTGTAAAAACAACTATGTAGTAACAAGTAACTTAAAGCTGGAGCCAATACGTGTAGCGTGGTGCAGTTAGATATAGTGGAGTAAAAGGTCAAAAGTATTACTCGAAATAGCCCTTCACTTGAGGAAAGTACAAAAAGCCATGTCCGATTCTTTGCCTTGCGCGTCAAAACTTTCAGAGCAAAGCATCAAATGCTCGTCTTTGTTCCAGGCCTGAGAGAGAGAGAGAGAGCGCAAGAAAAGAACGAGAGGAAGGCATCCATTCTTTTCTTCTTTGCGGAGAAAGGCAGCTCCCTTCTCAGCAGAACCACTTAGACCATGTTGTGATAGCTGTGGAGAAAAGATTTATATC
Organism: Enoplosus armatus; assembly: GCF_043641665.1. NCBI lineage: Eukaryota > Metazoa > Chordata > Actinopteri > Centrarchiformes > Enoplosidae > Enoplosus > Enoplosus armatus. The sequence continues at coordinate 22,665,205 of NC_092186.1, read as the reverse complement.
CCCACCGTAAAACAACTCTGGTCACAGGATTCAGTTTCCATGTGTGTGTGTGTCTGTTTGAGGCCAAGGTTATATTTAGCTGAACCAGACCAGAAAAGCAATACAAACAGCGATATTATTGTTTTGTGCGCACTTTCTGCATCGCTTCCAGGGTCGGCCTGGAGTCATGGGGATAGAGGGGCAGCCAGGACTGGCAGGATACACGGTGAGTTTCTCCTATCTGTGGTTTTATGAGAACCATTTGCAATGTACACATGAGCACATACTGTACATCTGACATACTTACACGACATATACAAAAATTGCACATGCTTTTGATCAGAAAATGTCTTATGTCTTGTGTTACTGGATAGTTGAGTAAAACCTGACTCGCTCATACTGACATATACTGGATACATTGTGGGCCTGTCTTACAAAGTGGGATTACTATTATCTCGATAACTTTGCGTAGTAAAACCAAGATTCCCCCGAAATCAAGAACATGGGAAGTAAACTCACCTCTCCTGGTGGCCCGGAGTTTGAGTCAGATGAAGGACATTACACATCACCCCTGCCTTTCTTATGTTTCCCATTACTCTTTACTGTTAATTATCCAGTGAACACAAAATAACTACACAAATACTACACAAATAACTACCAGTTATTGACCAGGTCAATACCAACGTCAGTGGGTTTAGGTTGCATAACTTGAACAAGGCACCTCAAGTTCATTTAGTTTTGTTAATGTGTGTGTGTGTGTGTGTGTGTGTGTGTTAAGTTCTCTCAGACTCATTCACACTCGACTCTGGCTGCTGAGTGATTTCCAAGTCTGTGCCAAAACCCAAATCCTTAAGTGACAGAATGGAAGAGCCTCTCTACAAAGAATTGTGTTTATATAAAACAGTACTGATTAATATGCTGACAGCGGAACTCGTGTTTCTCCAAGAAACATGCTGTAGCCAGTAGAAGTATGGCGGCCTTGTTAGTACAGTAATATCTCTCTTTTCCTTAGGGTCACCCTGGCAAGCCTGGGCCCATTGGACCACCAGGGCCTAAAGGTGAAAAGGTAACATGATACCTGAACTAGGGTTTGAAATGGAATGATTTCATTATTCAGGGCGTTAGGTTTAAGGTGCCTCAGTGTACTGTCTGTTTGCAAAATCTTGTGCGTGCATGTGTGATTGTGTGTGTGTTTACTACATTCCAGGGTTATTCAGGCGAGGACAATAGGACCCCAGGACCAGCAGGGCCCTTAGGTGAACCAGTAGGTCTTGCTTTCCTTTACACTCTCCTTTCTGATCCTTAACCCTCCTCGCTCTGTTTAGTCCAAGCCGTTTAAATACCGGATTGACACTGAAAGTAAAAGTTAATCCTGATCAACTCCTGATTTTAGCGCCAAGTACGCTACATTTTTTTTATTTTTTTATTATCCCACCACACTGACAACAATATATCAGTGTTTCTGTTCCGAAACCTGTCATGCATGTGGACCCCGATTATCGACCTGTGTGGCTCGGATCTTTTCGGCTCATTGTTGGCTGAGCGTGTGCAGAAAACAAAAAAATGCCTGACATGGGCATTTACACTTCAGGGTAACGCTTAAGCTTAGCTTTGTTTGTGTTCCTGTATCGACCCATAATAAGAATAGCGGTCTCATCACAACACTGTGAAGGACACATACGTTTAAACATGCTTCATTACTGTGCATTCATACAGAATGTTTTTTTTTTCGTCTTTGGAAGAGTGCCAGTGAGGGCCATTATTCACCCCAAGTTACCTCAAGGATTCTGCGTATCAAACAGCTCCCAAGAAAACAAAGTCACTCTAATATCAAAAGAGGATCAGGATGTATCAAAGAGTCTTAGCAGCTTGGGAAAGCTTACACTTATACAGCACCATGACTCTCATGCAGTTTGACGCTCATTTCCCAGCACAGGCCTTCGTAGCATGAACAATCACTGCCACTGGACGTCTACACAGGTATCGATAGCAGCCTACCATATGAGTGGTACAGGATTATCAAGTTGGCACCGCGTTGCAGTACATAGCATGAGCAATACAATGGTAGCCTCTGTCTTGCCGCAGCCCTGTCCAAGATTGGCCGAAAGTAAGGTTGGAGGTGAAATTACGCCTTTCCATTTGACGCCAGTAAAGATCCAGACTCATAGGTCACATCTGAAGCATATGTTTCACGTGTGTTGGCCTGAGAAGTGACCCTGTCTTTAAGTAGCTGCCCAGCTCAATTGGAGCTTTGTGGGTGTAAATGAAGGCATGCATACGCAGTATGTGTGTGTTCATGTGTGTGCACTCGTGTCTACGCAGGGGCCCCCAGGAGAACGAGGAGAGCGTGGAGAGCCAGGGGATGAAGGATATCAGGTAAACAAAGCCATTAGATCAACATCGGACATATGACACAGTAGACAGCCACTCCGTCTACTTGATTGTTGTTCATACTCTTTTAGTCCTCAGTTTAACACTGCTCTGCTCCGGCGAGGGCAGACCACACATGTTGGAGAGGATTACCAAATTCCAAGCAATAAGGCCGGCGAAATCTGCTGTTTTTGTCACTTAATGCCTTTCAGGTCCAGGATTATTTGCTCTTAAAAAGTACACACACACACACACACACTCAAGTTGGTATACGGATTACTTTATTTGGAACAGTTGGTGTTTATGTTATGCTGTAAATGTTTCTGTAACGTATTGAACAGGCAAATGCAATTTGATTTTGCTACACACACACACACACACTGTGTTATGGTATGTCTTCTTATCCTAAATTCGTTATTCCTGCTTTTATTAATTATAATGAAAAAAACACAAAACAGTCAAATTACCAAAAACCTGTACACTGGATGACAGAAGAGGTACTTTTAAATATACTTTGACCCAATTGTTGTCTAACAGTCACTCACTAGAGATAATCCTCGACCCATTTCCAGCTCCAACGCAGGTTCATAGTCATAAAAACTAATATTTAGTGTGTGTCATCGTTCCCCAGACTTCTATTAAATACCGTAATAGGTCACTCTTGGCGTTTGTTGCAGCTCATTTGAGTGCAGAATTTATAAATCCTGCATAGTAAAAGCTACCTGTCTTAACAGTATACATACATTAAAACTTGGCTTGGAAACTCTTGTATATGTGTTTGACGCCGTGGAGCCTGTAACTGAGCAGATTCCTTTACTGTCCATGGAAATGGTAGGAGAACACATACCATGGCCGTCTCAGCACCGATTAAGATTGAGAGTCAGAAGGGAAAAACATAATTGTATATTCAAATTGTGTTTCAGGGTCATATTGGTACCACTGGATCTCGTGGAGCTGTTGGACCACAAGGCCCACCTGTAAGTCTGTAGTATGGTAACTGCAGTAAGGTGTAATTCAGTTCTTTCCATTATGTAATTTGACAGGTTTTGGCACCCCCGATAATGCTTATTTCCTGAAAAATGCAACCATTTTAAAGGCATTAATTCACAGTTTAGCATGTAAACAGAGTGTGGATTCATATGAGGATTATTGTTTGCGTGTGTGTTTGTGTGTTTTTATTGCTTTGTTCAGGGATCACCAGGCTTCCCTGGAGAACCAGGCCCAAAAGGAGAGATAGGCGCTCCGGTGAGTCCAGGCAAATCAAACATGCAGTGCATCTACGCACATTTCGTTTCACTCAAGTGTAAAGTAAAGAGTGTGATAAGTCATTAAACTTGGTTGCCTCCCTGGTAAGATGGACGGTTTCGGCGGCGGGCAGCAATGAATAGGGGTTTTACTCTTAGCTAAAGCAATAAATCTATTAACGCAGCTTTGTTCCGCCACTGCCAGCAGGGTTGTGTTTGATTGGGCTGGGTTTATAAATGACGCGGTGGATGAAGTGATAATCCTTCTGTCTGCTGCCAGAATGAAAGCGCTTTCCACAGACATTTGGCCAAAGCACCATTTGTTCATTTCCACCTGTTACCAGATGAGCTGTTTGCCTTGTTGCGCCTATCCCCTGTGGTTGATGATTTCATCTCAGCTGTGGTGGAATTTTAGTAAAGGAGAAAAACGCAGTTCAGATGAACTCCCAAGTATGAGAAACCAGGTGGTAGAAAAAGGCTTTGGACTACAGACTGAGGAGTGGAAAGCAGCGACGGAAATACAGCAAGTTTTCATGGCCACCCTGAATGCATGAGTCTACTCATCTACGTTGTCCCTTTTTTTCCCCTTTTTTTTTCGATTGACCAAATTTTGCTTTTGTACGTTGATGCTTAAATAGCTTGCAAAAAACACCCTCCAATTTAGGCATTTGGCATCAAGTAAAACAACCTGAACTGATGTTTGCGCTTTTGTAGCTGTCAAGGTCTCCTGATTACGTAACTTTATTGCCCCTGTGCAACAACTCTGAGCCTCCTCGATCAAGTTCCACATAGCCTTTTTAATAGTGACGTATTCCGCCGACTTACCTCCACATGTGAAACAGCCCGTATGGAAGGGTGATTATATAACCAGTTCACATAGTATGGGAGTGTTTCTGTTAATGTATTCAGCCTGGCTTGGGTTGAAGCGGACTTTGAGCAGTGTCGTCACGTGCAAAACATATAGACCCATCCGTTTAGAAACATCACTAACTTACCTGTCTGCCAAGAAACACTGGAAACTTTTAGGATCTGCTGTATTTCTGTTTCAAATTAACCGCTTTGGTGAAGAATTCCTTGAGGGACGTCTCTCTAGGACCGTGCACGCATAACTTACTGTATCAGGGAGAGAAAATACGAAAAGCAAAAAGATGTTTCAAAGGAAAGGAAAGGATTTTTGTATGTGCGTTGCTGTAACTTATTGTTGGAACCCATGTTGACGTGACTTTGAAACGTATAAATATAAATAACAGTGGTTTCCTGTGTTAATGTTATGCCACACATTTCGCTCACACACTTCGGTGTGATTTAGCCCAATGCCATTTGAGGTGTTAAATATACAGTTAACAGTTGTGTATATTTCTTTGACTGTCTGTAAGATTTCCGCTCCTCAATGAGAGGCGCGTGAAATTTATAACCCCTTGTGTATGTTTCATTCTTCCTGTGTGTGTGTGTGTGTGTGTGTGTGTGTGTGTGTTTATCCAGGGCTCAGCAGGAAAGAAAGGAGCAAGGGGGCTGAGTGGAGCTGCTGGCATTGAAGTGAGTACCACACCACCTCAGCAGCAGCAGTACAATTAAGGGCACTTTTCATTGTGATTAGCTGTGATAATAGAGATAATACAAAGCCCATTTAACTTTGCTGCTCTCCATCATTAGTTATAATGCATGGGTGCTTTTCTGGCAGCAGCAACAGCGTTGTATTCAGAGTAAGCAGAAGAAGCGGAGGTTAGCATAATCAGGAATAAACACTATGGCTGAGGTGAGTGACAGACTCCAAGAATTACACAAAGCAGGAAGAACAGACAAACTAAGCAAAAAGTCATCACAAGACACACTGATTGATTTTAAAGTTAACCCCCCCCCCCCAGCAGCAACCAGAAATGTACCAAACCCAAAAAGGTGGACGTTGTGGGGATCACAATCCTAACGGTTCATGTGCAGTATGTCAGTTGATGGAGTTTTCAGTGCAAATGGTGCGGCTGTAGTGTAGTATTGTACTGATCGCATCGTATCAAAAATCTGGAAAACATGGATTTGCACAGGGTTTGAAATACACTCCAAGTAGTACCAAGAAAATCTTAGGCCTGTGCAGCCAAACAATGCAATGCACATGTGGCAATACAACTAAATCTGTTGGCTAAGATCAGGGACAGGACTGTCAGATAGCACTTAAGTCTCAATGTTTTTATTTTAACCTTCTCAGAAGTCCAGATGAGTGGACTTTAGGGCCTCAGAATAAGCCCAATGTCCCCGCTGTACAGTAGGTGCATTGGCAATCAAGGGGTTTTAAATTGCTCTAAACTTTAAAAGTGTCTAAATATTTCAACATGGAACTTGAGTGACGTTGTCGCTGTTATGGAAATGTTCCAGGGGCTAAATGGTTTACCTGGACTCGTGGGAATGAAGGGTTACCCAGGGCCGGACGGTCCCCCAGGACTGATTGGCTTACCAGGATTACCCGGAAAACAAGGACGACAGGTAATCGATGACAGTATCGCGTAGACAGCAGTGTAGCTAATATAATCTCATGTAGCTGTTGTAATGATGTGCCCGTTGGCGATTTATTGTGATTCATTCCAAAGTAATAAGGAATGTAGTCATGAGCACATAAATGAATGGCTTCTCTTTCTTTTACCACATTTCTTCTTGCTATTAGACTGGGAGACGCACATGAGATTTTGTTAGTATCTTCACTTAAATCAAACCTCCCACTTTAAATAAGAGTACTGTTTTATAGCTGCAACCTCTATTCTTTTCTCTGTACTTTCTATATGAAATGTCACGTCAGTGTGTGATTAGCAGAGGGCATGACGATGATTAACGAGTGATATTAGATCTTCCGTCCCACAAGCGGGTCTATTCATGTTGTGTTTATGCGGAATATATCCATAAGTGTTTTCTGGAGTCCCCACAATGTCTCATGTTACTCTTTTCCTGGTAACGCATCATGCTAACTCGTGCCATGCTGGCCCGTTCGCATGGGGGTTTGATTTGACAGCATCTGAGCGCCCCAAAGCTTTCCCTCAGCTGTCACCATCCGTAGTTTTAAGACTGAGACACACGGCCGAGACTGACTCATCATTAAATGCCTTGTTTGATTTGACTGGCTTCTCCTGGTTTGCGACACAGTGGGTTTATCCAAATAAAGTGTGCAGCCAGAGTGGATTGGGATTTCATGCATGAATGTCTTTGTCTTTTTCAGCCAGGAGTTGGCAAGCCATGTGCTTTCTGTCTGGCTTTCATTTACATGCTGTTGTTATGTAAAAGTGTAGTAAGTCTAATTTCTGGCCCCTGAAAATGATATGGTTCCCATAATCTACAGCTCCTAAATCAAAATACTTGAAAAAAAAAAAATAATACCAGAGGCCTTTTCTTATATGTGAGCTGTTTTTGGTTTGGAGTTCTTAGGGTGGTCTTTTACTACAAAGCACTCAGGGCTGTCTCAGCAGGAGAGGTCTGCAGGAATCTCTATTTTGAATTTCACACTACGTGCTTTCATAGTGGGAAATATGCTGTAATATGGCTTCCTTCTGCCTCTGCTGGCAGGCTGCAGAGCCCCTGCAGAATAGTCCTCATCCTCTTTCTCCTTGTTGGCCATTATTCCTATAACCATCAGTCATCTTCTTATCCATTGTTTTCCTCATTATCTGCTGCATTTTCAGTTCTCTTCACGTTGCCAGTTGGATGCATTCGCACAGTGAAAGGGACAGACTTTCTTAAAACATAGATTTGGAGCGTTTCTGCGTTGTTGGACAGTGTAACAGTGGTGAGCAACAAGAAAGAAATGCAGCACAGGTCGTCGTCTGAAATCAAACTGACACTAGCGTCTCAGGAACCAGACTGTTGTTTAAAATTTATTTGCTGGAGGCGCCTGCTTTTTTTTGGATCAGCCATTCAACAGGAGAAGCATGTACATTTGATAACATCAGGAAACTCTGATGCTCTGATCATCACAATAATATAAAAGCTCACAATGTGTGAGGGTCGGGTCGGTCAATCTTAATTAAACCTCTGACTGATCTCATTAAGCTGATAGACGGTGGCTTTTTCTTATGCAAGAGTTTCCCAGCACCTGCAGGTTGGGGGTTCACCCAGTAAAAGTACAACACTGTAATCCCAACCCACGTCCTGATTTGTCCGCCGCTTCCACGCCGAGATCGAGGAACATGAAGTGGCGACCCGCCTCAATCTGTTATTCTAATATCGCTCGCTCCCCCCTGCCTCACCGCATTGCTGATGGAGCTGGAAACCGCTGTGGTCTGCGGTGTGAGCAAGCAACCCAGTGACAGGCAGTGAGCTTTATGGGTACACTCAGGGAGCACACTGTCAAGAAATATTATAACCAGGAGAGGCCAGCCGACTTCAGCACTGGGGTCTACAGCTGTGACTGTACAAGGGATTTAGAAATGTTCTTGGATATATTGAAATAAACATTGGGATTGAAGAATGGAAAAGAATTTTATTAATGAATCAGCTGTCGTCATATATTCCACAGCTCTGCCAGCTGTTTTTCATAGCAGTGTTGTGCACGTGCACATGCACATGCTGACATACATATATGCCAGATATTCATCATCAAACAAATTAAGATTTATGTCTTGTTTTCCTTGTTTAAAGGACCATACTGCTGGTTTAGCTTAACTTATCCTTGTTGGTGCATTCATGGCTGCTCAGAGGTTTCAGTGTCAGCTGTTTAAGAGCAACCTTTAAATGCAAGATGCATCCAAATTTACATCGTACTTTTCATAACATCCATGTGTGCTTTTTTTTGTTGACCACCATTATGAGTCTTCACGAGACTTTAACCACAAATGACCCTCGTAGGTATTTCTTTTTTTTACCACTAGTAGCGCTATGGAGCAATGTTTTGATGAGCAGGGTGCCGTTTTGTTTGTATCTGGTCTAAGACGCTCACACACACTGTGGATGATTTCACATTATTCTACTGCCCAAGAGTTGGTGGCTGCAATGCTCCAAGAAATGTAGCAATGGAAAGGCAGTGGAGAAGAAGAATGCTGGCTGTAAACATGGATGTAAACAATGCAGGTTCCAGAATATTTGAAAAAGTTGGGGAAAGTTTTTTAATTAAAAAAAACGTTATTAGAAAAATACTCTATCTTAATATAACCATACTCTTTATTTGACATCTTGATTTGACACACTGACAATTCTGATGTGCATGCAGGGTCAGAGAGGCTTGGTGGGACAAGAGGGAGCTGCTGGACGTCCAGGTCCCAGGGGAGAGGTCGGACTTCCTGGACAGCCTGGAGAAAGAGGGCCACTTGGTCAGAAGGTGAAAACGATAATAGTGATAAATGTTGACCTGATGAATTCTAAATTGCTGCTGTGTATCTTGACAGCAAAAAAAAAAAAAAAAAAATCTCCAGTGAAGGAGCATTTTCCTAAATCGTAATTACATTGCTAGCATTTTTAATTCCTGACCTTTGTTGGTTCAGGGAGAGCCAGGACTGCCAGGGGACAGGGGAGCCTCGGGAATCAAAGGCATGGAGGGGGCTACAGGTGACCAGGGCAGGAAAGGTGACCCGGGACCCAAAGGACAACCAGTGAGTGTATACAGGCATTTGCGATTCAAGTCTTCGAATAATTCACTAACAAAATATATTTAAGCTTATTTCTATCCCCTGGAATCATTGTATAACAATAATAGCGTTATTGATATTGTGGCAGTTATTTTACAGGGATATTGGTTCAGATCTGTCAGTTGCATTCACATAGAGTATACAGTGTCTATCTAAACTATTCACATAGAAACTCAGCATTGCTCTTTTTAAATTGATACCATCCCCAGGAATGTTCTTGTTGAAAGAGGGTTTTGTAAGCGTATATATACATTCTTTAATGCCTCTCTAAATATAGCTTTAGGGGTTTAGATAGCCAGTTCTGTGGTGGGGTTTAAAATGTGTGTGTCTGACACTTTTTTCCACCCTGAGTGGAGTAACAAATCATCTGGGCGAGACCAGGAATGGAAACATTCCGCCTGGTAAGGCCAAGTTATGTAAGATCCTCACCCGAAAAAGAGGTGCTCCACTTAACTTATGTAACTCCTCAAAGAGCAAGAAAAAAGAAACAACATTCAATACCTCGCCCCCACTTCCCTCCGCTAGTTTTCCCCATTGATGCTCGTGAAACAGAGAGCAGACTCGGGGCCCACGGGTCAGATCCCTTTACACTTTTCAGTGAATAGAGTTTCTCGGTCAGAGTCGCTGGCACGAAAGCAGAGCTGTCTGGAGGATGCGGATGACTGGCTGTACAAACATAGTGTCTGCCGCCCTGGACGACAGACAGTGCTCAGACACAGAATAGGGTGCAGACACCTAACCTCTAGGGTGTGTGAATGTGGGCCGGGGCTACTGTAAATCCAGACATAAAGCCTTGCGTGTGCCCCAGTTCTTTTGAAATGGACAAGGGCTTTTTTAAAAGGCCAGCTTACTGTGTTCCTACTGTGTCTGGAGCTGTAGGTATAAAATGGGATGAAAAATCGCATACGCACATACTATATACCCTAACTTATTATATAATGTGTCAAATGCACACTAAATGTCACAGTGACGGTGTGTAATAGGCTCCTCTGTTGCTATGACGTTATTGTCTTCTCTGCTTGTAGGGGGAATCGGGAGATCTGGGAATGGTCGGTTTACAGGGCTTTCCAGGGCCAATGGTAAGAGACTGAGTAGCTAACCAACAGGTAGAGTGTAAAAGATGATAAAACATAACAGAGGAGGAGATAAGATATCATTTTTAAAAAGTCCCAGATTATTATTGTCCCTGAATAATGACTTACAAGACCTCTTTTTCCTTCAAACAGGGGCCGAATGGTGATTTGGGATTGAGAGGCTTCCCTGGCCCTAAAGGCCCAATGGGTACTCTGGTAAGTTTAATAAAAATAGAAACAGTAGGTGCTTTATAAAGATGCACTGCTGGGGGTCAAACCCCAGGTAGTGGAATAATATGAAAAGGAATTCAAGATTCAGAAGTACGCGTACGAGTTCTCCTCTACCCAGTTGTGTAACCAAGCGCATATGAGAATGTAGAGTACACACCCTTTTCATTGTAATTACTTAGGGCACCCTGAAGTCTTGTGGGACACATCGGAGCCGCACCTTCTCAGCAGTCTCACTGCAGAACGTGTAAACTCAGGCAGGCTTGTTCGTTCACCCTCAACTCTGCTGTGTGTTTCAGGGATTCACTGGACCCGTAGGCCCTGAAGGAATGATGGGCCCGATGGGAAAACCTGTAGGTTTCTGCGTGTGTGTGTGTGTGTGTGTGACGAGAACAATATAATGACAAGGCAACCACAAGACAATGATCAGTGGATTCTGTATAACTGAGGAGGAAGATGCTAACACAATGGAAGGAATGAGAGATTTTTTACTTTAAGAAAAAACAGTCTATCAACTGGTCCTGTGCTAAATGAAGTTAATGGAGATTACAGAGTGGGATACGATGCTGTACACGTGTTCATGTTGTTACTTTTCTTTTCCACAGGGGCCAAGGGGTCCAAAGGGAATCACTGGCGAAATGGTAAGATCTGATTCAAACCGGTAGTCAAACGCTGAAACGTCTGTCAGGCTGATTATATGTTAATGATTTGTAATTCGTTTGATTACATGCTGATGTACCGCGTGATTATATCATGATTATACTTTGCAGACTTGCAGAGTTCCTCACTGGCAAAGCATTGCATTGGCCCGGCTATCGTGGCGCCGCCTCAAAGCAGATTGTGGGTGTAGAAAGAGACCTGCTGTAGATGACGAAGGCTGTGTTTGAAGACGCATGAAAGCTAGCTGGGGTTCGGTGGTGGTTTTGCTTACGTGACTGTCCCGAAGTGGCGGGTCACTGTTACTCTGTGTCCCCAGGAGCTCGCTGTGGGGCCTCACAGTACGCTCAGACCCCCTTGTGTAAACACTGTTGAGGAGAATGCCTCGTCAAAATGTTAGCACGGCAAACCACGGCGCAATCTGCGTATTCACTTCCACATCCCTGCCTCCAGTCTGCTACGCAAACTGAAGGAAGATTCTCAGATCAGCTTAAATGCCTCTGCAATTCACACGACCACACACACACACACACACACACACACACACACACACTGACTGTGTACACACTTCATTTTAACCTTTTCTCAAACACCGATGATGTCAAATACGCGCATACTCTCACACTCCGTGGACGCGAACTACCCGCAACCCCTTCTGCAGACTTAATGAAGTCCAGTCAGGTAGCCACTGGAGATCAGTCAGCCGGAGGGGGCAGTATGTAACCACTGTCCGATTCCTCGCAGCGTCACAGAAGAGAGCAAACGAATCAGTCCCAGTTCGCTCTCTGTGATGCTGCACTTTAATTACATGCATTATCTCTTAAAGCCTGATGCAGCTGCAGCCGGAAGGTTACCAGAGCGAACGGGACAAACAGAACACATAATGTATGCATCTTTTTTTTTTTGCCATTTTTACACTGATTTTATGTGTGTCTCGCCCTTTCAGGGGCCTCAAGGACCACAGGGAAGTCCAGGACCTACAGTAAGTGTTGACCTCACCATCACCATTCAGCTTTATACTAAAATACTAATTATGAAGCATTATGGATGGAGAAAGTGAACTGACCGCAGCCACAGTGGGAATCACTTTTCACCGTGTCACTCATTTTGTCTTCTCCTTCCTTTCTTCCCGCCTTAGGGGCCTCCTGGTGCTCCGGGTCCGACAGTAAGTGCTTCATGTCACTCACGTAGACAGGGTCAGCTGTTTTGAGCTTTGTGACTGTCCGAGCGTCAATAGACTTCTCAGAGAAATTGGTGAAAAAAAAGTGTTCGCAGCCGCTTCTCTGACAGCAGAGCGGAGCCGGGATGCGATAAGAGCCGAGGCAAGCGTTGTGTGCTTCGTTGTTTGCTAAACTGTTATGAGCCAGCAAACCATCCGTTACAGTGATAAGACATGCAAAAAGAACATCTGTAATTTTGCTCAGTAGTGTTGGCAGAGGAGATCAATGATTAATTAGTGTTCTCTGGTGATAGAAACCCTCCTCACGCCGCTTATCTCTCAGTACTTCTGCTATCTGAATGACCTTTTCCTGTTCGAACAAGTCTACAAAACAACTATATCAGATGCCTTTTTTTGTTTACGCACATTATGTGATAACTGCAGTGTTTATGCTGAGTGGAATGTGCTGTTCTTCCCCCTACTGAAGTCTGGAATGTGATGGTTTATTGACGCAAGACTTATTTTACTGCTTTTCTCTGGTATTAAAGTGTATTCTTATCCTGTTAAAGTTTTCTCTATAAACTGGAGGTGTATCGAAACTGCCGTGTTTTTTTTTTTTTTTTTTTTTCAGTTAAATAATGAGCAGGGTCTGAATGTGTTATGTTTTCATTAAACTGAATCTGTTGGTTTTGAATCCACAGAGGCAGATATATGATGACTCGGCAGACTACGGTCTATCAGAATCTAACTCTGCCCTCAGGACAGAAGTAAGGCTCCAATACGCTCACTCAGTGGACGGGGTGAATGGGTGAATTGTAATTCTAATGTGTGCTTTGCACTCGATATATCATTTTGGAGTCTGACCGTGCTGTCTTTCCCATTCCCAACCAGAGTTTCCAAAACACAGAGATGAGCCTGCCAGACCAGAATACGGAGATACTTAAGACTCTACGTTACCTAAGCAGTGTGATTGAGAGCATCAAAAAGCCTCTGGGCACACGGGAGAACCCGGCTCGTGTCTGTAAAGATCTGCTTGACTGTCACCACAAGCTCAAAGATGGTGAGAGTCTCCTCTACCTGGCACCGAAAGCACGGGACGGCAGGATCTTCAAAATTTTAGAGTTTATGCATATGTAGATGCATATAGCTTTTCTAAATGACTTGTTCTCCCTGTCTCTCACTCTCTCTCTCTCTCTGTCCTCCCTTTCAACGTTCAGGTTGGTTCTGGGTTGATCCAAACTTGGGCTGTACCTCTGACGCCTTCAAGGTCTTCTGTAACTTCACTGCAGGAGGGCAGACCTGTTTACATCCCGTGGCCTCTAATAAGGTAACACTCGGTAACACGTTGGAGTAAAGATTTACATATCAAGGTGCTGGATAGAATAAATGGCTATGTAGACATTGTAGGAGGTTGTAGCAGCGTTTTTCAAACATTTGAAAACGCAAATCCTATTGTGATCATGATGGCAGACTGATCACACCACCGTTTCCGCTCTCCGCCGCAGATGGCGTTTGGTGAAGGGAAAGTCCAGATGAAGTTTCTCCATTTACTGAGCACTGAGGCCAGCCACAGCATCACCCTCCACTGCCTGAACGATCCTCCCCACGGCACCACCGACAGCCTCAGCTCCACGGCATCCACACCGCCGGAGAACAACACACTTCGATTCCGTGGCTGGAACAAACAGACGTTTGAGAAAGACACACTACTTGAACCACATGTGCTACAAGACGAGTGCAAGGTAACGGGCAGGACCGAGAGCTGATTCAGCGAATCCCTTTCTCTCTCGGTCTACGTGAAGTAGGACCAGACAGACCTGACAACTTGACGTGGTTTTTAGAACATTTGTCTTGGTCTTTTACGTTTTGAGGTTTTGACCTTGTCTTGAGGAATATTTCGATTTTAGTAGAATTTAAAACACATTTCCAAACATATTCTGTGATATATATGAAAGGTATTTGATCATGTTTGAAATATGTCTCACTTAAATTACTTAAATGTCTTTTTTCTCTCCTCCACCCATCCTCTTTCAGATCCAAGATGGCAGCTGGCACCAGTCACGTTTCTTCTTCCATACTCAGGACAGTCGTCAGCTACCTATTGTAGACATACAGGAATTTCCCACGTCACAGCCCAACGGTCAGCAGCATATAGAAGTCGGCCCCGTCTGCTTCCTCTGACACCCAGCGTCACCGTCCTGTAACCTATTTACGTGAACTACTAAAATGCGAGGCTGCTGCAAAAAGTGGCCGCCCACCAAAGAGCGAGTGTCCATCGGGGGTTGGTCGTGTTTCCGTGTCAGAGCAACGAACGACCAGATGCACGTGGAAGAACTCAATCTCTGTGGAACATCCGGGCCAAGAAGGCCAAAGGAGAACAGCGTATACCAATATTTATCAATAATTGTGTAAAGTGTGTTTTGTCAATAATTGTTAGTCAAACGGTGCTTAGGTTGGCTGTACATGGACCGATATTTCTCCCTGATCACAGGGTAGGGCCTCACTAAGCAGCAGCCTGTCCAAACCCCCAAATTCACTCCTCCCTCTCACCCCCCAAACACACCCAGACCATCCTAAGCCGAGGCCTAACCCGAAGGAGCGTTTCAGGCCTCTACATAGGAGCACTGTCGAACTAAAGGTTTTTATGAGTGCAATAGCATGTGGATAATGTGTGACTGCTTTAAATATTTCATTTTTCAATCAAAGGCTATATTTTACATTGTTTTCATGATATTTTTGCCTTCGGTCCTGCCCCGTCGGACCTGTACATCTTGACAGATGGTGCTCTCTACCTCTACCCGCTCATTTGCTTTCTAGAATAGTTGCTAATGTCAAGTTAGTCTTTTTTTTTTTTTTTTGCCTTTGTGTTGTATGTACCGGTTACATCAAGATTTGTTATGTTGTATAAGTACTTATTTTGATTTGGTCATTTCTAATTTATGAACCATTTTTTTTGATACACTATATATTTTTTTTTGTAGCTTTTCCTTCTATGTGGTAGGTTCTTCAGGGGAAACCTATCATTGGTGCTGCAACAAAGAATGAGTCATCAGTGAGTTTTTACATTTCCTGTGTATATATTGACAGCATACTGTATGTTTATTTATATCCTTTTTGTTTTTTTTTGGTTCACATTACTGTACCACAGTAAGTTATACTCTCAGAGAACTATTTGGTCAACCACAACTCAGTCTAAAGAAGTATTTATGTATAAAAGGTGTGTTTTTGTGTGCTCACATCGTTCATTCAGTGGTGGTTAGGTGGACTGGCAGCTATAGTAGGCCAGAGTCAGAATACACAGAAAACACAGTCATCATATTCTTAAGTTATATTACCTTGAACAAAGTGTAATTATATAAAGTCTGTGGAGGATGAGGTTGGATGCAAAAGTGTAAATAATAAATAAGTTGACAAACAAATAAATGGAACATTTTATCCACAAATGGTTCTGGACTTTTTCCGAATGTGTTGGGATCGAATTGCTCTTGAATGTCAGCCGTGACAGAATTAGACAGAATTGATATTGTGACTACATAATCTGTGGTTGCGCTTCCCTAGTCAAATAAAAGTTCAAAAATAGAGGGAGAGAGGAATGGTTTGGATTCGTACAAAAGTAACAGTTTAAGACCAGATTTCAGCATTTTGGCTAAATTTACACCACATAGTCCAAATGGAGGGAGGTCAGCCACGTGATGTGAAATGTGAGTATTGCATACATGGCTGGATGCTGCTCTTGTGCCAAACCCCCCAGCACAGGTTCCATGTTTAAACTGCGGCATGCAAGTGACTGTTAAGAGTGTTAGAAACTGCTGACCGCAATATGGTGAGTGCACATGCCATCTCCCTCTCTCACACATGCGCACGCCTGAAAGAAATACGGATGTCAATCTGCTATGGCTCCCACCTCCCACCCCCGCCATAATAAAACCCGTCCTATACTGTATAAGCACACATAAAAAGGTGGTGGGGAACCAGAAGAGCAAATAAACTCATCAAGTCTTGTATAGATAACGGGCTGTCTACACTTACAGCTGCAGGAGGGCCATGAAAACAATCTGCAGCTGTGCACAGAATGAGAATCTGTAGTCACTGTCCTACATGACTATTCACTTACTGTGAGCAAAACAAAAGCTCTGCATTTTCTATAGTCTGCGTTTATTTTTCAAGCCCTGTGAATATATTGAATGAATATGGTGTGAATACCATGGCAGTAGCCCTCTCATTATATGGACATACTGTATATTCTCATCAGCTCAGTGTTATTTGTGCTGTCAGGGTGTTTTGCTTTGACGTCACTGTAGTTCCGGCCCACTAACACCGGGGGGCGCCAATGAGCAGGTTCCCAACCGGAACTCATCTCCACGTGTTGAGCGTGGCCACCGGCGGAAGAGGGGTTTTTGTTTTGATGCCGCAGGTCGAGTCCAGCGTGCGGCCGCGGCTCCCCTGTAATGTGCTCTGTGACCGTCCCAGCAGCATCGACGGCCGTCATGTCGACTGTGGAGAGCCAAGTGGAGAACGGCGGCGCGGAGGAAGAGCTGAGAGGGACCAAAAGAAAGATTTCCCTCTCCGTGTAAGTGTTTTAAAGTCCGGAGCAAACCGCTAACTGAGCTAACAGGCTCACGTTTGCTTTAATGTATGATCGCTCGAGTCCGGTTTTGACTGTGGTAGAAGTTATAAAGATATGAAGAGTTGCAGATATTACAAACAGGACATTAAAAAAAAACCCGCCTCGTAGCCTCATGTGCTAGCTTAATTAGGTAACGTTAGCTACAAAGTTAGCATACCATTTGTTAGCTACCGCCCCCAAACTGTCAAAACTGTGACTACTAAAGTTACGGTCTTTCTTTATCCTTTTGCCTCGTGTTTTCACGAGTTACGTCGCTGAAACGTCGGCACGCTAGGAAGTAGATGTTGTCAGAACTGCTGAATGCCTGAAGTGTTGTGTGTAGAAGTTTAAAAGTGCGCCTGTGAAGTTCTGTTTCAGTCAAGTAGGGTTGTGTGTTGCTCTCATCCTGTCACAGTTTGTTCCAGCTTAACCTTGTGTTCACCACGCTGTCATGTCGCCTGTCCTGCAGGTGTGGGGTGTGTGGATCAGGGGAAGCGAAGTACAGATGTCCTGCCTGTCTTTCCCATTCTTGCAGGTGAGAGTACTGTGCAAGTAATGCAGTGATTGTACTTGTCACATCAACGGGGTCCCTGGATATGATTTCATTCTAGGAAGAAGAAAGACAAAAAAAAAAAAAAAAGGTCCCTGATCACAACTCATGTTGACACTGAGGCTATAACCTGTGATAAGCCTTCATAAGTAGATATTGCAAAAGAAAGGGTGTGATCTGCTGCCATTATGTCACTTTGTTCATGTTACATGACTTTGTCCCTTGTGTATATTTTTATAGATACATTTTCCCCCCCGCATATTTAAATGTGATTCAATTCCCTTTTAATATGTAGACTGCAGCCATGGAGCTGCCTGTATCCTGTCTATAATGCATTTGAAACTCTAACATTAAATATAAGCAATGCCAGGGGTTGCAGGAGCCTTTGCTCTGTTGCTTTTGATTCTTCCTGTTAGCAAAAAGTGCAGTAACAGTATACACTAATCGCAGAAACGCCAAGTTGTTGTAAAACTTGTAGTACATGGAAGAAAGAAGGACTTCTATTCTGCACAGCTCATCTTCCCCAGGTGCTTCGAAACAAACTCTGAAGTTATGTAACATGGGAGGTAAGACGAGGATGGAATGATTACAGGAAAAAGATGGTGGCCTGTGCAGACTTTTAAAGAATATATTTGTGTGGGTATTGGGCAGTTTATGCACTAGATGGAGGCAGTAATGCAAGAAGAAAGAGTGAGTGAGTCCACCCAGGCTCCTGACGTGGCCACAGCGTTGACAGTTTTTTGTAATTTAGTCAAAGTAAACAGGAATCACAGTTCTCTTAAGTGGCATGTTCACAGTAAAGACGGCACTAATTTAGGATAATTTAGTAGTTGTGAGCATGATTGCAGGCAGATTTCCCAAGAAGGATCAGCTCTCCGTCACGTCATCAGAGATAAATACGTGTTTATATTGTCAAACTTTCAGTGAGGTCACGCGAATAAGATGAGTTTAGTTTGCGAGTTGATTTTGCCTTGGTCTCTGTGATGAGGTCATATTATTTCATGCAGCATAAAAGTTATGTCCCATCTGTGTCTGATATCCTTAATAAAAAAAACAAACAAAGAAGTCATTCTGCTTTTTTTGATAAAAAAACAAAACAAAACAAGAATCACTAAAGAATTAGGCTATGTTGATAAAATCTGCTCTACCATTGCGTGCAGTAACATAATATTTATGACTGACTGTTGGTCATGTTTCTGTTTTGACTCTAATTTTACTTTTCGTGGCCAGCAACAACATGCCACTGGCACTGGCAGTGGCCCATGGCCTATTCCTTGAATTCTGCGGATGCTGAAGCATTTACAACTTAACTGTCAAGCACTAAATGGCATATTGAAGGTCATACCTGAAAATGCCATTAAGATTTGCTAGGGGATGTCCTTTCCCCTTCTCTCGTGGTTGCCTGTTGTTTTGGGCATCATTCGGCGTTCCTTTTACGTCGTTTCTACAGGCTTTGTCAGACCCTGGCCAAATGCCTGTCTCTCAGCAAGTGTCTGAAAATGGGTCTCTCTGTTCTTGGATTAAATCCAGTTTTTGTGTGTGTGTTTTTTTTAATTTTTTTTTTATTAAGATCTTTCAGGAAGCCTTTGGTCTAACTTTTGTAACATTTCCTCATCCTTTTCTGATTTATCATCGCTATAATTAAATGTGTTGTCTGATCCTGCTGTCACAGTTTCACAATTGCTTCTAGGCAGTAAAAACTTTGTGAGGGCAGAACGGTTTCAGTTGGTATGATATGGAGCGCAAATACTGCCGATTTTTCATGTCTTGGCTGGTAGTTGATGGATGTTGTCCACAAAAAATATGAAGCAGGGAAACATCAGCTTGTTCTCTCTAGGTCTTTCTCTTAGCACACAGATATTAAAAAAACGATGATAACCTCTTTAGATAATGCGAAAACATCTGCGGGCGCTTGTCCAACTGCAGCAGTAGCTGTTCGTTTCAGTGAGTCGAGGTGTGCTGTTGTTTCATATTTGTCAATCTAGGTTCAGCAGACCAGCAGTCCTCAGATTTTTGTCGCGTTTTGTCTCTTGGTCCCGTTTTCTTATTGCTGTCCTTTGTCCACTGTCTGGACACGCTGAAATGCAGCCAAACCAAATTCTGTGTCACCTAACAAATTCAGTTTGTTCATATTTTCCAGCTTGCTGTGTGTGAAGAAACACAAGGAAGATCTGGGATGCAGTGGAGTTAGAAACAAAACTGCCTTTGTGACCCTGTCACAGTTTGACGAAATGGCGCTTCTCAGTGGTGAGTATCTTCTTTACTCCTTCCCATGACTGAAAAAGCTGAAAACAGAGAATAGCTTCAGCAGTATTTATTCTAAAACATTTTATTATAGTAAGTAAATATTGTGGAATAATCATCACGGTCAAGTCGAACTTTGAACTAACCAGCAAGCGTGTTTTTTTAAGGATATTATTTTTGTCATGGTTGGCAGCATATGTGCGTTTCTTTAAGCATAAAAAGTAGCTGATACACAGTTAATAACATGGTATGTTTTGAATGAGTAGTATTATAAAAATACATTTCATGTGTGTTTGCTGTTTGTCCTTTACCTGTCCTGTGTAGACTACAGGTTTCTGGAGGATACAGGGCGATTTGCTGATGGTGCCACCAGAGACACTCTCATCCGGACTCCTCGGGCCACTTTCAAAGTACGTCCTTGATTTACATGTACCTTTTTAAAGGTTCCCTGTGGAGTTTTTGACCTCTAGTAGCACTACGGAGCTGTATATTCCTGTGAGTGGGTCCCCGTTTACTGCGCGCATGAGGACGCACACGCATCTGTGCATGCACCATCCAACGTCGTCCCATTAATCCTACTGATCATCAGGTGGCGGTAACGCGCCAAGAAACGCAGCAGTGCGCCAGCAGAGGTAGGGAAGAAGACAGAAAGCCAGTAAACATGGATGTAAACCGTGCTGGATTTAAAATACTAATACTAAAATCAACTTGTGCACTTCTTCCTCATGAAACATTTGCAGACACATTTGTTCGTCCTCAATACGTTTTGGTGGGAATGTAGATATACTGTTTATCTGAGCATACCATTCCCACATCATTAGGTAAGGTACTCTCCAGGAGTTGTTTCATTTTTGTTCAAATAACAACACATGTATGTTTCTGGAATTCAGTGTGAATTGCTTTGGTATTTAAGAACCAAAAACAGATGGTCCTCTCTTCATTGTAGTCACTACTGCTCATGTGTGTGTTAGCTTTGAAAAAAGGCAACATTTCATAACTGTTCAGCTAGTTCAGCCAAGACTGTTCTCCTGAGTGCTGAAAAATCTATCTTACCACCAAATCACAGCTAAATTGCAAGTTAATACGGCTTCGGTTTAAAAGCTTAGAGATTTTTAACAGGCTGACCCAGCACTGACCACACCACCTAAAGGCCAGGGCCAGTATTTATCAAACGTCTGAAAATGCTCCCCACAAAAGAGCCTTCTTAGCTACTTTCTTAACAAAAGATTTTCTTTCAAAGTGAAGAATAAGACACATTTATCAAGCAACGCACTCATACATACATTGGCTGAAATGCAAACAGGAAGGTGGTCAAAACTGAAGCAGGAAGGAAATTCTGCTGCTGGTGGATGAGGTACATCAGAGAAATCATACAATAGGAAGGCATTAGTACCACATTAACACAATGTGCACACAATGAAGATGCTTGAGGATGTTTACTCTTTATCTTTCACTTAAGTCCAACATTTTACTTTCAGCTCTGTGATAAACACTGACCCAGGGATGTCGATGTCTTTAGGCTCCCTCTCAGGAATAACCTGAAAATGTAAAAAGAAGAGATGCATGTGGTGGGATTTAGAACCATTTCAGTTGCATTTAAAGCAATATATGTACATGTCACTGATCCATTGTTATGTTAGATATCTGATGTACGAAGTCCAAAGGTGAAAACAATAATATTAAAACTAGCTTTACCATAGTCGAAACAAGCGTCATCTAAATGTTTTTCTCTTCGTGCTTTTATTGCTTCACAATTTGTGGTTGTAGTTATGCAATGCTTATTGCTGTTGCTCCAAACCACAGGCATTCATTTATGTAAGATTCGGCGTCCCTGCCAGCGTTCACCTGTGCTGTTACTACAAGACAACACAAGTGACATTTGATATCTTGGAAGTGATACATGTTATTTTATGGGATTTTTCTTTTTTTATTTAGAGGCAGTGGCTCCTTCAGCGGTCACAAATCAATCAAAATAATGAGGCTCATTCTCAGCGAGAGATAAAGGCTTTGGCACATGAGCTTTCACATTTGAGTTTCCACCAGAACATTGCAAGTGCAGTAATCTGTTATTAGCCTTGTGTAGCCCCACCTTTTAATAAATCTATTTTACTGTCTCTCAATACCCGCCAATCTGAAGTCACGAAGGCGCAACATGAGCGCCAGAAAGGAAAGGCTTGTCCTTTCAAATTTAGATGAGGCCAGTGAGGGCTCAGGTCATCTTTGGTTTAATTGTTAATGAAACTTGCACAGCCGGATTTATTGATGCAGAACAGATGTTTGGCATTTAGACCTATTTGTTCTGAGAGAAGATGTCCCCCCCCCACTGATTTTTCCACTGAAGTGAAATGCCAGCTAGCCCGTGGTCCTAACAAATCAGTTCAAGGCTAAGAATAGAAGCTTTCTGTTGCTTCCTGTTTGGCTAAACAGTTGTTTTGATCTTTTATTAAGGTACTACTATATACAGCATATACTATGGTAATGTTGTGCATACTCTTATGGGATCAATGAACTATTTGGTATATAAAATGTCTGGAAATAGTGAAAATGCCTGTTACAATTTCCTAAAGTTGAAATATTAAGAGTTTACTTTTTTTTTTGTCCAAAACCCAAAGGAATTCAGTTTATTATCATAGATGACTAAGAAACAAGGAAATACTTGAATTATATTTCAGCTCTAATACTATACTGCACTCTACTGTCTTCACTTTTCTGTTTTCTAGGCAAAGAGGCTGGCAGCCAACGCCAGAAAGATAAATATCACGTTGAGGTTCCTCCCCATCACCTTCACTAAGAGCAGAGAAAACTCCACCGTCTTCCTTGCAAAGTAAGAATGAAGTAACTCAAATACAATGTGTTTTTACTTTAAACAGAATGTTATTATTTGTCTTGTCCTTAGCTGTAGTTTGACAAAACTAGACCAACAGATTATTTCAATTTAGCCACGGTTCCAGAGGTCATTTTTGTGGCTCATCGCTTCCTTTAGGCTATGAGGCAGCGAGTGGCACAATTAAAAGTAACATGAGTGTCTCTTTATTCATATAAAAAAGACATTATTTTTACTCTGCGCCGTCTTGAGAAAATCCCAACAATAATTCACTTCTTAAATATCCTACAAACATGCTACAGTATGCTAGAAAAGACAGAACACAAATAAATAGTAATACAACACCACGTGTGTTTGGATTTCCATCAGAGCAGCGCCCGCTTAAAGTCCTAGCTAAACATTTTGAGACTGTTTGTGATACGCTCAGTCATAGTCAAAGACAACACTTCACGGTTTTCTGGTGAAGTTGAGTCCTGCTGGAGCAAAATGAGCTCCCTGATTAGTGATGTTTTACTTTACCACAGGATGGCACTCTTGTTAAGCCCTAACAGCAGTTTCATCTGGTGCTGGCTCCCTTCAGGTCAACTTACGGCAGCCTGGCGCGCGGCGATTTTTACCTGAGGCAGCTTTGACATGACACGTACCAGTCTATGCTGATCTGAGATGAGTCGAGGGTTACCATTTTCTCACGGGAGATTCAGCCGTGATGATGCCCCTGAGTCGTTGCTTGACAGAGTTATGATGCATTTTGGAGCAGGCGCATCCTGTACAGGAGGAGACCCTTTTCAAGCTAGTAAAGTTGTAGCCGTTCTGTTGGCCCTGTTCAGTTTCAGTATGTTTGCAGCTTCCCACCCACAAAAACAGACACACACACATGCACTCTCCTTGCTGAGGCTCAATGGCACCGTATGCCACGCTGCAGCCAAACCATCATTGGGCAGCTGCAGTGCATCTCCTACATTATACTACCCCAGTTAAAGGAACAATCTGGAAACTGCTGCAGTAATATATTATGCATTCTAGTCATTCATCAACAGACTGTTTGAAGGTATGTTGTTTTATTACAGTCATCACTAGGTCTATCCTCTTCAAGCTTAGATATGATGAGACCAGTGGTTGCATTGAAATGATAGCGCTCTCTGTACCAAATGCAAGTTGCAGAGGAGTTTAAGATGAATTTTCTGAAAAGGTTGGCAGGGACTCGTCACCAGCTGTTCCTGGGCTGTTGACCTCATCTGCAGTTTTTCTGGAGCTAGTTTCATCATCATTAAAATGTTTGATATTTTCACAAATGGCTAATATGTTACCCTGTGTTGTCGCTGGACAGCCCAGGTGTCGTTGACTGAAGTCAGTAATTGTGGTAAGAAATTTGAAAGATCTTCAAATAAGCCGCCCCTTGTGAGACTTTACAGAGAAAATAATAAAATATTACAGAAAATGACTCTTTGTGGCCAATAAAGGAAGGTAAAAAAAAGAAGGCATTTAATACACATAATTACCTACAACACTACAAGGTTGTCTGTTATTTAACCGTTCCGCATTGGTAGTCTAATGATTTTGGGAGACATGGTCTCAGTGTAGTCAGCTTTGCAGACTTGCAGTAATGTAGAGACTGAGGCTTATTACTTCCTTCAGACCCTGAAGTAGTAAGTCATTCTTTCACGTGGGCACTTTTCCAATTTGCTCAGTTCTTCTGGTGGTCTTGTCATGTCTGGCATCTTTTCTCCCTCCTTGGACAACCTTCTGCCACAAATTTTCCCATTTCTTGTGAGGCTGAGCCCTGCCACTCTAATCCCTCTGTGGAAGAGTAGAGGAGGGGACGAGGGGAAAATGGTTATTGAACTGCATATTAAAGTTTTACGAGTCTGAAAATGCCCGGGGACGACATTGGGTGCCAGTCAGGACTGCCACTAAAAGAATCCTTTGTCAGTCCCTCCAGCTGGTTTTATGTCGTTACTTTCCCTTTCACCACCCTCTTTTCCATCCTTAAAGTCCACCTCTCTGTCATGTCTGTCTCTGGTGTTTTGCAGCCATCACATCTAAGGATGAGGCAACATTATGTCAGGTTGTAGTAGCGCACTCTGCCCACCCTCCAACCCCAAACTCCCCATTCCCAGCAGCTCAACACTTGTCAGATGGAGACAGAAAGTTTCTGTGGGATGGGACCAGAATGTCTGTTATGTTTTTGTTATTTTATAAAGGTTCAAACACCTGGGAAATGTCTAAAATCCCACAACTGCTCTTTATGCTTTTGCTGCTTCACTATCCGTAGAGGAATCTTTAGCCAGCTGCACGGCCTTCTTTCTTTGTTTAGTCTAGTTAGTCACTGCGAAGATGTTTCAACTAACTGCAACAGCGTCCCATTCACGGACCAGCAAATGGACACAAGGGTTGGGATGGAAGGTATACAATAAAATTGCGAGGGATCGAGAGAGAATGTGCTTCAGAATGTACCAAGTACATAATATAAAAAGCAGATGTGTGAGCAGTGTGACTGCAGCTGGTTAGCGACATATTCATGCTACGCACTCGTGCTGCCAGAGAAGGATCATTACTGGCAGACAGCTGACTAGAGGGCTTTCATGCCTGGCGATGGTGTGTGTGTGTGTGTGTGTGTGTGTGTGTTTTGCGAGCATGTGTCTCTTTGATTAAGCATTTGTAATAATGGCCGTGCAACGAGTGAAAAGATTTGCAAAAAACTACGGGCTGCCTCTCAGTTCAGCCCTTGGAGGGTAAGTATATAATAGCTGGCATTTGGCAGAACATTGGGAGAAGTTGTGTTCGGGTGGAATTATGTTTTCTACAGCCTCAGCCTGGTATGGCATGACATTTTCCTCATGGACAGCTTGAGTGGGCCGGACAACACATTGCAGAGGCAGTTACTGCGGATAATAACTGACCATATTTCTTTAATAACTTAGATAATTTGTAATATGAGCATTTGTGGATTTGTGCCATGTATGTCAGTTTGCCATATATTTGGAATCAGCCTCAATTAACCCAGTTCTCTGGGTTAGAGGAGACCTAGTTTTCTTTCCTGACACTGACAGATGTTGAGGAACAGTGAAGTCAAAAATCACCACTTGTTGATAATATAAGAGAAAACTAATCTTTTTGTAAATAGAGTAGAGTCATAATCACCCACAAATAGATTCCTGGATCTAGTTAACTGAGTAGGTATATCTTTTGGAGACACTGTGTGCCATTTTAGCTTGTCAGCCGTCCACACAGTTATCCGAAAATATTATAAGTAGATCAGTTTCTGTCAAACAAAGAGTTATCAGGCAGTTGCTGAACTGGAGAACTACATTATTGGAATTAATGGTACACGTAAACGTCTCTGCGGGTCTATGCAGAGAAGGGGGGGGGTATGGGTAACAACAGGTCACTAGATTTCGACAATGCGTTGTGTAGACCTAAGCGTCAAGCAAGCTGATTGGTTGACTCCTGTCAGAACGGGACATGAAATGGAAAAAAAAAACATGCATAAAACTGTCTTAAAAAGTTCAAAATAAACTTGGTGCACGTTCTCCTACAAACATCCTGGAGGAGCATGTCCGAGCCTGAAGGTCTGCCATTCTTGTAACTGCTTCATAATGAAAGACTTCCACTGATTCACTGGTGGAAAGCTTTTTAATCTGAAGCAACAACAGGAAGTGTGTGATTTGCACGTCGAACCCTGGTTCCACGGATTTCACCACCAGATTTCGTTACAGCTGCAGTAGCATGGCAAAGGAGATGGTCGGTGTGCTATTGAAGCACATGTAGCATCCTTCAGTTGCCCGATAGTTGTTCTGAAACATTGCCAAAAAGCAACACTTTCACCTAAGAGCTGAACATGGTGAACTTGCCATCACCAACGCATCAACAGTTTGGTCTTGTTCCCAAGCAAGAGTCAAATATCACTGATCAGCAGAGTTCTCCCCTGCCCTGAAGGTGCAGTAGAAATGCACTTGCACAACACGCCACAGCTAAAGCTTGCAGCACTGGGACAATGGAAAAGGAGTGTAATTTTAGAACCTCAATTAGGCCAATTAATGCAGTTTTGAAAATGCTGTAATGTCGCAGCGGCATTCATCACAGGTTTCCAGAAACCCGAGTGGTGCATGAAATATTGCATGAGATGAATGAATGCACAAATGGATTAAAGTCGACAGAGCCATATTTCACACCAGATTTCATGGTGGAGGACGACTATTCATCACTTTGCGCGCTCACGTGCACCATGACTCCTGCTCTCCAGAAATGAAGTCTAAACGAAACAGGCGGCGGCGGCTTCAGTCAGATGTTTTTGAGACTCCAGCAGGCAACCTTCTGGCTGCCGCTGGCTTGATGAACCACTGCTGATGCAGAGCAGCGTCTGTGTCGGCTGCCATCCGACGCAAGCCTCACATCAGAATGGCAAACAGAAGTTTCATCAGTGTTGCAAACGCTGTCATCACAATTGGCCACATAACTGTGGGCTACGTGCTGCTCTCTGGCTCTGAGTGAAATTCCAAACTGTAAATTAGGCAGAAATGTGGGTGCGCTGCATGAGCTGGAGAGAATATAAACTTGCCATGTGTCATGTTTGGTTGACTGAATTCTAATAATTAGGTTCCCATGTGTTGTTCAAAATTAATAAAACATAGTTTCGTTCTTGGACAGAAGAACTTTAGCGTTAATGACTTTTGGCCATGAAACCTTTCTCATTTTTTAAGCCACACTAATACTTTGGCTCTAGAGGTGGCTACATTGGCAAAACATATTAACAGCTATTGGACGAATTACCTTGAAATTTTGGTACAAACTTACATGGTCCCCAGAGGATTCATCTTAATGACCTGGATTATCCTCTGACTTTACATCTTACATGACCAACAGGTCAAACTGTCCACAGGTCCTATGCACGTCACGCCCAAATATATAGTTTTTGCCCCATTAGTGGTGAGAATCTAAGAATAGCAAAAATGTGTCTTCATTTTTCATCTTCCCAACAATCTGTTTCTCCCAAGTAATGAGCATCACAGCTTCGTGGAGCTGCTAGTCGACTGGTCTTGTTCCTTTTTTGCGTAGCTTTTGCTCTTTTGCTTTTGCACGCTTTGCTTTTCAGGGAAAGCAGACCCATGACTTAACAATGCGGCATTTGTCCAGCAACTGCGGCTAAAGCCAGGACTTAAAGAACAAGTCTTGAGATACAGCTGCCTGTAATCTTTGTCTCCTCTCCATTTTGTCCATCAGCCTCTCTGTCACTCCACCCTCTGCGGTTGTAGATCCAGCCATGGCTTTGGATACTGGATTTATTTGTTGTATCTCAGAGAGAGGCCCCAAAATCCTGTCATCTCATTCCACCGGCACCCACTTGCCACCCAAATCCTGGCATCTACCTTCTTGACGGGCACACACACGGGACACTTGTTTTCATATGTTGCGCCATTTTTGTTGGATCTGTCCGATGCTTAATCCAGCCAAATGATTCTGCTCTGACTGCCAGACCACCAGTCAGGCGTTCTGCTCTCTAGTGTTGATGGCACAGGCATCTCCAATCGCTTACTTAATCAACAGAGTGTGTTCTTGTTAATGAATTCATCCATCCTCCTCTGAGTCTGCTTTATTTCTCAGGCTCCCTCATGAATGCAGACAGTTGCTCTGCCTCAGTTTAAGTTTAGAGAGAGAGAGGCAGAGTTACATCCTGAAATGATTTGCAGTTCTTTGTGTAGGGTGTTTATTATGCATTTCAAACTAAAATGTCACCCTCTGTCCTCACCAAAGCCTAGACACCAAGATTTGTATTTATGAAGCTCTTCAGGGCAAAGATGACTAATGTAGCCATTAGCGGGAATGACCACTTCTCCCAAAGATTTTATTTTTTTTGGTGTGGGGAAAAAAAGAAAAAAAAGAAACATTGTCCTGATTCATCACTTGTGCTTTTGTTGACTTGTCAGTCTAGTTCCAGGGCTTGATTCACTTCAGTTGCTAGCTTGTGTATTAAGTTCGGTCCCTACATTGATTGACCGAAATATTTAATTTTTACAGCCTTTTTTTCCCCCTAAAAGTGGGGCTTCCTGTACGCCCTGTAAGGGTCTTAAGTTTTCCTAAGAAGTCCAGACTAGTGATTTTAGCTATTTCTATTGTGTAAATATTATGCAGCCTATTGAGGGGAACAAAATACTGTTGTTGTGCTGCCAATTTAAGACAGAGGAAACAACCACTTGGGAGGCAGCAAGAGATGACCACTTCCATCCTCTCTACACAGCTCAGGAGGCTGAAAATAATGTGAAACCTCAAGGTTTTGTTTTTTACCCAGGATACTGAGGTTTCCAACTGAGACAAAATGAGCATTACTTCCAGAGCTGATCACAAACTGTCCTGGCTGTCCTCCCCAGAGTCCAAATTTCACACACACACACACACACACACACACAGAGTTACAGATTGATTCATTCAGTAGCTCAGCAGCTCAGTCGGGAACTGAGAGGTTTGAAGGAATCGGGTTTTGTCCCCTAGAAACAAGCAGTTAATCACTTGTACAGTATTATTAATGAAACATGTTTACATTGTTTCCACTCTATTCTGGACATTTATCAATCCTATTTTATTTGGTTAGGCGCAGTTCTTGTGGTCCAACAAGCTGTTTGATGAATAATTCTTCTTGGAGGAGAAAATGCCTTTTTAATGCAGGCCATGTAAGGTAGCAGATGGCTTATTGCGTGGAATTCTGTTGAGGTTATAAACCTTTCAGCATAATCTTTGTGTGGTTTAAGCGCTCAATCTTTTTGAAACGGCCATGTCTTCAGGAGGTGTTGCACTTCTCGACAGTCACGCATGTGAACTGCCTGGCACAACTAGCTTTTCACCTGTTTGCCACTGCTCTCCTGTACAGTTTAAAGGCCCTTCAGCAATAACAGTTAAAGCGCTGGTCGGTCCATCCTGATATTTTTCAGCAGGTTCTGGTATTCAGCGCCGCCGTCGTCCTCTATTGTTGGTGCTTTTGTTTTGACTTTGCTGCTCTCTCCTCTTTTTTTCCCCTGACAATGAATGATGGCACTTAACCCAGGTATGCACTGCTCTGAAATGATTGCATGCATCTTTGGGCAAGCCCCTTTTCCATTGAAAGACATAGTTTCCATTTGCTGTAATGACAGAATAATGGCATCACACCTGGCGCTCCACCCTCATTTGCTTACACGTACAAACACATGCACACCTGCACACGTATACACATGCACACACTGATATACCAAAGACGACACTCTTTGCCAAAACTGAGGAAACGCATACATTCCTCTGACTAAGAGGTTAGAGGCATTAGGTACCTCCTACAGTTGCGTAGGGAATCCCCTCCCAGCCCCTTGTCTGCACTCCCAACATGCCTGCTGCTGCCTTCACTCCCCACAGCTTTACCCCCTCGCCCTCTCCTCACAGCCCAGTGGAAACTCATAACCACCTTTCATTGGATGTTCTGCCAGTTCTGCACATACTTCTTTGCTTTTGAACTCCTCCTCCTACCTACCTACCTCCTCCATCCCATCCTCTTTCTGTTTTCAACAAAACATGCCCCCTGTTGTATAATGTTACCATCTGGATCCACAAAACAACCTCACGAGCTCCAGAACCATGCCTGCTGTCAGAAGACACATGGGGTAGAGTTGAGCCGCTCATAGCTAGTTACTGTGGAGTTTCTCAGAATATGTACTTTTTATCTTTGCATCGTTTTATTTATTTGACCAGTTTTTTTGCTGTCTTAGTCGGTTTCACGCCAATGGCACAGAAGTGACTCAAATATGTCTTCAAACATTGAACTAGTCTTTGTAAATTAAAAGAGAATGAAAACCATAAATTGTTAAATAATTGTCTTTGACCTGACTGAATTTGAGCCTCGATGTAGCCGTTTGTCTATGAACTGTCAAAAAAAACCCTAAAACATTCCATTTTCATTTACATAAAACACAGAAAAAGATCGTCACAGTTGAGAAGCAAATGATCAATGAATTATCAAAATAGGTTTTGATTGACTGATTTATTGATCGTTTCACCTCTAAAGCTAATGAGTTGAATTCCCATCAGACGCTAACATAGAATGCTAACATGCAACATGTTAAACATTAACAAATCCCAGCATATTAACATGTTTGCATGGTGGATATAGATCTTTGGTCTCAGCAGGAAACCAGAAATTGTTCTACTGGATTCCCAGAATGGGCTGAAAATCAGTTCAAGGTAACTGTGCAGCGCTTTGTTTTTAGACACGTCAAAAATCTTTATATTACAGTTATACAGAAAAACCTCCAAGCTGTGCTCTGAATCTCCCTTGGGTGAGTACTAAGCCCTAATAACAAGGTCTCCCGCATGTGCCTTACAATTATGCTTTGCGTCGCGTGTTTCATCCTCATCCCTCAGATCCATCAAGGCCTCCGTCCGTCTACTCCGATGGAGAATGGGGTTGATGAATCAGCTCCACCCTATATATATGGCAAATTCTGCGGTCTTGGTCGACGCATGTCCTCGCAGTTGGGTTCAGCTCAGTATGTGGGGTACATGACTGTGGAGAGCAGGACTTATTGATGCCTGTGCCAGTAGAGTATATCCGATTCCTCGGGGGCAGCAAAAAATATACTTTCTATGTTTTTCTTGGTTTTATCTGCATAACAGCCTGTAATCTCTCTCTCACTTATATTTCAATGTGCCAACTTGTTTTTTAGGCTGGCAGAATTTGAGTTTAAGTACTATTAATTAATCCATTACCGTAAAAGAATAACTTGTCAGTCATATCTCTCAAACAGTTTTTTCAAACTATTTCTGCAGCATGATGACATTACTACAGTAGATATGAACACAGCAGCTGTTTAGGGGATAAATGTTTGGTTGTAGAGCACGCCCAGCAACCCCCCCCCAAAAAAAAACACATTTAATAGTTGCTGCCCAAAGCATTACCCCAGAAGAAGTGATCATTATTTGATATCCACCAGCTGGTGTCCTTGTATTGAGTGTATATGCCATGGTCTCCATGGTGACTCTGGTTTGTTCATTTACACACACACACACACACACACACACACACACACTCACACAGATGAACACGATTTCTGGAAGCAGCCCGGCGTATTGTCTCGGACAGATTGAGGCTGAATCCATTTTATGCTCTGAATTCAAACAAGGGCATTCGTGTTTGACTGTGAAGGGAGGTACTGCGAGAGCAGACCTGGTGACCTCGTCCGTCTGTGTTGAAAAACAGGCATCAGGCACTACTGCTTTTGATAAGCTGAAACCAAAAAAAGAATGAGTTTCTCTGTGTGTCGTTTAGAGAAAAACTGTTCCTGTGGCACCTGAAGCTCGTCTTTCCTCAGAGCAGCACAGAGTTCAGTCAGAGGAGGTGAGTTACACAACAATATTCAATTTCTTGAATAATATGCCCATCAAACTTTCTGCTGAGCACCAGTGTGTTATCGACAGAAAGCAAATTATCAGGACTGTTTCAATACTCGGACCTGCTTGTTTCTGTAGGAAGTATTTTGGTAGATAGACCGTGTAGAGTGGCCATTCAGATCGATATGTGTTTGTCCAGGATTGTAAAAGCTACACAGAGACGTTGTCCATTGTGGCCATGATTTGACTTGATTTGACATATTTTCTCTTGCGTTTTGTTTTTTTTTCTTCGCAGGGTGTCCGACAAGCAGACCCTGGAGCAGATCTTGGCCTCTTATGTCCACCCTACAGAGTCGGCCCCTGTGACCCGTCAAAAGTGAGCTTTGTCGCGACAACGCTTCGGTTTCACGCGGTATTTTTGTTCTGATTGTTTATACGGACGCACCAATCCAACGTTTTCTACCCCGATACGAGCCCAGGGTATTAGCATAGTACCAATCCGAAACCTGTGCTCATTTCCCCCCAAATGTAAAATCTGTAAACCTCTGTGCGCGGCACTGATTGAGATCTGCGTAACGTAACCTGAGGCTGTAACTACAGATCACCTCTTAACTCTCAAGTGGAGACGTGAATACACCTACATGCTTTTTAGGAGCGTGAAAATGCCATTGTTACTGACAAGATGTTTATGAAACTGCGTCAAGACTGACGCTCCATCGTGTCCGTGACTAATGCGTGTAACACACACACACACACACACACACACACACACACACACACACACACACACACACACACACACACACACAGTTCAGGCTGTAAGATTACTGGTGTTGTGATCAGGCAGCGAGCCGCCGTGTGCATCAGTGGCGGTTGTTAGTATTTACCCAACCCGCTTTGGAAACTGCTTCCATGTCCAACTGTGTCCGTGTGTTATGGCAGAGTAAGCAGCCAACTCACATTCATGTATTTGGGAGCACTGGGGCGAGGTGTGACCTTTGCTGAAGTGAAAGCCGTGTCGCTGTATCACCGGCAATAAGTCCAAGGCCATTCCTTAAAGTATAGCTTTGTCACCATGTCTGTTTGGTTATTGCCATCGACTACAGTTCCTGCCGAATCCTGCAGCAAAGCCAGAAACCTAAGATGAATGCGTTGCATTCTGTGGTAGAAATTCCACTACTCTGCTTCGGTTCAGTCACCGCCTCATGAATAGAAATAGAAAACTTAACAATATGATAATAGACCCAGAAATCGACACCAGTTTGATATATGGTTTGGAAGACCTCTACGTTTTCGGGATAATGAGTGCTGCTCAGCCCATTGTTTTCTCTTGGAAAGTTCAAATGAGCTGTTTTGCTATGCAACCACTGTTACGCTGTGTTTAGCTAACTGGGTTCTTTACACTGCGATATGATACACTTTAGCAGCATAGTGTAATATCAAACACTCCCCTTACTCCAACAGCAGTGTTGCGCAATTACATTCATGTGCGATTGCATCATATTGTCCTGGGAATACTGCATAGCTTTTTGTGTTTTCAAGATGCAGCCTGAGCATCACTGCTGCATACACGACTTACACAAATACAGTGGCCTGTTGTATTTCTGATTTACTTTACTGTCCTCACCATTCTTTGTCTGAAAAATACAGGCAATTTGTAGCCATGACTGCCGCTTTGGTTTTGATGACCTGTATCAGGTCCACCGTGGCCTGCGTGCCAGACCAGAGCCCCTGTAATTGAGTTTCGCAGCAGTGTGTTCAGAAGTACAAATCAGTCTGCATGTAAAAGAGCCCTGTATGAGAAGGAATGGGTCAAGATGCAAATATAGCTCTTAAAAGGTTCATGTTTACTAAGTATTTTATTTTAAAATCCCCTCTTCTCCTCTCCACAACACATTTCAAATATATTTTCTATTCCTTATAAAGATAGAATGTATGAATGAGTTTAACACTTTGTCACTATTGTGCGCACCTTGAATGTGAATGTCTCCCCCCAGAGTAGATGAATAGGTGGAGTGGCTGCTTTTAATAGCTTTCACTCATCTCAACGCAGCTAAGGAGAAAATGCAGTTAGTGAATTTACAAAAGCTGTTATTCAAAGGCCATTTTCTCTCCTGATCTTTAATACCGACCCAATCCAGTTTCGGTCACACACCATTCAGTTGGGGTCTCTCCATGTTCTGTCTAATTCCCACAATCTCACTTTCCCGCTTTTATCTTTGCAATTTTGCTCTTGCTTCACTTTCTTTTGAATTTCCCAGGCTCACGTTCCTCCCGACATGAACTCGAGTCTTTGAACAAGGCAGGCTCTTTGATTGCAGAACACTCAGTATTTCTAATCTGGACCTCTAACAGAACAGCGATCTGACTCCTCTGACCCAACCTTTGTACTGATAACGGTCAGCAGGAAGCAGTCTGCTATATTGTAGTCCGGTGCAACTCTTTTAAAATAGACACCGAACTTGGTTCAGTGCCAACCATTTAGACACAACCTCCGCTTAGTCTAGATTCAAGTGAGTGGGATCTAACTCTCCATGGCCCATCGGCTGGCTGTTTACAGGGGGCTCAGTAGCATGGAGAGTTGTCCCTCACACAAGAAGCCTCAGTCTGAGACTACACATATATATCAGCCAGCATACCACACAAGTGTACATTTGGGTCTCTCCTGTGCTGCACTCAATGAGCTCTTTGTGTTTTGACCTTTATGGTAACCACCTTAGGAAATTCTCCACTTCACAGGTTCTTATGTGTTCTGTTTTGTTTTGTTTTTTTAATTGTCTTTTTAAGGGTTAGGTTGGAGTTGAGTCTCTCACCTCCTGTGTTGATGTGAATTTCTGTTTCAGGTTGAAGATGTATGTGCACGCTCCGTTTGATCGCGTGAAAGTCTTCATGAAAGCAGAGGGGAGAAAAGCTAACTCTGTGAGGTGAGATTTACTTTCTGCTTGTCACCTATCCCATGATCAATAAGGTCTGATACATCCTTGATTCCTATAGGGGAATATATTTTCGCTTCCCTTCTTAATGGAATTGTGGGTGCCGGGTCACAAAAGAGATCTGGATATGATAGGACTGAACAATTATTAATCCAATAACGATATATCGGCCAATATTTGTTTTTCAACATAAAGCATTAAAAACCAAACATTTTTGGCAGGGATCCCTAAAATTGAGAATTGCGACGGATTGTAATTTTGCTCTTTTGTTCAATGTGTACAGGATACATGGCATCTATTGCCTGAGGAAAATGTGTGTCATTTAAATAAAATTGACTTGACCAACAATGTAATGCTGACACACACACCGATTCTGATATATCAGCAATAAAGTAACATTGGTTCCATGTATCTGGCTCTAGTTCACACAGTGAATTTAGTACCCAGTTGCAATGTAGTTATTGAAATGTCAACACAAGTGAAGCGCAAGATGGGACTGGAGATACAAATGTTGCCCTGCACAATTAAAGCACATTCATTTTACGATGTGGGGAGTTTTGAGTATAAAGTAAAATGGCCTTTGCCCATCTGGTCTGTGTGACCGCTCTGACCGTTCGACTGGACTTTCCAGTCATGACTGATTTATTCAGCGTGTATGAAATCAACATAATTTGTTTATGAACATGACATCACAGACTCGTAAATTCCTGCAAAGCTACACAAACGTTTGGCAGGCAGGCCACGAGGGTGTTTTTCCCCTCCCCTTTTCAGTTTGATCATTGAGAAATGCTCAAGAAAATGTCTTGTGGCAACTTTTATGTACATCATTCCGTCTGCTTTCTTTCCCTTTCTCTCTCGCCCACTCTCCGTCTCCATAGTTTCTGTCCTGTGTGCTCCCTCTTCCTGCCCTGTCTTGCTTTTTTTTTTGCTTTTTTTTTTCATGGGGTGAGGGGGGGGTCAGGGGATGGTGTTGCTAGCACCCATTTGCCTCGCCTACTTTGGGATTCTTTGGCTGCCCTCCATATCCATTTAGTCATGGAGTGAATGATGATCCGCGGTGCTCATAATCATTACCCCCCTGGCCAGTCATGAAACTTCATGAAACTTCCCATCCCACCCGTCGTCCTTGTAACGCACACATGCTCTTTTTGTTTTTTTGCCGGGCTGCACGCACTACCTTTTACCCTTGCAGTGCACGAATGTCATGAAAGTTTTAATACAAATGTGTCGTTATCTCTGATGCTACACATCTTTACAGTGTCCCCTTCACAATGACATGACTTGTCATTACAAGGCAGTTTATAACACTGCATTAGCATAGGTTATTAAAAAATATGCCTCATTGGGTCAGAAAGTTTCACCTTCTTGAATTTTAAAACAAACTTCTTTTTAAAGAATAACCACTGAAGACGATGAGCCTTAATGACACACAAAAAAAACCATATTGTAATTATTAGTGTAATGAAGGAAAGCTTAGGGATACTTTTCTTTTAACAATCATGCACATTAAGAGTATAGTGAACTGAAACTGTGGGATCATTATTACCTGAGCTCTTTAATCCCAAGCCTCACAGCTCGAGGAGCACATTAATTCATTTGAAGCTAATAATAATGACATAGAAGACAATAGGAGTTCACCTATACAGTGTACGCATGTGATGTCATCCTATACGGAAACCTGCCGTTAGCGGCTGCTATCGCGCCTCCACGAGGAAGCCCATCAGCGTTCGTGGGGGGATCACATGAAATAGTCACGTCAAGGCGAATAGGTATGTAGGCGCAGGCATTTCCTGCCCTTCCCTGCATATTTGTATAAAATAAATGAGTCACAACAGTTGTTAGCGTGCACATAACAGAGAAAGGCTTTATAAATGTCTCCTCACAGCTATTAGCCCGATACAGCCACTACAGTCGTAAATCAGACTTTGGAGAGAGAATGTTTGGACTGTGTCTTGTCAAGTCTGTGATAATGAGTAATTCAGCGGCATAAATCTACTCTCTCTATCCCACTTTCTCTCTCAGAGCTATTAAGCTATGACAAGAAAAGGTTATTGAGTATGGGATGCATAATGAGGGGCTATTAAGTTTGTTATTCAGTTCTTAGCAGGTGTTTAGTCTCAACATTATATTGAGGATGGATGAGTGGAAGTAGAGCAAAATTAGGAGGCTCATCCAATTATCTTACATTAAGTAGGTTTAGTTACATAACAGGACCACAGCCACAAACTATAGCTCTAATAAGAAGAGAGGCCCCCTACAGAATGAGGCCACATTGCATTTTAAGGGGTCCCAAACAAGCTCAGAGGATTGCAACCACAACAGGGCCTCCACATTTTTGAATAATACAGTCTCAGAAGAAAGACCCTCATTTTGAAAGGCATTATTAATGTTATGAAGTCATGGACAGCAGTAGTCATGGCTACTTAGAGGCCGTTTGCCAAGTGTAACACAAAGGGTATGACTGCAAGTGTTTGTTGTTGCATGTCTACTGGAATATCAATGCACTCCAATAAAGGAGCTCTTGTGCTAAACTAAACATAGCTGTGTAACCAGTCAACATTCTCTTACTGGAAAGGAGACGGACGGTGCATCAAGAGAACCATTCACACCCGTCTGGATGTTTGTTTGTGTTATTTTTTTTTTTTTTTTAATGTTTGCTTTTTATTCATTCCACTCCTGAGATCCAGAGGATGCCATTTCCTGCTTTCCCTCACCTCTTCTTTTCCTCTCAGCCAGCCGAATCCCACAGAGCATCTACGCCTGTTGACGTGTCCGAAGTAGAGATGCTGTGTGTGTGTGTGTGTGTGTGTGTGTGTGTGTGTGTGTGTGTCTGTGTGTCTGTGTGTGTGTGTCTGTGTGTGTGTGTGTCTGTGTCTGTGTTTTTTAAACCAGTGTTGTGGATCCCATCAGACAGTGGTCTTTCTGTCCTGTCCAAGCAGTGCTTTCTCTCACATATTTGTGGCGAACCCTCTCCTGAGCCTGTCTATCTGCTCTCCCTCAGCTTGCCCTAAAGCTGTGTTCAAGTTTGTTTCTGTTCAGCAGATGCTTCCTCAGGTCTCCTGCAATGCTGGACCGGTTTTTGGTATTGTTACTAAAATAGCAAGGACTTAATAGCGGCAGATTATATTTCGTAATTGTTCAGTGTCACAGTTGGGTTGTGGTATTTATACCTGTATAGATTTGTGGCCATCCTTAGTTACTGAAGTTCCACCAGCATTGTCTTTTCAGAACCTTGTGACAGTCGACTTGTATAATAACAAATTCATTTGGACAATTGATTTGCTCTGCTATTTTGGCGGACCGTTTTTGTTGACACAATCCCTGCCTCTGGGACAGCGCAGCGTGCTCTTTGCATGAAGGAATTGGACTGAACCGCCAAAATAAAATGAGGAAAAGTGAAATGATCCAACAATGGCGAATGTTGAATATTTATGTGATCATGAGCAGCAAAGCCCCCTCGATAATGATACATTTTGGAAGGAATGGGTTGAAAAAAAAATGGGATCATCATTAAAGTATAAAGCATAATTTAACTTTCTGGAAAAGAAGTTTGTCTGTCTAGAAAAAGCTAAAATATTTTGTTTACGACGGAGCTCCCGTCGTCCAGTTGTAGTGACCGTCCAATTTCAACACAGTGTGGAGAAATCCAAAGCATTCGCGGTCCAATGGTTAACAGATTCAATGGCTGCAAGGAGGCATTAGTCCGTTACTGTTCGTCATTCATCCCTCCATTGGAATGAATGACCTCAGTTGTCGCCGTCAATCCAAAATATTTTGCTATATATTCAAAAAGGTTGATGCTATGGAGAGCCGAGTGACCACCAAATGATTAAGACCAGGATTATCAGTAGTCTTTGTATTTGAATGTGAAGCACTCATAATGAATTTCATTGGCATGGGAACATTTTAACTTAACTGATTCTCATCGTCAACTTTGGTTCTTACACATTCCAACTCCGCATATGCATCTTTCAAGGGCTGATTTGTGCATTCACAACATTTCTAAATGAGGCCTTGGTCTGTCATTACATAAGGAGACTGAGGACATAGTATTTGCAACAAACACACAAAAAAAATGGCAGCGAGCGTCCAAATTCAGCATGAACCCAAACAGGCATCCTTACAATATGTTACAGTGAATCCATTTCACAAAACAATGCTGGACCAACTAGTAGACGTCCGTGTACATGTCCAGTGTATTTTTGCACTAGATTTATTCTGAGTTTTCAACATTATTTTTAACACAATAATGCCCCTTCAGTATCAAAATGTTTGCAGTGTTTCGTTGTCCTTAAACCTTACCACTGCTGTATCCTAGCGGATGGGTCTCAGCAGTGGCGGGAGGGGGGGGGGTGGTACCTCCCTGAAGAGAACATCAGTCTTGCCCTCTGTTCTGTTCATTCACTAGAACACTATATAGAGACCAGATGTGTGCGTGTTCTTGTCTGAGTCATCCAGCCGTGTTTCTAGAAATGGCCAGAGCTTTAACAATCCCATCGACACCACAGGGAGCCACAATCTGCTTTGCCATCTTATCCCCTCTTTCACTGTTGTTTACAATCACTTGTGTTTCAGTTTAGCTTGTATATTCACAAAAATAAAAAACATCCGTGAACATTCATTTATTGCAAGTAAGACATAAAAAAATAAAAGCAAATGGAATGGAAACAGTATTTGTCTGGTATGCACATTGCAAGTACTTTGCACACCAGCTTGACAAACTGGTTTCACTGCTTAACCTTTGAGCCTATAAATGGTGCCTTTTTCTTTCTATCCCAGAATCCATGTAACAAATATTGTGTCCACCTTTATATAGGATATTTCTACTCTTCTGATGTGGAGGTGTGCCAGAAATACCCTGCAACCATTTGTTGTACTGCGGCAAGAAATTTCCTGTGTGTTTTGAGACCCGCAGGCTATCTCTTCTTTCCCTTTATCCTGTCCTGCAGGAAGTGGCAACACATTTTGCCGTTTATTTGTGGGACCATGCAAAATGATCTTTAGCCCACCTAAGAGAAACTCTTCCAGGAGGGAGGGCTTCTTGGAAGCTGGCCCGCCAGTAAAGACCTGTAAATGTCACATTATAGCAGAGTGCTTTGATTGGCTTTGGGAGTGGGTGTCTACCTGGGCGGTTCTCAGTCTGCTTGGGCTTTTAGCAAAACAAACAATGGCTCTACAATCTTCAGTCTGGCACGGGTTTGACAGTTAGTGGGGATGGTGCCAGTTACTGTATATATCCAAAATATATGATGCCTTGTGTTTTGGTGATGACAGCCTAAGCTGCATGGTTCTGAATCAGTTGAGTTTAGAGGCAAGCCATGTCTCCCAAGAATCCAGTTAACTATTTAGTCTAGTGATTTATGACCATCCCTAATGCATGACAGGACTACTTAGAGACAAGACTAGACTGATGTCATCTCATACAAAGAGCTAAAGGCGGAGCAAGAGCCGTTTCATGTGCTTGCGGGAGATGTTGTTGATTCTTGGTGAAGTCAATTTCCATCTCTTGAGACGAACACCAAGCAGGAGTCTTCCGTGTGCCAAGCCATGACTCAAATCTCTATCAATCCTCAAAAGTTTCACAGCCACCAATGTACCACAGGCGGCTGGAAATAAAGAGCTACAGATGCCAGTTAAAGAGTTTCAACAACTGTGGCCATTTTTGCTGTCTCTGTTGCTACCTAGCACCTAAAACCTTGAAATTACAGACAATGAGCCTAATATCACGTAATTTACCCAGCATGCTGTGAGTGAGATGTCTTGTAATCACCTCTTTGTGTTTTGTTTTTTTTGTGTCTCAATTTTATCTGAAATAGGTACCATGAGTTGGACATTCACAAGAGCCTAAGGGACAATCTGAGCTACAAAACACTGATTGAATATCCTGTGTTGCACGTTGTACTCAGAGATCACTGGAAGGACTATCCACTGAAAGGACGAGGTAAAAAAAAAACACCCTTATCTAGCTTTAAGTGTCATGACTTAAGCTAATTTCTTCACCAACACTAACCTACTGCTT
This sequence comes from Enoplosus armatus, assembly GCF_043641665.1. Taxonomy (NCBI): domain Eukaryota; kingdom Metazoa; phylum Chordata; class Actinopteri; order Centrarchiformes; family Enoplosidae; genus Enoplosus; species Enoplosus armatus. The sequence goes on along the minus strand of NC_092186.1, from coordinate 22,624,377 downwards.
TATTAACGTAAAAATTACTCTTCATCACTATATTCAGCTCAATGCTTTCTTTTTCACCAATGTTTTATGTAACTTCTCAAAAGGGTGGAAATATGACATGAGTCAAAACCCTACATAGCCCCAAAACACTAACCCCTCTCCACTTCCCCAATTCCTGCAGCATTGTATCATGTCCTGGTTTCTCCAGCTGAGACTTCAAGACTCCCTGTTCCCTTATTTTTCACTATGGCAACATGCTACCCCAACGGAAATGAGGGTGTTCTGCACAGCATCACACACACCAGCTTAACCTCAACGGCGACCATGTCCAAAAAGAGGATCAAACATGGCTTACCGTTGAACGGTGACCTCATGAGTTGTGAAATGACAGAAGATGAGAAAACGGGAGATCAGCCTGTGATTTTTCTCACCTGTTTGTCCGACTCTTCCAGTGCCGGATGTTTAGGGCCAAGAAGAGTAGGACTGCATGTCATGCAAAAAAGGGATTTGCTCACAGTGTGGTCAAACTCTCTATATCTGAGTAGGGTTTGTATGGTCACCCAAGACCACACTAACCCAGTATCATTATACTGTCAGACCCAGACAGGCTGAATGACGAATGAGGTAATTTTAGTCTGAGTGTGTGAGTGTGTGTGTGTTTTCAGTGATAAGGCCTTGGTGCCGCACTGTTTTGCTATAATGTTAGCCATAGAAACATCCTGATAATTTCACATGCCATGACCTGGGAAGCTGGGCAGGAAGTGATAAAGAGCAATCGGACACTGTGGCAGTGGCATATCCAGTGAGGGTAGAGTAATGTTGAAGGTCTGACAGGCCCCAGCTCATGCAGGGCTGACTCCTTTTTTTGTGGCCTCATTGACCCTGAGCCAGAATCTCATGCAGTGACGCTTTTGTAGGTGCTCCATAGAGGGAGAAAGGGTTTAAGTAATAAGTCATGAGCAAAATTTAAACAAAAAGCTTTCCCCATTGACCACAAACTCTAAACACAATTACTCTGCGTTCTCTTTCACAGCATTCTTTTCGATGTCTCACTACGTGACAGATTGCTTTAAAACGTTAGCAGTGATGATTTAGCTTTTCATCCATCTCGGAACCCTAGAGATTAGCATTTTGTTAGCTTTTTTAAAATGTGTCTGCATTCAAATCCCCATCAGACGATAGCTGATGGTTCCGGAGATTGGCAGTGATGTGACTGTGGGCTTCTCTCACTGTTAGCTTGCTAGGTGTAGCCAAACCTAGCTAGCTAGTAAGCAAAGCCACATTACTCTACTGTTTGGAGAAATGCCAGAGTTGCTTATAACGTACAGATGGCTAAAAGCAGTCGGACTGAAATCTCTGACGAACTAGCGCCCGGCGCCAGAGGTGGCTGGCTCCAGTCTGAGGACAGTTAAGCTAGTTAGCGTTGTTATACAGGTAAAGATAGCTTTGCTTCTGAAGTGAGAGGAGGTGTTTCAATGACAAGTGACACTGTCAGCCATAAAAAAAAAAAGCGTGGATACACCAGCCACTTGGGTAGTGTAATGGAGTAGCTGCTTCTGTGAATAAGGGAGGCAGCGTATCCCATAGTGAGACATCTCACTCATGCTACTCAGAGAACCGGGGTTACACAAGTAACCTTCATATTTAGTGACAGTTCTCTAATGAAAGGATTAACACTGAAGCAGGCCTATATTTTAATCTATGGTCCGTTGAGAATGTACTCAACCCGTAACTCAAACTCTTAAGATATGTATGTTAATTTATTTCTTGGTGGTCCATGCCAAAGATAAATGGGTAATGGGAGGCAGTCATAGCTTTTTAATTGTGTCTCATATTACGGCACAAAGAAGAAAATCTGGATTACATTAATCTTTCACATTATAGGCTCAGATGGATAACCATTTCTTAGGATACAGGCGAAAATGTGTTGGCAAAAGTGTATGAGGTCTAAACCGAATTTTCCACAAATGGACTGTGGGGACACAATTGATTATAATTCACAATTATCTTTTTTTTTTTTTTTCAGTCATTTATTCTACAGCCTTTCTTTCACATGTCCACCCTTCTTTATTGCATAACTAATTGCTTGGCACGCTGCCTCATCCTGGAAACCAGCATGGAGCCAAAGCATAGCGTCGTCATTCCCAAACTGTCTCTACTGTCCTTCTCTTTCTCACCATTTCTGCTTAAGCATGAGTCATCAGACCACTCTGATGACTTGTTTATATGTTTGGACATGTAAGAATTTACTGTTTCAAGAGCCATGTTTAATCATGCTTTTTTTTTTTTTTACACACAAATGGGGTCATATTGTTTCAGCTGAACCTGCATCAGCCTGCAGTAAGTTTGCAACAAAGAACAAAGGGGTGGACCAAGAGAAGGAGGACGTGACCCGAGTTTCACCATCCCCACAAGGGGCTTGCACCCCGGGGGGAGCCATCATCTGGACAGGAACCCCAGAGACCAGCCCCGAGACTGAACCCCCACATGAGAAAAGGGCCAAGAGAGAAGCACAAGAGGAAGAGCCAGAGGAGGGTGAAATCATGGACAGTAGCGACGAAGAGGAGGAGGAGGAGGAGGAAGGAAATGCAGAAGAAATTAACCCATTCGCTAAGAGCTGTGATGGTGCCAAAAACCCTGCTAATGACATGGAGGTGATTTAAAGATGAACCAGCAGACAGCAGCAGGGATCAGTGTATAAATGATCTGGTCCACTGATGACAGCTCAGCTGCCAGAGAGAGTGCTGAGGTCAGCGTGACTAAGGAGGGTGCTGTGAAAGAGCCGGGTGCCTGTTCATACCCGTCACCGAATGAGTCCGTTAATGCTGCTGACAGCTGTGGATCGGAATGATAATGCCCAGATGTTGAGGGTGAAATGAATGCGGAGGCGGACAGATCTGACAGGAAGTCATCGATCTTGTGTCAGTATACAGTGAACCAATGCAGCACCACCGTGTGTCTTCAGTCGTTTTAAAGTACAACAAGCAATGTTTGCATGTATATACATAGAACCATTTCAGTGTTAAGGTTTATACTATAGGTTCAGATGATCTGTCTGGAAACATGCTTTCTTAAATAAAGACACTTTTTTTTTTATTCTTTTGGTATTTGTGTTACACTGCTGACACTAGTTATCTCATCTATCTTTATCATTTCACTTTCAAAGTTGATTATTCATTAAATACGTTACCTTGGAAACCGTGGTTGACTCTCTTCATCACGATGCTCTAGAAATCCCTATCTTTGTGGTCTATTAATTAGCTGTTCTGTAGCTTTCTCTCATCTTCCTCGGACTCCACCTGTTGTGTAATGATCATGTGAAATGATTGAAAGCTCCGGGACGTCTAATGAATGGACCTTGATGTGCAACAGTGTGCACCTTGAAACTCAATTTCCAAGCCAACATGGATGAGAAATCCTGAAAGGAACTGGACAAACTCCATATGGTGATGAAGATCATGTGATATGATTGAAAGCTCAAGCCCAGGTAATAAATGTCAGTATAAAGCTTGTTTGTGAACAAATGACCTTTGATAATTGAGTTGATGTCCTGTGCTACCTTGTGCCTTTAGTGTGTCTTTGGCTACTTCTTAACTTGCCGTGTAAAGCGTCTTTGAGTACTTTGAAAAACGCCCTGTAAATAAAATGATTAATGTGACTAAGCTCAACAAATTGCTCTCAAAAGTACGTATCTTTGTGTGTTACCACTCATTAGGTAACGTGTCCCTCCCGTTGACTATTTGGTTTAATTAAAACTAAGGGAAACCAGCCCAGCGCTGGGCCTCCATGACCTTTTTGAAGTTCAACAAATCTCTCCCCTCTGTCAAGCTTCAGTGAGACCATTAGTCTCATTTTTCCATCAACTAATAAAAGTTAATGTTGACATGCTCGTTTTTCTGACACCTCTGGGGTGTCTCCCTGTGTGAATGTCCTTACGCCTGTGGTGCCTCTGCGCACCGTATTCTTACCTAATGTTCGTTTATTACAACAACCGAGTGCCAGAAACAACTGCCGGTATGGCTCGTTGGTGGGGCCTGTGTTTATAGATGTGTTTTTATAACCCCTGCTAACCTCTTTTGGATGTTAACCCCTGTGGACGGGCGCTCTTTGATGTCTGGCCTGTGGTGACGCACTTTCCACCCTTTTGCCGTCACAGGCGATGATCTCACATCTGACTGCGCATCCCTCTGCAAAGGGGGGGGGTTCTGCGGAGGTGCGGAGACCCCTAACTCATTTACTCCTCGTCCTAAAAGTGCAATTTTAATGTCCTTGTTCGGGGTTTGTCATACATTGTGAACCACGTGCTCATGGGCCGTCATACAGTTTGGTGAATAAACATAAGTGCAAAGCATCGCTTATGACTTTCTTGGACCTTATATATACAATCTTTGGGGGAAAAAATATGTAGAAAAATGGGCTGACAAGTTATAACCACACAAAGGTTCAACGGAATAGTTTGACATTTTGGGAAATACGCTTAGTCACCTTTTGGCCTAGAAATAGATGAGAAAACAGACCCCACTCTCATCTCTGTCTGTTAAATACAAGGCTTCAGCCAGCAGCTGGTTAACTTTGTCTAGCATAAAGACTGGAAACGGGGAAACAGCTGGCCCGGCTCTGCCAAAATCCACCAGAAGTAGTCTCACGCATACCCCCCCCCCCCCCCCCGCCAGGCCAGCTGTGTGTGTGTCCCCTGTTTCCAGTCTCTATGCTAAACTAAGGTAACCGGCTGCCGGCTGTAGCTTCATATTTACTGGGCAGTGTTATCGATCTTCTCAAACTCTTGCTTTAAACGAGCAGCCGAGATGCTGTGTCCTCCGGCTGGGCCACGACGGTGCTGTGTTGGGCCTTCTCATACCACCCCACAGTAGGGAGCACTTTACTAATCCTGACTGCCTACAGTCAGATAGGATTCAAAATCTGATGACAGAAGGTTTGCACGGTGTAGAGACTCAACATATCACCAAGTAGATGAAAGTACAAAGCAGTAACCTCTGGTGCCCACACATCTGTTCCTTCTTGTGTCATGGCTTTGCCTGTGTTGAATTACCACCCATTTTATTTTAGCAGTTCTCTTAATTTTCTGTGTCAATAAAGTTACTCAATGGGACCACACGAAAGCCCCGCTTTTGTTTTTGGTTTGCCGTTAAAAGTAAATTTGAGCTGTTTTTAGTCTGCGGAGAACACAGGCATTGGAAATAATTCCTCCAATTTAAGTAAATTGCCCTTTGAAATTGCTGTCATGGGTTTTCACTTAATTTGTCTTGATTTGGTGGGCAGGGCTCAATTGTGCTGCGTGCAGAGCTGGTTTTTATGACACCAGCTTCGGGACACAGCTCTACTGTGGTGGCCTTATCCAGAACCAGGCTGATGTTGGCAGAACTGCACCAGGAAAGGCAGGTACTGAAGCACAAAATCACGATTCCAGAGCCTGATGTCACCCGTTTTCACATGGTTGTGGTTGTCATTAGGCACACTAAGAACCATTTATCAAGCAGAACCTCCAAAATGCATGGAAAACATTTTCAGTGTTCAAACGCAAACACTTTTCATCTGCAACCAAGTCTTCAATTTTGCATGCATATTTCACATTTTGAGTTGATATTCAACCGCTTTTGCTTATCTCTCAGTTCCAAGCACGGAGAAGTATTACTAAAAGAGGCCATCTGTTTTTCCTAAAAAGAAAAGCTGTACCACAGTGGTTTTCTATGGTCTGTTCATGGTCGAGCTCATAGTGCCATTACAAAATCTGAAGACGGTTCTTTTGTAATATGACAAGTTGTCTTCGGTCGACAAAAACAAAAGGTTTTCAGGGTGCACGGGCAAAATCTGTGATTTCCCCAAATGTTTCCCTCATAAATCAATACTCATAACGTTGCAGGTCACGTGTAAGATGAAGCTGAAATCACAATTTGAGGACAGATTGGGGCAGAACGCTCGGGAGCCTTTGACTGTTCCTCGTCCTGCACTTTGGATAAACAAAGGTCACTTTTACACCTCGACGTGAACAGACCGGCCGATGTTGTCACCGCAGTCACCGCGGCGACTGATCCCGGGAAGTTGTTTGCAGGAAGTGATTCACATGTTCCCTTTTGTCTGCCTTCTGTCAATCTGACAGTCTGAACCAGCAGAGCCTGCGCATTGTCTGTTGTTATGTAGTTATCAGCCTTGGGCTATCGCAGTGAAGTCGATTACGAGAGCACCAGTCACTGTCTCACCAGACTCCCTGCTCATATTTTCGCTCTAATACATTATCGCAGCTTCTGTGACTTAACTGCATGCAGACCCCGCAAAACATTATCAATTTATTGGTTCAGAAGGTTAAAAGGGGAGCACCAAATGATCCCAGTCACATGTAACCATCAATCTAACTTTCATTTCCCAGCAGCATACCTTGAATTGCATCTGGTTGAAATAATAATGCAATTTCTGAGACTGCAATCGAGCATTTACTATTTAAACAACATGGTGGAGGAGTACTGTGCCAGATCAGGGAATCCAGGTCTCATTCCCGGAACCAGGTCTGGGAGGGGTCCTCTCTTTTAGGTGTTGGACTGTCTCCTTTTGTGGGGATCCTCTTGAGTCCCTGGCTGAGCACTGCTGTCTTGGAGTTTTCACCCGAGAACAGCAGCGTAGTCCGATTGGGCGTCGCAGAGGAGAAGCTGCCATTCAACGGTTCAAAGTATACAGCCTTCTTGGAGTCTGTGGGTGGTGATCAGTCTAGGGACTCTATAGTTCTCCAGGGAGTCTTGTTAGTCTGTATTTATGCCTGTCATGGACTGTCCAAAACAAACACCTTGGGCCAAGATGATTGATGGCCAATGATGATTAACTTTGAAGTCATATCATCTGATCTGCCATGTTTGATCTTGTTTTTTTTGGCTATAATCGCTGTTGAAGTCAAGTTGGTGTGTCTGGTCGTGTCCTGGGGTAATGTGTGGCTGAGTGTGAAGCAGATGCGATGAGACTCAGTGCCTCCGAGTGTCCAAGATGCTGCCCCGTGTGACGCAGTTCAAGTTGTAATGAGGACAAGATGGAGTGTGAGAAATCGACGGGCAGGCTGGTGCAGGACTGGCATTTCACTCATCTCTACCTACATTTCAAACCTCGTTTACAGTCATGAATTCAGAGGGATAGTACGCGGAGCTCGGGCATCAAGAGGAAGATTGGAGTGAAACTGCGTTTGCATCGAAAGAAGCCAAGGAAGTTGAGATCAAGCACCTGAGCAGGAGGCCTCTTGAACGCCTCTCTGTGGAGGCATTCTTGACATGTCCAACTGAGAAGAGACCCCGGATCCGGGCCCAGAATATGCTGAAAGGGCTTACATATCCCACCTGGCCCGGGATGTAACATTCAAAAAGCCTGATATGTGCTGAAAACCTCAGCACTTTATATTAATTGTGCATCGTGGTGTGTGCTTCACCAACTGCAGACTATTCAATTTGAGGCCACATTTGGCAAGTGCATGTGTATGTGCTCCTCTCCTTAAATGTATATATGTGTTTACTTAATTGTAGTTTGTGACAAAGGCTCTTTTTTTTTTGCTGCACAGAGCTTAGAGTCATAGTTGCCGCTCATTAGCTAGATTTCCATGGCACAACCATTGTCAGCTCCAAAGATCAAAAGATGCAGAAGAACTTGGAAAGTGTGGGGCGATAGAATGACTGAGGCCTTACTAGGCCCTCGTCCCTTCCTAATAGTGGAAACCAGGCTGCAATTACCCAGCATGGGGGAGACAAAAGAGGAGGAAAATACATCACTCCTGTCACTTAATGTTCCACAGGAACATCAGCAAAGTCCTGATCCGACCGCTGCTGAAGGCGTTCAAATCACATTTTGAAATGCAATGAAATGCAAGAACCAAGAAAATGGTGTTTTATGACATCTATCATTGTGGTGAAGTTTTCAATGATCTGTGAAAGAAATTAACGTAGCTCCTCCGCATTTTCGTGACCAGCGTTTACTGAAAGTTTAATTGTCGAATGAACGTGAGCTGGTCTACATGGAACGCAGAAGGCAGCTCTCTCTTTTGGAAAGTAGTGGTAGTAGTTTTTTTTTGGGGGGGGGTTTAAGATGCGCCTGCTGTAAATTATAGAGGGTAATATACAGTCTGTAGATATTCAGGGATTGTAGATATAAATTAAAGGGATATGTATTCGAGTTTGAAGTTGGAGCCCTAATAAATATGCAGGTAAAACATGATTGAACTTTCACTTTAAGTCACCTTTTTGGGCCCCCTAAAGAAAATTGGCGCATGTACCCTTATTACACTTTCACTTGTTTGGACCTATTTCATTCACCTAAACAAACACCTCAAACATAATTAAAGACAACGCCAGGGGGGGAAGGAAGTGGCATTAAATACCACCTCTGCTTTTAGTCCTTGATATCCAGGTACTACCACTTTATATCCACCATGTTTCACATTTTAGCCGTTTTGGGAGGCAATCATGCGATCGTTAAAAGAAAGGAGGTGGGGTGTTAAATCCCTTTTAACATTTTAAGAGAAGTGAAGGCAAAAATTACAGCTTCTCATTATGTGATCTCGTTGGTCTGCCCGTTTTAAACAATAGCAGGCGAAGCACATGCCAACATTAGCTCAGCTGCTGACAGTATGTGCCCCCTTGGAGATTATTCAGTCCAACATTGTCTCCAGTGGGCTGAGACTCAAGACGCCCAAAGACTGCGCGCTGCCTCTCCCATCAATGCTCAGCTTGTTTGAGCAAATAATCACTCCAGTAGCCAGCGGCCCTCCGGGGACAGACTGAACAGTCCAACAGCCTGGGAGGGAATCGACTCTGATTTTCCCCTAAGCCTGCTCATCAGTTATTCTTATGTAATTGCAGATGGGGATGTGATGGGTGTGTCAGAAGAGTTGCATCACTGTCCCGGTTCTGTGTGTGTGTGTGTGTGTGTGTGTGTGTGTGTGTTCATGCTGATTGCGACGAGAGGGTTCCACACCCTGTCAGGATTTGGCAAATGGAGGTCTTTTGCATCACTTCAGTGAGAAATGTAACATGAAATATGCACACACATCATGATAATATCATGATTAAGATGCTGTACCTTCACATTTGATGGCAATGAGTCTTTAAAATGTGCAGGTGTAATCAGGTGAGTCAGACTAAATAAATTCCAAGAACATAATGTTTTGTTTTTTTTCTCCCTTTTCCGTCCAGCAGATGGTGCTTTTTAAAGCAAGCGGGTGCCTCTTGCATTTGGACTCTAACCCTCCTTGCCTCTTGCTCCTGGGTCCTTTATAACAGTGAATATTAACCTGAGGTTATAGACAAGGGGGCTGTAAAATAGCTGACATCAGTGCTCAGCAGCTTCCAGCATGTTGTAATGGCCACTCTCGATGCTGTGGGCTTCTGGTTGCACGGCATTACGTAGTGCTTGATGAAGCTTTAATGCTAATGTCTTTGTCATATAAACACACTTTGGGCTCGGGGAATGAGGTAGTCGCTGAGTGATTTAATTGCAGGGGCGTGTGTGTGTGTGTGAGAGAGAGCGATAGTTTTTACAGGTTTGTGCTGTGTTGGCTGGGACCCCCACGACTTATCTCTCCCACAAGCGTGGCCTTTGGGTTACCTGAGACAGTTAAGGCCGAGGGATTGCGAGCCTCGCCACTGTGCTTGCGCTGTACATTATAAAGGAATGCTACGGACCACCGAAAGGACTGCTCACATAACATACAGGTGCCATTACATAACCAAGTTAGCCGCATTGTGTTAACAAGACAAATGACGGTCTGAGTATGCACGGCACTCTGAAAGGGCCGGGATGGAAATGTTCCTCCTGGGGAGGCAACAGAAAGGGAACGAGCAAAAACAGGGCTCCATGAAAGCGCTCGGCCTGTAAATCCGGGCTGCAAAGGGCAGCAACACATCTTTGTGATTAGGCAAACCTCAGAGGCCTTTCATGTGAGCAATCTGTAAGACCTCAGTGGGCACATCCTGCGCGGTATGCGGCTCAATCAAAGGCAGTGTGTCCTGCTCAACCTCTTATTAAATACACTCGATTAAGAGGAAAGTTGTGCAGGAGTGCCATGTAGCCTCAGATAGACACGTTTTTAGGGTTGTTTGTGCGGACATAAAATGCCTTTTGTGGACACAAGTGAGTACGTGGGAGTGTTTGTGTATATTTGGAAAATCTTCTTCGCCAAAGTGAACATGTTGCTCTGAAATATTTTCCAACATCTGCCGCCCATCAGGATGTCTGCTCTCTGAGCCACTGCTGCATTCCTGAGCCGCTCCCTCTACCTGGATCAAAAAAAAAAAAAAAAAAGAGAAACCCTTCCCTGTCGTTGCCCCTGAGCTCTGCTCTCCCTGCCCCAGTTCAAACTGCACTGTCGGTATTTGCACCAGGTGCAAGCTTCTGCCATCAGAGAAAAACAACACACGTCCCTTTCAGACTGCTACTTCCTGTGTTCTTTAATTATACGTGTCATGCTGCATGGGTTTCATGTGCGTCGGGGTCATAAAACATCGGGTAAACATCACTAATGGACACACCAGCGCGTGAGTCAAGTGCCGTTTTTTTTTTTTTGCCAGTAGCAACACACTGTTTCAGTAGCTGGAAAACTGAATTTGAAGTTTCTATGACCTCAGAAACGTTACCCCTGTTTCCTGTCCTGCCCCTGTTTCTACCTCATAATAGTATTTCTTAATGCCTGTTAAAGTGAAACCTGGAAGGGAGACTTAAGCCCTCCCTATGTCCGCAGGGCTGTTTACAACTCTTTAGTAGACCGCTGCAGTTTAAGAGCCAACAGAGGCCAATGCAGCTAATTCACTTTTAAAGGCGACTGCTAATGAATTAGGTCAATTTGGTAGTGCTATTCCGCTGTGTGAAAAAAAAAAAAACGCTTCCCCGGGAATGCATTCTTTGTATGCAGCCCATTGTATACAATAATAGTCATTGTCCTTCTTGCATGGTGTCTAATCCCAGCCCATTCAGAGCAGCACTTAAGATTCTTGGCATACTCCCATACTCATTGCTACTCGTGGACTTAATCCCCCCCCCCCTCTCAGAATCAGTCAAGTGTATGGCTTAGCCAGATCAAATGAAAGCAAGCTAGCTCGCTGCAGAGTGGCATTCCAAAGCACAGAAAGTCGAGGGAGAGAGCCTCCAAGGTTGTGTTATATGAGAGCAGACTGACCCTGCTCAGTGTCTGTCTGAGAAGCTGTTGAGTCTACAGAATGATATAACAGGCGGATTTTCTCTGGAAAGAGTGACTTTAAATACCCCCACCCCCACCCCTCAGCCGCGTGCATGTGAGCGCTGCACTTTGTTTGTACCGTCCTGCAGTGTGCTTTGAACAGACTGAACTCAGGCATTGTCATATTTCATAAATAAATCAGTTTTATTTTGTAGCATATAAAATTAAATCATTTTACAATTTATTCCAGTATGACACATAATATCCAAATAAAGTAGCTACATTTTTTTTCTCGATAAATAATATTAATAACAATAATAAAAACATTCATTCATCCTTTGACATGTTTCGCTTTGTCTTTTTTTTTCGGGAAGGGAGTTCAATAGCTGCCACAAAACATGAACAATAATGCCCACGTCAGGAGGGAATGAAACCGCACGCTTGTGAAACAAGTCCAGAGGTTACATTTCGGTGTCTTGCTCTTAAGATACAGGATGGTATGCTAATTGAAGTTGCGCGCGTGCATATCTACATATGCACACACAAGTCTACAGTCTGTGTCATGTCTGATGTAAAGGATCAAAATATACACAGTGAATTGATATCAGCGACTAACTTAAATGTACAAATATTAATTACATCTTGCTCCATAACGAAGCTACTTCTGATGCTCCATTAATACGAAGCAGTTCTTAACTAAGAATGCTGATGTAGCCACAGCAAACAGTGCACTTCATTGAGTCCTCATGATGTAAGCCCACAATTCCTTGGGAATCTAGTTACAACAAGAAGCTGATAGTTGATTGGGAGTCTATTTACACCCCTGCATTCATCTGGACAGCCATCGGCTGCCAGTGCTGCTGACGATCTCTTTCTCTTGTTGAGGGGTTTGGACGTTCGTCACCAATCAGTCTCTGAACTTGTGGATGTCGTTGGAGAGGCGGTAGAAGGGGTAGGAGGCTTCGTTGGCATGGGGACAGTTGTAGGTGCACTTGCAGGACTCGATCATCATGATGTTCTTGTTGAAGGTCTCGCCGTCCTCGCAGCGGAACTTGACGCGGATGGTTCTGGTGTCATGGGGGGTGCAGCAGCGGCCGTCCACGCAGGCCCCGCAGTACTTGGGCCTGTACTTCTTCAGGCTGGAGCAGCCGGCGTAGGTGAACTTCACTGGCTGGCTTGACTTCTTGGTTCTGCTGCACTTCTTTCCTTTCTGCAGGGGAATAAACAAGAAGGAGATGGCGATTAGTCGCGCACGCAGACCCAGAAGTGACGCATTTGCAGTATCACGCATGCTTCCGTCACATTCGGTCACGGTGGCTCAAGCTTACCTTCAGACTGGAGTAAGGTGACTGGGTGCATGGCCGCACTTCACAGATTCTGGTCTCTTTGACCAGCTTGCACTCTGTGTTGTTGTTGGTGACCCTGGTGGAGATGCCTGTTCCACAGCTCTTGGAGCACTGGGACCAGGGTGTGGTTTGGACGATGCACTTCTGGCTGTCAAACACGTGGACTTCAGGCTGTGGTCTGAATGCTGCCATTAAAAGAAGAAATAGGAAACATTAGCATCGTGGAATCCCTCATATTCTAAGATCTTTCATGTGTACATCCAGAAAATTAAAATGAAAATAAAATAAAATTCCATCGTGAAAGACAGCTTTCTTACCAGCTAGAGACTTGAGTCCTCCCTTGACAACAGAAATCAGCTCGTTCCTGTTGGTGAGGGCTGTCTCCAAATCATCATTCAACGTGTCCTTGCCAAAGATCCTCTCCAGGATGTCCGTCTGCTTGCCATCGTCACACACCCACTCTTCACAGCACTGGCCTGCTACTTTGACCAGTCTGGGGTTGGCACAGCCCAGGTTGGGCAGGGAGAGCTCCTGCGGGCACAGCGGGACACATCCCACCGCCCCATCGATGCATGTGCACTGGTGTTTACAGTTGGGCTGGAAGCTCTCGCCGTTCTGGTAGATCCTGCTGTTGTACTCGCAGGGCCTGCCCTCTGACTTGGCTGCAGCGGGAGAAAAAAACAGGAGGAGAGGAATGTTATTCTTTCCTGCTCTGCTCGGAGAGTCTGCTGAAGACATCACATGGCTGCCAGGTAGGGATCAGTTAAACTGTGAAATTCTTCAGGCTGCCTGAGGAGTCTCTTTCCCTCCACAGAGGGGCTGTCTGTACTTTGAGGTTTAGTCTAAGTTTCCCTCCATCTGCATTCCACAGTGTTGAAATCACACAGGCCCCCATACTCCTGTATCAAGCCCTCTTCTTTAAAAGAAAATACTTCAGACTAATTCAACAGCATGCACATCTGGAGCTGGATGGTCTTTATACATACCTCGGCAGATGCCACGAGTGGTAGCAGCAGCAAAGCTGGCCCCAAAGTTACACTCCAGCCCTTTGGTGTGGTCACAAGGCTCGGTCAGGCTGCAGTCCTCGTTCAGCTGCCTGGCGCAAACTTTGCAGCAGCCGCAGCCGTCCAGGACGACGCTCACTCCGGGTGCGCACTTGGGCATCTCCAGCGGACACTCACACACGGAGGGGCAGGAGGAAGAAGAGGAGGAGGAGGAGGAGGAGGAAGAGGAGAGGACCTGTACAGCCAAGGGGAAGAAAAAAAAAAAAAAAAAAGATCTTCTATTAAAGAATGAAACTTTTGAAGTCATGCCACGCAGAATGTCCCCGCAACCACAGAAAACCTCTCAGCATTTCATCCCGCGAAAAGAAGAAACGTGCGCATCTTCCTCTCGTTCGGCCGAGCACAGAAAAGTAGACCCGCTGACACGTTTCCCTGCCAGACTGAAAGAGAGAAATAACTCACCAAGTCGAGGCTTCCGAGGAAGGTAACGACAACAGTAAGCATCAGCATCTTTGGATAAATGTTCTTCTGCGCGTTCCCAGAAGAATCCTGTTCCCGTTTGTTTTTTTTTGTTTTAAGGACAAGTCGATATAGTCTGTCGCTCTGTCTGTCGGAGGAGTCCTTAGGTATTCCCTCGCTCAGTCGTTCGCTGGTAGTCTCGGGTGTTAGAGGCTCCTTTCGAGCGGATGAGGCTCTCGGTAAAGCGGTTGCAGTCTGCTGAGGTCCGGCCACCTCCGGACTTTTATACCGTAGTGGGAAGCTGACGTCGTCCCTGGGCTGCCTGCTGAACTGTTCCCAAACTATGCCAGGAATGTTTCTCGGCGCATTTTCCATCCAAGACCTATAAGCTCCACCCTGTCTAAAACCTTTCTCCCTCTCTCTCTCTCTTTTTTTTCTTCTTCTTCTTCTGCTTTCTCGAATGGACCCCCCCCCCCCCCGATCCCATCTGAACACACTTTTCCGTCTCACATTTTTTCCCCCCCCACTCCTGTTTATCCTCCCTTTTCATTTTTTCCTTCCTCTGCTCGCTTCTCACATCTATCAACCCAAGTTCAGGGGACTTCACTTCTGGAAGTCCTGGAGAGTGGGCCGCTTTATTGATTGGTGATTTTCTTTCTGTTTTTGTTTTTTTTTGTTTTGTTTTTTCTTTCTTTCTGTTCCTCGTTTCACTTCATTGCAAGGACGAGTGCAAGAGATAACGCCTCTGAATGTCACCCAAATGCCAGGGAACATCCTAAAGTAATTCCCCAGGGTGTAGAGGGGAAAAAAAGTATTATAAGGTTACTATAAACCTATTTCACTTTTCAGTTTTTTTGTCTGTCAGTGATACTTTTGCTGTTTTTTTTTTTGGGGGGGGGGGTTTGTTTTGTTTTTAATAGCATGTCGCAGTGGCCCCCGTTTTAAAATAGCCGCGTGGGTTTTTTTGTTGTGTTTTTTTTTTTTTTTCTCCGCGAGTCCAAAGGTGTGGGCAGAAATACGTTGAACAGCGTCTATTTCTGGCTCCCCGGCGCCTTTATTCGGCCGAGCTAAGCGCTTCCAGATGCGCGCCAGAGCTCAGACGTAACAATATTGCCATATTTGGTATGGCAGTAGCCTACATTATTAACATATTTCTCTCCCTTTTGGCCGGCAGACCACAAAGCATTCCTGACAGCTTAAAGGCTTGTTAAATATGTTCTCCATGCAGGGAAATTCCTTCGCTTTCATTTCCTTGAGGCAATTTGACTTTTTCACGCAATCTGTCCATCACGTTTCAGAGGTGGGGGGGGGGGATGATGGTGGTCCAATTTTCCACAAGAGATGTTGTGGTGTTGGTGGGGGGAGACAAATACTCTCTTTTTTTTTTGTCTCAATAAGTCCCCTCCACCGCACTTTTCAAATGATTCCGATTGATGAAAACTCTCTTTCACCAGCCGTGTGTGTGTGTGTGTGTGTGTGTGTGTGTAAAGGCGCAACTTAAAGTCACGATTATTGCCACGAACGACTGGCAGATTCCAAAGAGGACCTTTTTTTTGTTTTTTTTTTGCACGGGGGAAGAAGCGTGTTTATTTGTGTGTATAGCGGCGGGCAGTCCACTCCTCTCCGGTGAGTTTGCGCTCCTTCTGTTTCTGCCACTATTCTTTTGTTCCTGCGGACTTTGGGTGACTTTCGGTGAGTTTGTGAATCAGTCCGTGACCTGCAGAGCCCTGAACCGCGGTCGCGCTCCCGTTATGTGAATATGAGTCATAGCAGCTAGACCTGATGTCTTTATAAGGTCCTTTCTTATTCAGGAAAAGTACATAACTTTTTTTTTTCTTTTCTGCGGTTCGCTCGGTACCCGATGACACTGAATACTTAAGGTTTTGTTTTGTTTTGTTTTGTTTTGAAAGCTTAAAGTAGCCCACAGGCTGAAGGTCTCTGACGGATATTTTACTATGGCCAGTGGCAAGTGTCAGTCATCACTGCGTCCATCACACATGAGGATATGAGGTCCATATATCGCCTGTGTCTGTGTGAGTGAGTATTTGGAGCTGGAGGTGTGTGTGCAGCTTGTTTGGTGGGGGGGGGGGGGGGGGGGGGGGGGTCTGTGTGAGCACATGTGTGCAGTGCTGCTTGTCTCCAAGTTGTGTTATGCTAATGTGTGTGTCTGTGTGTGTGTGTCCATTTGCCTGTGTAAATGTCCAGTTTAAGATTTTAAAGGGGCACTCCAATTGATTTTACACTTGGTAACATCAGTTACATGGCGTGTAAGCAGTACAATGTCCTCCATGGCTCTGGGGGGAGCTTCAAGAAGCTTGAAACAATAATAATAACGTCAAGGTTTGGGCTTAGAGACTAAATATATATACTACATATATATATATTTAGCAGAAAACCTGCGGTTACAAACCGTGGCCATGGAGTTTGAAAGGCATGGGCTTTTCACCAGGCAGCCATGATTTAACAAAAGACATGCTATTGGTTGCATTATGGGTAATGTAGGATCTGGTGTTTTTGGAGCTTGACCCCTACATGGCATTAAAAGTCAGGGTATCCCGCCCAGCGATTTTGATCACGTGATGATGATGTGGATGTGTGCCCCTTTAATGTCTCCTGATTGCTTGGACAGCAGGTCTTACGTCATGCCTTGTTTGACTGTCCTCTGCTATGTTGACCTGAGGTCTCTCAAGAGTGCATGTGCATACTGTATGTGAGTCTACGTGTGTGTGTGTGTGTGTGTATGGCTGCATGTGTGCATCCGCCCATGTGTTACGGCAGTAGGAAACAGTGCTGTCATTGTACGTCAGTGGAGAATAACATGCAGTAAGCTTCATTCCTTAATTACCCGTTCAGTTCAGGAAATAGTCCAAAAGCTGGACATGCTGGTCTTTGTGTTGTAATTGCCCTGGCATAATAGTTTCCACTAAGGCTGTCTGAGAACCCCCCATCACACACACACACACACATACAGTATACGCACTTCTTTGCCCCCCAAAAATGAGGAAGGGGTCTCTCTCTCTCTCTCTCTCTCTCTCTCTCTCACAGAAAGTATCATTGGATTATGCTCACAGCTCCGTAGCATGGCTATCTGAGCAGCTCCACAACCTCCAGCTGGGATGCTTAAGCGATTTCACTGTTCACCAAAGTTTGAGAGATTGTGTGTTGTGTTGTGGCTCAGTGTAATGGAAACCCATTGTCAGATCCCACCAGGAGCCCTCACGGCTGAAGAGGCAGCGGCCCTCAGGTTCGGTTCTCAGGAAGTCTGCGGCGAGCAGCCCTCAGCCTCCCCATTTATGTCCAAGTGACAGATGGAACAGAACAGGACAGCCCGGCATGTTTAAACAACAGATTCCATTGTAGCATATTCAAGATAAATGTCATAACTGGTATGCTGTGTGTACTAGCAACACTTCCTTTCTCTGTCAGCCCGAGCAGCGGCAGGAAGTCTGCTGAGTTATGGGTCGTTCTCGTGTGAACGGGGGCAGGGATGAGGCCGACGACTCAAACACTGTCAGGTCCTGAAGAAATGAAGATCTGAAAAGGCTGTGGGAAGACAGATTAACATTCATTTCATGGAATTTGTTTGTGTAACCTTTAGGTTTTGTGCTGATTTTGTCTTTGTTATCTTGACATAATCAAATGAAAATGCCTTGAGGGAAAATGGCTATTTCATAATCTCGTTGTTTTTAAATATCCTGTATCGTGTAATTTCTTCTTTTCGGGGCAATTTCAAATAATTATGACATAACCTGCCAGCACATGGCCATAGCATGTCTCCTGCTAATGTCTTTCATGATGTTCAGGATGCCCTTGACGCGCACTTTCACTGTGAGTCTGTTCAATAGGATAGTAGCTAGCGCTGAGCTGGGATATGGCTAACAAGATGAAGCTAAAGGTGTTTTGTCACATGCACAATGTCAACCATCTGCCTGTGGGGCTCAGCGCATGACAGGAGTCATTGAGCGGTAAACGTTGTAATTTTGCCGTAATTGTCTAGTTTCAGATACGTCTTGTATAAATGGTATATTATTGTCAACAACTACCATGAAAGCACTTCTTTAGCCTGCCTCAGCCCAAAGTCCATTCATTCCTACTGAAAACATAAGAAAAACACCCCCAAAAACTGTTGAAAATATCTGGCTCACTTATTTCCTGTTTTTAGCAGACTCCTCTCAGACGGGATAGTGCAGATAGTGTGGTTGTTGGGAACTATTTTCAGACGCGGATTTGCACACATTAAATACACGCACTATAGCAGGTATTTATGGCAGCAGCACGGCGTTTGTTCGATTTGATGTTAAAAAGAACCTGCCTACCTATGGCAGTGTCTATTTTCCTGTTTTGTTTGCGATTGAACTACAAGGCATTTGCCAGAAGGTCCAAGGTCCTTTCAGATGTTGCTTTCACGCAATATGCGGACGAAACACCTCAGAACACAATCCTTCCCATCTGGAAACATCAATTTTATAAATTTCGTTTTATTTCACCACTTCATTTTCTGTGGTTATTAGTTTCATGAGTGTGTCCGACTGCTTCGAGTTGAACATGCTCTGTGCACCTGCGTAATCATGTCTGTGTCACTTCAGACGTCTGGGACATCATCATCAGTCCAATCATGCCAGACGAATAAAGGGTGCTGCTCCTGGTGCC
Organism: Enoplosus armatus; assembly: GCF_043641665.1. Lineage (NCBI taxonomy): Eukaryota > Metazoa > Chordata > Actinopteri > Centrarchiformes > Enoplosidae > Enoplosus > Enoplosus armatus. The sequence goes on along the minus strand of NC_092186.1, from coordinate 22,605,781 downwards.
GCTTCATCCGCAGCTGGAGGATCGCGTCTGCTTTCACTCGTTTCTTTTATAGCTGCACAATGTACCAGCCAGGTGTGCCTGAAGAAGTATGAGGGCTTTCCTTCATCTAAAGTAACCCAAATTCCTCAGCGTGGAGAGAAAAGAGAAAGGTCTTTTCTTGGGCCACGTCCATCCACGATGAGGAATGATGGAAAAAAAAAAAAAAAAAAAGGAAGGAGAAGTCTGGGTGGGGGGCAGGTGTTAGTGTTGGGAGGAGGGTGGTGGTGGTGGTTGGTGATCCTGGCTGGAGTGGAAAAAAGGAATGTGGGGCTCCTGGAATGTTTAGAGCAGTCGGGGATAATTGAGTGAATTTGGAACAAGAAAAGACAAACCGAGGTCCCGCGGTGGAAGAATGTGCTTCTGGGACGTCTGAAGAAACATTCCATCCATTCAGACAGCTTCACCGGGCCCAGAACCTTCCTTAGATGGCACCATAGGGAATATAACCCCCCCCCCCCACCACCCGTCCTCCCTTCCTCCTCCCATACACACTGCTCTTCCTTTCACACTCTTCTTGCCCTACACTTCTCCCACAGCAGGCAACAAGCAAGACAACCTCCGTCATACATCTTCTTTGCCCTTTAAGTTTGTGTACATCATTTCATAAAGTGTGTGAAGCAGCTACACAAGAATAGTGGCGTGCTCTTATAGTCTTTTTTTTCTTCCAGCTTTTTATTAACAACCGAAAACGTATTTCAACAAAAGCACTTGGATCAAGTGGGATACATTTCTTACTCCTACTGTATTTATGTCCTCAGCTTTAGGCAGAGCCAGATATGACCTTTCCCTTTCATTTGGGGAACATTACAAATATATCATTTACTATGTCCCCTCGTTGTCCAAGTCTAGGAGGTTTTCAGCTGTTGCCTTTTTGCAGGCAATCAGTAAAGGCTGACACAGGCAGACGCAGGTCGCGTCTTAGTTCTTCTTCTATTATCACACCAAGGTGCAACCTAAAATATAACCTAAAATGTCATATATTTCCCCAAAAGGCTCCCAGACGTGGGGGGGGGGTGATCGCCATTCCATGTGTCATCACGTCAACATGAAACAGTTTTTTTTTGTTCTTCTAAAAATATATTGTCTTCTCATATTCTTGGATTGCTTTTGTTCTCTGTATCGCTCACCTTAACTCAAAAGGAGCCGAATTCTAGAAAGCATCCCAGACAAGTCTCACGGTTTTGCAGCACAAGTGTCTGGAGGAATACCCCAGTGACCCCAAAATGCAAACGTCACTACGCATCAACACGCCAAATGCATTCAATCTATGTTGATTCTAGGGCTGCAACCAACGAATCCTTTTTTTTTTTGATTAATCAACTAATCGTTTGATCGGAAGAAGAACGACAGGAAATGGTGAAAAAACAATACCCAAAGCCCAACATGATGCCTTCACGTGACTTGCTTTGTCCAAAACCCAAAGACTTTCAGTTTATTATCACCTAAAGAAAAAGAAAAGAAAAGCAGCGACTCATCAAAAGCCGGAGCAAAATAGCGTTTGCTTGAAAACTGATTAATCGAATCATTTCAGGTCGAACCGATTCCTCTAACTAGACGCGGAGAAGTAAGATGGAACGTGTCACGTTTAAAGCCTGACTTGCAGCCTCCGCTCTGCCGGCCCGGTGTGGAACGGATTGAGCCTCGGGACTGTCACTTGTTGGGGCTGAACGCCTCGCTGACGGCTGACGGACTCGTCGGCCACACGTGATGCTCCGGTGCGCGTCACCGGAGCGCCGTAGTTCGCCTGGAGACCGGAGCGGGGCTGGCTGCTGACAGCGTTGTGCGGCGGGCTACTGTAAATAAAGAAGCAAGACCCCCGACAAACTAACGGGGAGCAAACGAGCGAGCCAGGCAGCATCGGGTTAACTGATAGCAGCTTCTCTCATTCATTCGCTGAGTTGCCTGTTTGGGTGTTTTTCAGCCCCCCCCCACCCCTACCCCACCCTCCCCTTTTTTTTTCAGATTCGAGCGTGCCAAGTAAAGGGAAAGCAAAACATGGCTGGTTTAATGGCAGGCTTTGGTCATTACACCCACGCCGTCGTCCGGGGAATCCCCGCGTCCCTGGCCAAGGAAGCGCTCCGGAGCAGCCAGTCGGAGGTGGACCCGGCCAAGGCGCAGAGGGAGCACGAGGCGTACGTCGAGGTCCTGGGGACGAGGCTCGGGCTGGAGGTGGTCGAGCTCCCCGCGGACGAGGCGCTCCCGGACTGCGTGTTCGTGGAGGACGCGGCCGTGGTGTGCGGTGACACGGCGCTCATCACCAGACCCGGGGCGGAGAGCAGGAGGAGAGAGGTAGGGAAGAGTCGGCGTCGGGTTCCACAGCGCGATTCAGTGCGCCGAAAATAAAAAAGTTTTAGATGTGGAGGTGCAGAGGCAGGCGCGCCCCCCCCCCCCACCCTCCTCACCCCCCTCGCCTATTGTGCTCACGGAGCGTGCAATTCATAGTCTGCAGGTATGCGCCCTGTGTGTGTCTGCAGGTGACCATTAGCGGGGGGTTGTAAACACAAACAAACAAACCTAAAAAATAGTGTTTCTTGTAAAAGAAGGCAGGTTTCCTCTCTGAAGTTTTCTCAATCACTTCACAATGAACTCGACCAACGTTCGGCTGTGTGATGCCAAATGAAATGTTCTGCAAAAATGTTTGTTGAGTTTTCTGAGGGTTTACTCTGCAGGAGGGACCCTCATCTCTGAAGGATGTGCCATGTCACCAGCTGGTGCCATGACGAGACCCTCCCCCCCCCTTTTTTTTTGAATTATTTTTTAGCCAAGCTGTGTGCACCCAGCCTGTACAAAGAGGTATGGAGATTAGGAAGGAGGCAACGCCCATTTGAAAGACCACAATGCTTCTTTTTGCTGCACTGTAGATGCCCCCCCCCCCCTCCAATCATGGCAACAGTTTGGCAAAGAGAGTTTCTGCATGATTAGTCCATACAGTGGTGTGTGCACTCTTTATGGGCAGCTGCTGTCACTTCACCCGTGTACAGCATGTAGGTTGAGATACTTCAGAGCATCCTAGAAGGTCGTTCTTCATAACTCCCGCTGCAATTGGCTGATTAGGATCATGACAAAGAACTGAAGATGTATAGACAGGTGGGGGGGTTTTAGAAACCGAGAGGCTCCATGGCTGCTGAATTAGTGAATGGAGACATTTTGTAATACAAAACAACAGTATGAGTGTGCTCGGTTGCCTAGTGAGGGTAGCTGCAATGTAGGGTAGCTCTCTGTGTGTGTGTGTGTGTGTGTGTGTGTGTGTGTGTGTGAGAATGAATGACAATGAGGGGAACGGTAGGACAGCCTCTGTGAAAGCCCCTGTCATTTCACATCAGAGTCACTTTACTTGGCTCACTGGTGCTAATGGTCCCTGGCCTCAGTGGCGGCGAGGGATATTGATTGAAAAGCTCGGTGCTGCTACCTTCGGCCAACATCGCTCCATCCGAGCCCGAGCGCACTCTGCCTAAAACCCTTTCCCCACATTTGAATTGTGAAATTGTTCACACATTTTTCGCACAGAGATAGCCGTGGTTTGGCGTCTCGCCCCCGTGTTCTGCTCGTGGGAGATGTCAGCTGGGATGAATGGAAAGACTGGCAAAGTCTGAGGTACTAAAGCGTAGATAATATGTTTGCAAAAACAGGACTGTAAATACCACAGAGGGATCCCGATGGATGGGCGGGCATTGTTATTGTGTGAGTTCAAGTGCTGGCCTGCAGGATGCACTGAGGGAAATCAATACAATTCCCTTTTCACATTAAACTGGGCCCAAAGGCGTTTGACCCACAGTTGAGGTTATTTGGCAGTTTGGGTGTGATTTAGAGGAGACGCCGTTAATTTTGCTGTTAATGATGGTCTTCAATATTAGGATCCATGTTTCCGAACTTACACCTGTTTGTCGTACCCAATGCAGTGTCATGCACCATAAGCACAGTATTCAGCATCGTAGTTATTCTTGCCGTAAAACCCTGAGCTGTTCCAGGTGACGCAGGAGGTACGAGATCTCGCCTAAGCACCGTCGGCATCGCCAAAGTACCCGGTCATTATGGGCGTCAAAGCTTTTACGACATTTCTCAAGAGTGCAGACTGTCTCAAACCTTTCCTCAAACTCCCATCCAGCCTACTGTTTACAACAGCTGCCGTGGCAACAGATCAGCTGCAGCGATGTGACTTGCTTGCCTGAACCTCCCTGCTGTGTAACATATCATGCAGTGACTGTAATGCTCCTAGTTTAGCTAATGTTAGCGTAAGTCTGAGAACAGCGCGTACAATTATTAGGTTCATCTTCTTTTTTTTTTTTTTGACCCGGGAAGCGCTGGGAAAATGGGGAAATGGCAGTTTTTCGTCAGCCCTCCTTGAGAATAAACCCTTTTTCCTGGTGGAAGAGAACTACAATTGTGCGATCAGTCACTGCTTGTAGTCTGTCATGACGAGTGCTTTGTCCCTGCCTGCGTTTGCTTACAATTACAATTATACCGTCATGTTTGAAGGCTCTGCCTGTAAGTCTGCAGACATGCTGTGTTGAAATAATCACCGTCTCCCACTCACTCACCGGTGATTGAATGGTGAGGGTTGATTCCCCCCCCCCCCGGCATGCAGATTAGGCTGCAGCCACCACACCGCGTCTCAATGCTGCGCGACTAGTTCAGCGTTAGGCCGAGTCGAGAGAATGCACAAACATCCCCGGAGACTTTTTATTTTCTAAGCCAAAAGATTAATGAGTGACAATCAGGAAATGGCTTCTCTGGTCTGCTGCGCGGTTGGCCCACACCCTGTCTATTAACTCTGCCTCGATTCACATATCTTCAGCCGTTTCACCCGTTCAACCCAACCCACTGCCAAGATGCATGAGGCCAGATGCCGTTTCAGTTCCAGTTAGCCGAAAAGGCTTGTCACTGCCTGTCATTGTTTGGAAGTCGATTTGGAGTCATGCAGACAGACATGAGTCTACTGCAGGGTCAAGTGATAGTTATATGTGCTGCCAGTGAAAAGTTGGACTTTGCCCAGGTCCTTTGGGGGGAGGGGGGGAGGGTTAAACTAGTGCTAAAAGTCTTTGGATCAGATACTGCGGAGTGCAGGTGTGCAATGCAGCAGGAGAATTGATGTGGGAATTCAGAGGCGCCTTATCTAAGCTGGGAGGAATCCCTTATTTGTTGTTTGTCACTGTGGTCTGTTTTTTAAAAGCTGTGGGAGTTTGTTCTTGGTCCATTGGCCTCGTCCATCAGGTCTGCTTTGAGTTCCTGTTGCTCTCCGCTCCTCTAATCGCCCTGTCGAGCCACTGCAGGGGAGATTAGCCGGTTAGATCACACAATTTGATCATTCTCCGCCACGCCTTCACTTTTTCTGATTCACTGTGCGCAATGCAGAGTTTGTTACCGTTCAAGTCCATAAGTCAGCATGGAATGGAATGTGTTTTTAAACATTTCTTGAAGGTTGCATTAGTCCTGTCCATTAGGCTGTGGCTTAAAAGCTTTATTATTAAGGGATATGTTTGTCTAAATGGACTGCAGCCCGCAGCATTGTCTAAAAAACACTCACCAACACACACCAACAAGCAGCCAAAGGTAATTATTCCATAACACTAAACATTAGCCTGATAAGCTGAAACTGTTCAGCTGTGTTGTCAGATGACCTTTACTTTCTTGCTTATTGTGAACCCATTTGTGACTCGTAATGAGAATGGCACGTAGCCCCGCTGTTATTTTATGCTTTAGCCGCTTTGTGATGAGATAAGATGCCAAATTATTTTCCGTAATGTTTGCGTTTTTAGACTTTTTAGATAAAAAAACAAAACAATAATTTCTCAAGGCCTGCAGGAGCGCATTTCTTAAATGCTGTCATGAGCTTTGAGTGCATTTCATGGACCTGCGAGTCAGTTCCAAACAGGCGATGCACATTTCGAGTTTTCTGCACGGATAATATCCTTTAGCCTAGCTTTGCGTTAAAGTTGGCTTTCTATGTCTCTTAGAGGTTTTGGTCTGGCAGGCTGTTGTCCGGGGTCCTCCTCCTCCTCCTCCATCACTGATGTAGCGCTCGCAGCTGTTGCATGTGATGTCATACACCATCCAGCCGTTCGAGTCTCACTGGGATGTATTCTGCATGCACTCAATCACTGACTTGAAAATATTTACTCCGGCCTGCCGACAACATTTGAGTTTTTCTGTCATTCCTCCTGACCTTAATCATCGGTTGCCAAGCGGCAGATGTTCCTGTGACCTTCGCTGTGTCACTAACGTGTCTATAAATTCAAAGAAGAGTGAATCCAGCAGCTTGTTAATGTTCTAACTGCAAACGTCCTCGATGATTTACCTTTTGCGCAGGGAGGAAGTGATGTGGACGAGTTCACAGTCAGTTTTAGTGTTGCACTTCTTGAGGACTGCTCTCTGTAGATGCTCTGATGCAAGTTTTGAACTGCCGGCACTTCTTGTGCCAATCAAAACTCACATGTTTTTGCTTGCTTACATACTTTATTGATAGTTTTTCAGCACCGACTCGGGTAAAGGAGTTCACGTGTCTCTAAGCCCGTCATACAGTACATAGATGCATGAAATGGATTTTTGGAAAAGGCCTGCCTGTGTGCCTCCACCAGCTAAAGCCACATATATTGCTCTTTTGTGCTTGCTTTTGCAAGACGTGGTGGTCAGAGCAGGCAGGAGGGCGAGCCCGATGTGATCCAAAACTGGTGCACCGCCTAATCTGCAGGAACACAACCCTCACTGTGCCACTTCACCAGCTCGCTACAAGCCGGTTGTCTGGAGCCCCGAAATGACCAAACAAGCACAGAAATTGGATTTGTAAGTGATGAAATCTGCATGTTAATAGAGCCCAAAGGCAGACAATTAGCAAGTCGTGATAGTCTTGCTTCAGCAGATATGTGGTTTAAGTTATTTTTTTATTACACCATAGATGACTTCTGGTTATGGCTGCTGGATCAGGGCAGGTGTACTTCAAGTATCTCAGAATAGAAGAATTATTATAATATTTGTCATGGCTACATTCAGATTTTTTTTAATTAGTTTTTTAGTGTTGCTGAAATTAGTTTTCAGAATCAGAAATACTTTATTGATCCCCGGGGGGAAATTGTTGAAATAGTATACTTCTACAATTTATTGCAGTATTGTTGGTCAAAAATAGCACTCAACTCTCAATCCGGCAGCCATGGCAAGTAGTGATTTTGCTGAATTCTGGTGGACTGCTTCATATGGTTTCGGCTGTCGTCCGGTAGCTGCAGCTGGGTGACTTTTTTCCTCTATTTTTTCCTCATATCCTGGACTTCAGTCTCTCAGTCTGACAGCGAAGACCAACTTAATTTCCTAAAAAGAAAAATCCCTCTCTGATCCTCCACTCTCACTTTTGACTTTTCTGACACCGAAGCAGAAAGGCCTGAGTTCAGAACAAGGGATCAGGGCGGTGATGTGTGATTTTAGCTTTATCTGAATGAACTCCAGTTCAAATCCACCGTGAAATGATTTGCCAATCCTGCCACCTTTTTGCTGGCACTGCTCAGACGCTGTGATGACTTGATGCCATTGTCCGTTTCGGGAAGTGCCAGTTGATACTCACTGTGCTTGTTATGATGGTATACTGCTGTAAACAGTTACTGTAAGTTAAGCCTGCTGAGCCTGGAAAATAATGGTCATTAAAAAGTGCTAAAATCTGTCATAACAAGTGTAAAAGGTCTAGGTGTCAATTGAAGTCGGGAGACAGGATGGAAAACTCTGCTCCGCAGACACAGTATTTAGGTCATGTTTTTATAGACGTAATATTTAGGTTCAGTCCTCGCCGTTTATGTGTCCGTGCGGGCCCCTTTCTGGTCGTGCCTCACGTAGCTGCCCCCAAACTAACACCAGACTGCACAGGCGCCTTGTTTTGACTAGACAGCCTACCGATGGCGGATTCCTCGCCATCCTCCCACCGCTCTTATGACTTCCCCAGCGGAACCGACCTGGTTTCCTTCGGGGGAGGCTTGACATCCGTGTGTGAAAACGGGAGAGGAGGAGGAGGAGGGAGGAGGAGGAGGGCGAGACACCTGGAACCCGCCAGTAGCATGTGGGCCGGAGTCAACGTGCCTTCCCCAACTGTCTGTCACATTCCTGCCACATTTTAACCTGCCCTTCCTCTCACTGTTTGTCTGTCTGACTCCTCGTCTCGGCGCGTTCGTTCGCAGCGTCGTGGCGCTGCCGCCTCTGACTCAGTTTCCGATTACGTTTACATGCAATAACCCGAAATTCAGGATCATTGTTGCCACAAATCAACCTTTCAGCAGTGTGGATGTTTTCTTGAAACTGTGAAAAAAACCAAAAAAAACCCAGGAAAAATAACTCGTAATATGATAACAATGGCAAATTCCTGTACTGCTGAGATGTCTTGTTGGCGGGAACATTTACTGGCATTGAAAACACATTGTGAACCAGCAGTGGAATAGAAATGAGGTCTTTGCATTCCACTAGAAACAGTTTTGGAAGATTTGTCGTCGCTAAATATTCACACCCAGTAACTGACTAAACGAGCGATAGCTTGGTGGCACGTGACCTGTTAAGAGGATGCACACTAGGAGAATTTCAAATTCCATCTCACAAAAAGGAACTTCATGTCTCTCAAACTACAAAACTTTATACCAACACCTTCAGCTAAATCACGTAATCGGATGTCTGAAACGCACATTATCCCTCCATGTATTCATATTTTGAATCAATTATTTATGCCTTTCCAAAGGGTTAGCAAGTTTAGCTAATACTGTATTGTTTGTTCACTTGACGGTGCTGCGGATGCTTTCAAGCTACAGATTGACATGTTACTTAAATCTTTACTAGCTAAGACATTTCTTGGTTTTTAATAGCATAACCTGGTAACAGTGTAGTTAGCTATAGGAGTTAGTTATGGATTTACAAATAGGTGGGGCAACTCATTCCAGGTCAGTTCTTCTTCTTGTTTTAGCATCATCACAGTGTGTTCTGTATGGGTTGGTCAACACGTGCCAGGACTTTGCCTCTCGTGTGTACCAGGAAGTCTTGTGTAAAAAACATGAATAGACCAGACAGCCCCCCCACCCACCCTGCCGTCACCTTTGACCCTGCCCCCTTTATGGCCACGGGTTCACCCACCAACCCAGCGCGGCCCAGCAGCCTTGCGAGACAGCTGCGGCGCACTCGCGAACAGGAACTCCTCTCAGCCTCGCAGGATGACCGGGTCAGCACTCAGCCGTCACCGTGGGTGTGTGAATGTCTGGTTTGGTATGTGAGACCGAGCAGTGGAAGACACAGGAAGTGGGCCAGGGAGCGGTGGTGCTGGGGGAAGGGGGGGGAGTCGCGCTAAGGTCAGAGAGGACGCAGCATAAGCCGAGACAAAAAAAAACCTTTTTTCACTGAGCACTGAAAGACATAGCATCCAGGGCCGGAGAAATACTGATGTGTTGTGATTTCTAAAGCACATATTAAAAGAGTGACAAGGAGCTCTCAATTACTGAGTCATTCATTTGTAATTGGTTGCATGCTCTGTGCGTGTTGGCCGTTTTTATTTAGTTTAAACAGTGCCGGCAGATGTTGTTTGAAGGCAGATTATGCAACAAACACCTGGAGTGCATTGATATACTTAATAGTGGCCCCCACTTCACCAAACAAACACTTCACTTGCACTCTCTAATGGGCTAAATCTCTGCAAGCTCGTATAATCTCTCTCTACTTTCTGTCTCCTCTGTCTGTCACTCTATGACTTCTCACTCTCACCCCCCCCCCCCCCCCCCGTTAGAAATTACATACTCCCTGAGAGATAAAAACTGTCAGCATCAACTTCACTGATTGCTGGAGTCGCAGAGCCAAAAAGAAGCTCTTAAAATCTTGCAGGCTGTATAACCGCCTGTCTTTCCTGTCGGTCCAGTTGACAGTTGTGGTTAAATGCCCAGTTTGCATTTGCTGCCACCAAACAACAGCAACAATCTTAACAACCCTCATTTTGTTGATGGGATTTGGTCGTGTCTTAGGAAGTGGTGCACCTGCTGCCCTTATTCTGCTTTAACGTACAGTAATTTGTTGATGATATACTGCTGTAATGTACCAATGTTGAACCACGATGTCTCGCGCCTACAATCGACTTTGGACAGTCTGATATTTGGTCAGCAGTAGTGCTGAAATGATCATTTGTTTCATTGATTTCAGTCAGTCGACAGAAAATTGCAAACGACATTAAATTGAAGTCACTTTTTAAGCGACGAGACTAAGAACCTCTGTGCTATTGGCTCTGTGAGGCTAAAGGCTAAATGCTAAATGCTGCTCACAATGACGACGGTAACCTGCTGATGTCAAACAGGTGTAACGTTGTAGCATGTGCGCCATCTTAGTTTAGCATGCTAACGTTTGATTATAACCCTAAACACAGAATACAGCCCGAAGCTGATGGGAATGTCATCAGTTTTGCGGGTAATAAGTCATGGATCAAAGTTTTGGACAGACTGAAATTTCGACCAAATGATGAAAAAGTTGTGGGATGGCCAGCATCATTACAATTAATCCCGAGGGGGAGTATGAGCCACATTTTATGGCAATCCGTCCAGTAGGTGTTGAGATATTACTGGTCTGGATCAAAGTGGCGGTCGCCACCCGTGGAGCAAAGCTCAAAACGCCGTAACCAAGTCAAACGTGGAGCATTGTGTCTTTCCGACATTTTAAAGACAACAGCAGCAGCAGTAGCTGAGCGGCTGCATCCTGCTTTAAACAGGATACTGACATGCAGCCATGCGATGTGCCGATTGACAAAGATGACTGTGAATATGAATATGAACAGTTGAAATGTGTCCTGCCTCCTCAGTGTGTGACTACTACAGGTGTGAGCCCGTCAAAACACACCTCGTATCCTACTCGTAATGATCAATTATCAGGTTGACGTGATTGTGCCCCCCCTCCCCCGAAGTTGGCACTTTAAATTGACGGAACCTCAAAGACTGCTTACTTAAAAGGTCTACTTTCCGATGAGCTCATAGCTAGCTGGAATAATCAGATTCTGCACACGATTCAGGGCTCAGTGCAGTGTTGAAAGAACATGGTTGAGACTGTTTTGGTTTTGGCACTGTCTGCGTGAAACAGCGCAGGGCTCCCGGTGACTTGGAGCTACATCAAGAGTGAAGTAACTGATGAAATATTGAACCAATTTTATTGAAATGGTAAAAAAAACAACAAGGGGAATAAGTTGAACGAGTCGAAAGTGAAAACTCTCTAAGAGGTCATGTGTCGCACTTTTTCTTTGTGAAATTCCTCCAAGTGCTACTGTAACTTTCGGCCCTCCGTGTCAATTCCACTCGGGCTGTTTCTGAGCAAACGGCCTCGGAGACGCTGAGCAAATTATAAACTCTTCACCCCTTCGCCTTGCATTACTTGGAGGGGCTGGCTTTTGTGTTTTACACGTCAAGATTAAGCCAGCGCGAACTAGACCGCTGACGCCCGCTATCTCTTTCAACACACACACACACCTTAAAATAAACCGCCCTCTCGCACCCTATTAGTCATTCACGGAATAACTAGTCGTCGCTTTAAACCGTGGAAAGACGCACGCCAACAGAGCTAACCCATAGTGGTATGCGTATCAATGTGAACTAAATTCTACACACAGAAAAGCTTTCACCTGCAGACGTACCTGCATCTCTCCCCCGCCACCCCCACCCATCCCCATATATCCTCATTTTCGTTGATACAGGCGGCAGCAACCCACTCAATCATGTCAATTTCTCGTCTCATTGTTGGATGGCGTCCTGGGAGGACAAGCTAAAGCAAGGCTCAGTCATATTTTGTGCCTGCGCTGCGGCGGTGCCTGTTGAACATGCGAAGCCTCCAGAGCACTGCCCAGGCACAAACACTGTTTTCACATCTGCTCAGCCCTCAGAACACACAGCCAATATTGTTTCAGAATTATCTTTCTGACGGGAACATGAAGTGATTTGTCTCTGCAGCACGCCCCAGTATACACTGTTTATTCCCCTGATCATATCTCTGTTGTTGTCCTCTCGCTTCTTCTTTTTTTCTTTTTTTTTTTCTCCTTTTTCCCTTTCCCCCAGCAGACCTGTCGTAGTGCTGCAGAGGGTTCTGGAGCTTGAACCTGAAACTGCCTGCGTCCGTTTTTTGTTGACATATCCACCAATCACAAACCGGATGATAATTCACCATCACTGTGAACACGTTTTGTCTTTGATGCGTGCCTCACGTGTCCTCTCTTCAGTCTTTTTTGGCCCGTCCGGCACAGCGTGGAGCAAATATCCCTGTCACCGCATGAACTTCTTCCGCACTCGCCGGCCTTTGATGAAAGTGATATATCTCAGGCGCTTTCGCCGCCGCCCCCCCCCGCCTCTGAGTTAGCATTTTTCTCTGCCCCATCATTCAGTCTGACTAATGCTGTTTGCAGAGTAGCCTTTAATTATGCCAAAGTACGGGGGCTCTCTCAAATTGAATTTAACAGTGAGTGAGTCTTGGCCGAAGTGATGAGGGAGTCTCAGCTGTTGAGCGGTACGTGGCCCCCGTTGTACCCATGTGTTTTTGCTTTCGTGTCTCCGAGCAGGATGATGTGCTGTCTCTGCTCTACGACAGAGTGATTCTCATTCCCGTAGGAGAAATTACAGTCAGACTCCTGAATCTGTGAGCAATTTGAAGCAAGTGAGATTAACAGAGGAGATTGCTGATGACCCGGTGATTTAGAGGAGGATTCAGGGAGACTTCTTCTCACGAGTCCTTTTTAAAATGACTAAAAAGACATGAGCTGATATCAATCTTCTGATACCGAAGCTCTTTGAATTAAAAACTTCATTACCACTGTTCTGATAGAGAGTCTGCCCCCCCTCTTAAATTTCTCCGGATTACTTGGGTATTAGCATGTATTTCAGAATGTGTATAGATTTCAAATCCCATTACGGCTAACTAGTTCAATTTTAAGATATCTAAGCTGAAGCCTCAGTTAAAGCTGCGTTCATTATTTGTGCATTAACAGTGGGCCCGAGTGGCAACGTGCGACGTGAAAGGGGTCGCTCGTTGTGATGAGACCACCGAGCACCAAGCTGCATACTGGATCCATTAATAACCATTAATCGATTATTCGATGGAAAAGAAAATTAGCTGGCAGCTACTTTGGTCATCGGTGAATCGCTTCAGTCATTTTTCAAGCAAAAATGTCAAACGTCTGCTGGTTCCAGCTTCATAATGTGAGGATTTGTCGTTTATGACAGTAAATGAAGAGTCTTTGGGTTTAGGGCTGTTGGTTGGACAAAAGAAGCAATTTGAAGGTGCCACTTTGGGCTCGGGGACGTCGCAATGAGCATTTTCCACAATATTTTGGAACATTTTCCAGACTAAACGATTCATCGTGACAGTAATCGGCAGATTGCTCGATGATGAAAACGATTGTTAGTTGCAGCCCTGCTGCAGACAGATAAAGGGCGGGACTCGCATATAAGCATAGTGGAGCATTTAGCATCTAAAGAGGCGGATGTTTCCCCTCAAGAGATGGTGGAGACCAAGACAGAGTTTAAAGAAGAGTGAACATTGTGCTTCCATTCTTCTTACTCATGCAGCGCCTTGTAAAATAAGCAACTGTTTCCTAACACGTTGGCTCTAGCAACTTTGGAAGGTCTCCTTTTGCCCTTCTTTAACATTGTCGGACTTACGATGGACAGGTTAAAGGGTTGTGTTAGCTGCTAGCGTCAAGCACAGATGAGCGGGCTACAGATGTCTGGTCAGCTCACATTTTATTTGGCCAGATTTGTCGCAGCTCCCTCTGGAGCCACCAAAGGCTTAATACAACCTTTTTTTTTTTATCCCCACTGTTGTTGTATATGTTCACCACTTGTTGCTCTGCATGAATTCATCCGCACAATGTGCCTGTCTGTGGATCACCAATTAGGCAGGCCTTCATTCACACAAACATGCTGCGTACTGTGTGAGCACGTGATTCCACTCATTCTCAGGCGCAGGAGGGTGAGACTCAGGTGTCCTAGTTTCCACGTGAGGGCGAGTCAGGAGACAGTATGTGTCGACTGGGTGCCACAATGTTCCCGGAGTGTCAGGGGGAGGCTGGGGGCCACGGGGAGAGTGCTCGTCTGTTGCATCTCTTGCACCTACGTGTAATTTGTGCATGTGTACAGTGGCGCGTCTCTGGTACATCTGTTCTGAGCTGCTGGCATCAAACAACCTCATAAAGGGCCATTTTGCGCAAATCACAAGGAATATATTTTCAAATCTATTCACTGCCGTGGAGATGGCTTTGGTTTTATTTGTCCGTGTTTTTAAGATGTCCGTCTCTGAGATTTCTGCCGCCACCTTAGTACAACATGTCTTTTGAGACATGCACTGTTACTCTGGATAATCCGTAGACCCGCCCAGTCAAAGGTTTTCATGGGAATGACTTTTTACAGAAGAAATAAGTACAAAATCCAAAGTAGAAATGTCACGCTGGGGGAAGCTTTATTGGCCGCCAGGATTTAAAGAAGTGTTATTCTTTTTACTCGTTCACACATACCAGCGTGGACCCTACAGCAGTGACCTACAGCCTGGGGCCTACGTTTGGCATTTACTGTGATTTATACGCGTGTACTGCGTTGACACTCACCAGAGCTGAAGTGACGTGAGATGCGTTCCCAGCACCTCTCGTGCCGCACTGTGTGTGCAATTGACAAGCAAGAGAAAAGGGCTCAGGCTTGGAGACGCTGCAGCCAAAACAATCCAGCATCGGTCATTAACTGCGTATTTTTCAGAGACCTTCGACGTCCGACTGGAGTTTGACGATCCTCGTGTTCGGCAGCTTTGGACACGTTCACAAACAGGCCGTTAGACCCTTACATGTTGGGCCTATTGTGCAAAAGGTTAAAGAACTAGAAGGAAGTCTAGTTAGTCCCAACAGCTTACAGCTGAAGTTTGGTAGTTTTTATCCTTCACCAACAAAATGACAAAGTTTTTAAACCTCCATGAACCTCTAATAATTTTGTGTTCCGTATGTGTGTACGCATTCTCGTGTGTGTGTGTGTGTGTGCATGCGTGCGTGGACGTGTGAGAGGTCCGGAGGGGCGGGACTGGTATCGGGGCTGGGCAGGGGTGTGTGTGTGTGTGTGTGTGTGTGTGTGTGTGTGTGTGTGTGTGTGTGTGTGTGTGTGTGTGTGTGTGTGTGTGTGTTGCCTCTCCTGTCTGCCCTCGGCCGTCACAGTGTGGTGTGATGTCCGCTCTCAGTCTGTTCTCACGCCAAGGATCACACCGAGAGCACACCCTTCTTCTCCACCAGCCAGTCTCCTCAGTCACGCACAGAGCGGCCGCGGCGCCGGCGGAGGTGCGTCAGTGCCGGGAACGCGCTCGGGTGATTAATCCAGTTGTCGAACGAAATTGGCGCGAGTCACTTCACCAACAAATCATTTAAAATGTTCAAACAATTCGCCGCGTCCAGCTCCGCAGTTGTGAAATGTTGCTGCTCTTCTATGTGTACAATGAAGCATTTTCAAACAATGGAGACCCAAGACATTTAAACCATTACCTTCCCCAAGAGACAACTTACATTTGTCTAACTGAAATCCCTGATGGATGAGACACCGGATTTTCGAGAAGTTAGGCGGTTCCTGACTCCAGTACCAGACGAGGCCGGACCTTGCGTCACGCTACGCGACCTAGACCTCGCGCTACCTCGCCCCGTCATCCAGCAGTCACCGTTTGTTTACAAGGAGACGTGGCCGATCGTCAAGTCGGGAATTCAGCCGGGGGACGCTCTTCAACCATCATTTCTTTTGTTGATTTAATTCTGGAAAACCAACTTGTATCACCTGTATCAATAAATCCTCAGGTATCGATTCTTTTAGCTGCAGATTTCACAGAACAAATTTGCCCTTCCGCTGTGACTCCAAAATATGCCTGCTCATGTATCGCAGCCTAAAAAACCCCCCAAAAAACCCTGCCTCACTGCTACAATAAGAATATACAGCGGTGATAGAAGGGGCCAATGGCATCATGTTCAGCAAAGGGCCTTAGATTTCAATGCAACACGTATTATGTGAGTTAATAGACATCATGTTTTGTTATTGTAGTCTCTGAGAGGTCTGCCTCGCCTCCAGGTACTTTGTCAGGACTCATTCTCTAATCCCTGCAGATGTGAAGAGGCACTACGTGTTGCATAGCAAGGTCGATGTTGTATATACATTACGTGCGTTTACGTGTGTGTGGGTGGGGGGTATTCGAGTTCAGGGCCGTGAAAATTGTTACATTTGGGCCGCGGCATGGCTGGTGTCAGTTACATAAGACCCCCCCTCCCCCACCCCTTTTCCATTGTGTAACTGTGTTTATTTAGTTTTCCAGCAAATAGTTTGGTAAAGAGGTGAATCTCGTAGAAAGACTCAGGAGGATACACAGGCCTCAGAGGTGGAGCGGATGAAGTATTTTGTTGGCACTGCACTTGGAAAAAAAGACATCAACAGTGTTGGGAAACGCTCTTGGGACTGCACGGGGAGGCGCAACATAGATTTTTTTTTTCTCCCTTCATTCATGTAGGGAATGCTATGCTAGTGCTTTCACTGTTTATAATGTGTTTTCACTCCCCTTGTGGAAAGAATGTTTTTGGATGTCACCCCTGTGTCGTGCCATGGCAGGATACCTCACCATTGTTTGATATTGTATTGTTCTGTAGGCATCTCTCGAAGCTGTTGTGCATTTGTACAGATTCCATCTGCAGCCGACAACCTCCCACAGCACTTGGCTCGTATGATGATAGATATTGTAGCTCAGTGAATATGACGGGGTTCAGCCTTGGGGGCTTTTAACTGCTATTAAAAATGCACGCATTGTACGGTATCCAATAAAGTCTTTTAAAAAGACCCTGTATGCTCCACCAAGCCACTGTTGGTCCGTCTATTCATACGAAAGTATCCAAAATGTGCAGGTCCCCATCAGTCGCATCAAATAAAGCAGGCATGTTTTGGCTCGAATCGCTTAGCAACAAAATGTAGTGACAGGAAGTAAAAAAAAAACCCAAAACGAATCACTGCAGGGTTCAAAAACGTTTTTTTTTAAATACACGGCTGTGGCCCGCGTCCACCCTTGGAGAGGCCCAGAGAGGTCGGCATTTGGAGCGAGGGGGGAAATCAGCTCTGACAGAATGACAAGCTTCTCTGCTTCTTACCGCTTACCATAAACTCATCTAATTGCTCTGGGGCTCCAAACCCACAATAAGAAGTCATCCGCCGGGGCCCAGAGCAGTGGGAGGCTCCAGCAGACTTCCGGAAAATTGGGAAGAGTAGAAAAGGCTCACACATGTGCGCGCGTACACACACACACACACACACACACGCGCCATGAGCTTGTTAGTTTATCTTTTGACAAAATCAAACTTGCAACTACTGGCGTACACAGATACACCCGCTTTTGCTATTGGCTCATTCTGCGCGTGACTTCCCATACCAGATGTTTGATAGTCCAGAACAACGGAACATGTGTCTCTGTAAGTGCGCGCGTGTTCATGTACGCCATTGTATCTTTGTCATAAGATCAGGTTAATAATAAAACGGCTGCAGGGAGGGGGGGGGGGGGGCGTAAATCACACCTGGCCAGTCTCTCTCTCGCTGCCCGGCCTCACTGGAAACAAGTCTTGGCAGGCGATCACAGGTCAGGGGCTGCGGGGTCAGCAGGCAGACTGATGAACTGGAATCCTGTTGGCCAGCAGAGGATGTTCATATCAGTTGGTTAGCAGACTGGATCAGCACATCAGCACTCCAGGAGGCCTGATTGTCAGTATCAGCTTCACAGGTCACGCAGTTACATAAGCCTGGCTCTGTGTTTAGTCCAGCTACAGTGTATGCCTTGATATTTGTAATGATTTGTAGTAGATCTAGGCCTGCAGCTAATGATTGCTTTTATTTATCTCACAGTCTCACATTTTCCCAGAGCACCAAGGTGACGTCTTCAGTTCCCAACCCAAAGATATTCAACTTACAGTAGTCCAGTTTGCTGTTTAGACAATAAATGTAAGAAAAGCATAAGGAAGGCCAATCACAAGTTCTCACAGCCAAATGTTTTATCTTTTTAAATGCGCGTTTGTCCAAAATCCAAATGCATGTATTAAACTTACAGTGAGATAGAACAAATCCATATTTATACAAGATGAATTGGACAAATGATAATGGCCCATTATCTGAAGTGTTCCTGATTAATCTTTAGTCAGTCGACTTTGATGAGTCAGCTTGATAATTACTTCAGAATGTGCTGCAGTTACATCTGTAACACGGTGGTTATGAGCGATGTGGCGTTATATCACA